>NW_008238634.1:757220-764062 GCF_000691975.1 Corvus brachyrhynchos
TGGGAATGTCCAAGGCCAGGCTGGACACTGGGGCTTGGATCCAGCTGGGATGGTGGGAGGTGTCCCTGCCCACGGAAAGGGTTGGAATAGGATGATCCCTAAGTTCCCTTCCCCCCCAACCATTCCATGATTCCATGACTGCGTTGTTGGGGTTTTTTTTAACGTGATCCCACAGAAAACCAGGCAAAGAAAAATCTAAAAGCCAAAAATTCAGGCAGAATCCAAGAGAGCTCCGGCCTTTCCAGCCCCAGAGCCGGACACAGGGAAAGAAGGAGCTGCTGGAATGTCCCCATTCCCTTCTCCGCCCAGCGAACACAACCATGGGAAAACCAGGGAAAATCCATTTGTGCAATGATCCCAAATCCCAGATTGGATTGCCACTAACCACAGCCACAGGGATGATTTGATGGATTAAGAATTCCCAGGAATACCACAGCTCGAGACCGAGGGATATTTGAGCTGGGGATTAAGGTGGGAGAGCTTCTCTGTCCTGTTAAAGCCCAGTTTAGGAAAGGCTCAGGCTAAAGCCGAGTCTTGCAGGAATGGGAACAATCCCAGCCACCCTGGAGGAGTGATCCCTCCATCCCAAATCCTGCTCCCCAAGGAAATCAGTCCTTAGTGCTGGATTAGACTAAATATGGGATGGGGCTGGGAATGGGTGAATTTTTGTGGATTTTGGGAAGTTTGGAAGATCCCAGTGGGGCAGCCCAAAGCTCCCAGTGGGAGTCAGAGCCCTGTGGGATGAGGAAGAAGAGATTTGTGGGATCAGGATGGAACAAACATCCCATTCCAAGGGGAGGTCAGCTATGGAAAGCTCCATAAATCTGGGCTCTTCCTATCCCAATCCCAGTCCCAATCCCAATCCCCGATCCTTCCACTCATCCTCTTCTTCCTCGGCCTGGTGGATGCCACCAGCCAGGAACGGATATCCCAGTGTTGTATCCCATTATCCCACATTTGAGCATTCCCAAGGCACTGCTGAGCTCCATCCCCATTTTCCCAAGAGGGCATTACTTATCCCAGCTCCAGGGCTGTTTCAGGAATAAAATCCCATCAGCTGGAAGTGGCCAGATGAGGTGAGGACCAGGGAATGATGCCGATGGAATTTTGCAGGATGCAGAAGCCCCATGCTCCTCCCACGCCGGCAGAAATGGGAATTTGCTCGGGATTTTCGGGACTGATGATGGGAGGACTCTCCCAGGTTCCCAGGAAATATTTGGGGAGGGTCAGTCCCATTCCTGAACCATCCCATTCCATCCCATCCCATCCCATCCCATCCCATCCCATCCCTGCGTAGGCAGCAGAATCAAGGAATCATGGAATGCTATGGGGTTGGAATGGACCTTAAGGACCACCCAGTCCCAGCTCCCTGTCATGGGCAGGGACAATTCCCACTATCCCAGGTTGCTCCAGGCCATCCAGAAGAAGTTAAGGAAGTTCTAATACAGGCAGTGTGAGTTCCATGTGGAATTCCCCACCAAAACGGAAAGTATTTGGGATCCTGGGTGTGCCAGAAATTCCCAGAGGTGCCGCACAGTCCCTGTCCTTGGAAGTTTTCCAGGTCGGGCTGGATAAATCCCTGAGCAATCCGGTCTTGGAGAAGGACCTGGACCCGACACCTCCTGAGGTTCCTTCCTGTCTGAATTATCCCTGGGAATTCCCAATCCCAGAACAACTCCCCCCTCCACATATCAACCATCCCGACCTGCTGTATCCCACAAATCCAAACACCTCCATCCCAAAAAACAGCGGTGCTTGGCTGCCATTTGCCATTCCCTGCCTTATTCCCTGTGATTTTCCCTTGACATCCAGGAAATTTGGGATAAATTGGATTCACGGTCATGGACAAAGTCTTGCTTTTCCCTCTGGGATTTTCCAGAGCTTTGCTGACCCATCCTTGAGAATTTTGGGATGTGCGAACGCTGCTTTCGCTCCTGATCCAAGAAAAACATCGGACCAAACATCTCCGGCTTCACCATCGGCCATATCCCATTCTTTCCTTTTTTCCCATCAAAATCTCCCCCCTGCTCCAGGGAAAATTCGCGCATTCCCAAAAATCCTTCACCACTCTCCCTTCCTTCCATAATCCCTAAGACAGCGAAGCATTTGATCTCTTCCTTTTGGAAAAGCCAAAGGATAAATCCTTGGCACGCAGGGTGGAAAAGCTCCCAATCCAGGTAATCCTATTGTTCCTCCTCTCCCTACCTGCCCCAATCCCAGCGTTTTCCCAGATCCCAGATGTTCCGGGATGAGGGAGGGAAGCTCAGCTCCGTGCTGGCAGCTCCAAACCCATCCCTATTAAATTCCCCCACAATCCAAAGTGCCTGGAAAACAAAGCCGCGGATTTACCTGGTTTGGATGTTCTTGGCACGGGATAACGGCCTGGGATTTTCCAACTGAATGGACTCGTTGTAACACCAGGAATTCTGTCTCTTTTTTTTTTGGAATGTTCACTGGTTTTCCCGCCTGCCAGATTTCCTGAGTAATGCCGGGGCCCAGAGCCAACTCCCGGCTTGATTGGAGTTCTCCAATCCTCCAGGAAAACGAGACAGAGGTCCCACGTTTCCCTTGGAAGAGGGAAAGCTTCAAAAGGCCCTTTTTGGAGGGATCCGATCCCAATCCTCCAGGAATGACCTCATTCCACTAATGAGGAGTCGGCTCCGGGCTGGATGGAATAAAGGGCTCCTTCTGCCTCTGGATTTTGGAGGTTTAGGGAGAATTGTCCAAACAAGTTCTCCTGGATTCCAGGTTTATCCGTCCTTTTCAAGGACAGTTCTAAAAGGGGAGTCATGGAATCATGGAAAATCCCAACTTGGGAGGGTTTATTCCAGGTTTATCCATCCTTTTCAAATGACAGCTCTCTGATCATGGAATCACAGAATATCCGGAGCTGGGAGGGATATTCCAGGTTTATTCGTCCTTTTCAAAGGACAGCTCTCTAAAGGGGAGATCATGGAATCCTGGAATGGTTCGGGTGGGAAGGGACCTTAAATCCCATCCCATTCCAGCCCATCCATGGGCAGGGACGCCTCCCGCTATCCCAGCTGGACCCAAGCCCCAGTGTCCAGCCTGGCCTTGGACATTCCCAGGGATCCAGGGGCAGCCCCAGCTGCTCTGGCAATTCCAGCCCAGCCCCTCCCCACCCTCCCAGCCAGCAATTCCTTCCCAACATCCCAGCCCAAGCTCCCCTTTCCCACTGGGAAGCCATTCCCTGCCTCCTGGCCCTCCAGCCCTTGGCCCCAGTCCCTCTGCAGCTCTCCTGGAGCCCCTTTAGGCCCTGCAAGGGGCTCGCAGCTCTCCCTGGCTCCTTCCCTTCTCCAGGGCAACATTCCCAGCTCTACCAGCCTGATCCAGAGCAGAGGGGCTCCAGAATCCTGGAATGCTTTGGCTTGGAGGGAACCTTAAATCCCATCCCGTTGCACCCCATCCATGTTCAGGGACACCTCCCACTATCCCGGGTGGATCCAATCCCAATCCCACCCGGCCTTGCAGAGTCCCCACATTCTGATTTGAAAGTTTTATTCCAATTTTTCCTCTTTTTCAGGATAACAAATCCCACTAAAAAGGCCTTTCCTTGCCCACACCACTGCAATTCCCGCTCTCCCTTTTCCTTCGTGGATATCCACCAAATCTGAGCTCATGTTGGATTCATTTCCTCTCTGGATACCTCAGCTCCAAACACTCAGCACAAGAGCGGCGCTGACCTTCTCCTGTTGGATCCGGCTTGGATCCCAATACTCTTGGAATACAGCACTCCGAGGAAAATCCATGTGAAAACCAGGAGTCAAATCCTCTTGGATCTGAGGGCCTTCAAATCTTCCCAGTGCTTCCAACTCCCTCACTTCCAACTGGAGCCAGTTGGAGCAGCCGGAAGTTGTTGAGGCTCTCCCGGGTTTCCAGGAGCTGGGATGAATTCCAAGGGATGCAGACAAAACTCAGGATAAACCCTCAACCGTCCCAGATTCCTGGAAAGTTTTGTCTCCGTGAGAACCCCACAAAAGGGAGTCGGGACAGGGAATCATTGATGGATGTCAGAGCTGGAGTCTGGATACCGGAATTGGCAATTCCCGTTCTGTGTGGGAAGGTTTCCCAAGTAAAAGTGCTGGAAAGCTCGGGATGGATGGATTTGGATGGTCTGAAAAGCAGGAGAAGGGTTTTGTTTGGATCCAGCACTCCTGACTGGATCCTGGCTTTGGAGCAGCCCCCTCTGCCCAGCTTGGATCACACCTCTCTCCCAAAGAAAGAATCCATGGATTGAATCCTAGAAAAAAGAGGGAAGTGACTGCTGGATGATCCCATTGTCCCTTCAAGATCCGCCCTTGGAAAAAAGATAAGAAATAATCTCCAAAATCTGGTATTTTGGAGAAGTTTGGATTCAAATCCTGATATTTTGGCTGAATTCCAGTGGTGGAAAATCAAAAGCAGCTTTATGGAAGTAACATAAAAAATTCCTTTTCCCAGGACTTAAGGAGTGGGGTGATGAATTTAAGGATTTTTCATGCAAGGGGTAAATCTTGGGAATTTGGGAGGTTTAGGTTGGGAAAAATGGCAGATCCAGACGATTTACCCCAGCTGGGAAAATCAGACTGGGAATATTTTCCAGTGTCCAGCAATTCCTGAGCCGTAGGGAGCAGAAATTCCACAAAACCAATTCCTCCTCCTGGAATTATCCTTCCTCAAGGCTTAATCCCGGGGATCACAGGATCCAAGGGAAAAGCAAAACATTTCAAACCCTTGGCTCGCCACCAGCTTCAGCTGGAATTCCCGGAAAACCAGGACATGGATATTCATCCATGGAGCGCTCCTGAACACATTCAGGAATTCCCTGTATCCTTGGGCTGTCCATAAAAACAGTGGGAAGAGGCTAAAGGGTGGGAGTTGGAGAGGAAGCAGGAAAAAGACTGGAGGACCAGGAGGCAGGGAATGGCTTCCCAGTGGGAAAGGGGAGCTTGGGCTGGGATGTTGGGAAGGAATTGCTGGCTGGGAGGGTGGGGAGGGGCTGGGCTGGAATTGCCAGAGCAGCTGGGGCTGCCCCTGGATCCCTGGGAATGTCCCAGGCCAGGCTGGACATTGGGGCTTGGATCCACCTGGGATGGTGGGAGGTGTCCCTGCCTGTGGATGGGGTGGGAACGGGATCAGCTTTAAGGTCCCTTCTCATTCCATGATTCCATGAGTTTCCCAAGGAGCGATTCTCCATCATGGAAGCTACCTCGCAACTCCGTTCCTACAGGGAATTCTTTCTCGCTAAGATGAGGACAGAATCCTGGCCGGGTTTGGGCAGTTCCTAAGACAAAGGGTCAGAGCAGGGAGGCGCTCTGGGAATGCAAAAATCCCCTTTTCCAGTGGGATTTTCCTTGAACTCCAGTGCCTAGAAAATCCTTTGGCTGTGACATCCGAGGGAATCTCATGGAGAAAAGATTGGGAGCCCGAGGGGACAGAGTTTCCTTGGAAAGCCCATCGCGGGCGTGGTTACAGCACTGCTCACACACACGGAATATTCCCAGCTATCCGTGGGCTCTCCCGGCACATCCCGGAAAGGAAAATCCCTCAGAGCTTCCCATTGGGAAGTTTCCCTAATGCCAAGCTCAGCCAGCTTGGATCTGGCCATGGATTCCACTCTGAGCTGCGGCTGTGGTTGGGAAGCGCTGCCTGAGGCTGCTCCTGGAATGTCCCTCTGGAATTTGGGATGCCGAATTCCAGCCTGTCCCAACACAAACATTCCACACAGAGCTTCCCACACTGCCATTCCCTGACACACAGACACGGTCCGTACCTTCCGGAATCATTCCAACCACCAGGATACCCCAGGGGCCAGCCCAGCATTCCCAGTGCCCGTGGGATGGTGTGGAAAAGTCCGTGGGGCATCCCTGGAATGGGATGTGGGACACATTCCCAGGGATTTGGGGTTGGACAGGGCAGGGAAATCCCAGGAGCCCAATTGCTCCCTAAACCAGGGAACAGCTCCGAGCAAACAGCTCCAGCTCGGAGCTGCTTCCCTGGATGGAAATATTTGTCGGAATACCCTGAGGGAACAACAGCCATGCTCCAAAGGCAGGGATCAGCGGAGACCCTCGGCTGCTCCCGGAGAAATCCGGGTTTAACCCTGGGTTTTCCTGTTTAAAGGAAAACACCTGATCCCAGCCTGCTCCATCCTGAGCCCCGAATTCCCTCTGGGAATTGTTTTCCTTCCTCTGTGTCTGTCTTGGTCTCCATCCCTGTGCTGGGATGCAGATCCCAGAAAATCTTGGATGCTTGTGCTACTCTGGGAATGTGGAGTGGCTCCGGGAAGGGAAGGGAAGGGAAGGGAAGGGAAGGGAAGGGAAAGGATTTTGAACTCCATGATTTTTAGGGTCTTTTCCAACCTAACCAATCCCATCATTCCATGGATCTCTGATTTCAGGCTGTGCACTTGGATCATCAGATTTCTAGGAATAAGTCAGGGCTTTGCTGGGAAAAGCTCCGGATCTGGAATGTCTTCCCTGTGCTGAGGTCAAGGTTGAGGAGCCGGAGTTTCATCCCTGATTTTTAGAAGCAGGAAAAATTTTCCCGAGTTTTATTTCATGGGAAATGCATCCGAGGAGAGATTGTTAAGAACAAGGAAAAGAGAATCGAAAATAATAAATAATTTATGGAAATGTGGGAACAACCCATTGGGATGACGAATCCAGCTGCTCCCAGGGAACTCTCCCGCTTTTCCAAGAATATGGATTTCAGAGAAAAATGGATAAATTTCCATTAAAAAAAGACTTCTGGATGCCCTCCTGTCTCATCCCGCCCGGATCCGTGCTTGGCTCAGCCTATGGATCATCAGGCACTGAGTCACCTCCTTATGGATGCGGGAT
>NW_008238634.1:764380-765327 GCF_000691975.1 Corvus brachyrhynchos
TGGGCTTGTGGTGCTTCCCTGGATTTTCTCCATTCAGGGATGAATCTGGAGCCTTCTTATGGAGACCAGCATTCCCAGTGGGAATCCTGGCTGGATAAATGCTGCCATCCTTGGATTACACAAAAACATTGGATTTGTGCCTTGGAGAGGAGTTTCGGGATGGAGCTTGGATCCCAAATCCCGGCAAAAACCTCAAGTGTGGCCAAAGGAAAAACAGGGATGAGTCAGAGGTGGGAATGCCACATCCCATTCCCACTGGGATGACAGGGAAGAGAATCCCCCAATCCCATGACATTCCAAAGGATTTCCAGGTCCTTTGGGCTGTTCCCAGGAACAACACTCACCTCGTATCCTCTTCCGGAGAGTGGTGACGGAAGTTCCGGCATTCCCAAAAATCCCTTGGCTCGGAGCTTTCCCAAGGAGCCAATTCCATGCAGCAGCTGCTGAGGGATATTGGATTCTTTGGTTCCAAGGCTGGGAATAACCCACAGGAAAAGGGTGGATGGAATTTGGGATGGGCTCAGAGGGACACGGGGCCTCTTGGACACCAAAATTTGGGATTGAAATGAGCTGAAAATCCTGTTTTTTTCCTTGGAGATTACAGGGAATTGGGAATTTTGGAAGATTCAAGGAACGCCTCTTATTTTTTATTCCCTGTTCCTTTTTTTCCTGTTTTTTCCCAGGTTTTATCCATGCAGCTCATTCCGAGCAGATGCTTTGACCCCGTCAAGCTCCAGGCTTTGGATGCTCCGGATGAATTCCCATCTGGGTGATCCAAGGCTGCTGGAGCCTGGCAAGGTCCCACTCTGGAGCCGGATGGAGAACATTCCCTCCCGGAGGTGCCAGACTTGGATCAGCCTCCCTCTTCCCTAGGGCTTTCCCAAGAAAACTCCTGGAGCAGGGAATCTCTCCGAAGGGATTTCCCAGAGCCTGGTTTTCCCTGGATT
>NW_008238634.1:765368-772302 GCF_000691975.1 Corvus brachyrhynchos
CAGCAGGATGGGATAAAGACACTTGGAAAGGTTTGTTCCCATGGGAGAAGTGTCCCTGTCCATGGAGGGCTTGGAATTATATTGTCCCTGAAGTCCCTTCCAAGCCAAACCATTCCAGGATTCCATGGGCTCTCCCAGGTTTCTGCTCCATGGAATTCCCACAGCCAGAGCATCTCCAGGGAGATGCTGGAGAGTCCCAATGAAGCTGGAAAGGGAATTGTGCCATTAGGATTTTCCTTAGGGAGGTTTTCCATAGCATCCATCTCTGGGAATTCTCTTTCCAACACCAGACCGAAAGGGAGAGGCTGAGATCTCCGGACAACATTCCTGAATCCTGTCTTTTATAGGGAGCATCATTTCCTATTCCTTCACAAAATTCCGAAGCATCCGTAGTTACTCCGCTGTCACATTCCCTGTGAGAAAACACCATTGAATGGATTCATCCAAAATTCCAGTCCCTTGTCCCCTCAGTCCCTCTGTACTTAGGGAATCCCAGAATTCCCGACTGGTTTGGTGGGAAAGGACCTTGATCCAATTCCCTCCCACTATCCCAGGTTTATCCAACCTGGCCTTGGACACTCCCAAGGATCCAGGGGCAGCCCCAGCTTCTCTGGGAATTCCATCCCAGGGAAGAATTTATTCCCTCTACTTGTCCTGAATTCCAAGGAAACCCCTTCATTATGGATCCCAATTAAAAGGGGGAAGAAATCCCAGCGAGGAAATTCCAAAGCAGGATAAGGAGGTGGACTGGAAAAAAGAACGGGAAAAGAAAGCACAAAATCTTGGAAAAAAACCCAAAAAACGCTGGAGAAAGAGGACCTGAAACAACTCTGAAAAATAACCTGGAAGGATTTGGGATTTGGGATTTGGGAATTACAGGAGAAGGATCAGCTGGGAGCAAATGGAGCAGGAACAAGGCGTTGTCCACCCCCTGGAATTCCATGTCCCCGGAATGGGGGTGACACGCAGGCCAGGCACCAAACATTCCCTGGCAGTTGTTATTCCTTGGAAAACGGGATTTGTGACACAAATGATGGGATTTGTTTTCCCTGAAACCTGGCTGCGTTTTTCCTTTCCTTCTTTAATGGATTTATGGATTCAAAGGTCGGAAATTCCTCCTTTGACCTTTAATTTATGGATTTTAATTATGGATGGATCATTTATTGTGCTCTCGGGATTTGGGGTTGGAGAAATCCTTTGGCAGGCAGGGATCCCACAAATTCTCAGGGAGAAAAACTCTGGGATTTAAGGAATTGTTTTATGAGGCATTGGAATTCCCTGCGGATGATTTTGGAATATGGTCCTATGGAGGGAAAAGGAGGCCTAAGAGGGAATTTGGGACTTCCCAACCTGATTTTCTGGCCTAAATCATGGATAAGGATGTCAGCCATTCCTGAGGAATGGAGACTCCGAGGTCATGGAAGATGCTGATTTTAAGGGAATTTAGGGAATGATCCCATCCCACCCATTTTAATCCATTTTAATATGGATGGGCCAATCCCGTCACTCTTCCCACATCCCACATTCCCTGTGCCACAAATCCCACGGAAAAATGACGTTGGAGCCTCTCCCGGCCATCCCAATGCTTGTGGTGGAACAGTCAGGAATGGTGATGAGGAAAAATCAGCAAAAAAACCCCAATCCTGGAAATCCTGGAAGTGAAACGTTTCCCTGTGGAGAGACAAAGTCAGGAATGGGAAGGAGGAAAAGAGGGAAGGAGGGAGGGAAGAGAGGAGGGAAAAGAATCGATTATCCAAAGTCACCTTCAAAGAGATTCCAGAATCCAGGAATTGCTGTGGATCTGGCTGGAATTTGATGGAAGTACCAATCCCCTGATCCCACAAGAGCTGTTCCCACTTTTTCCTCAGTTTGCTGTGGAGGAGGGCTGGAGCCCAGCTGGGAGAGCTGGGAATGTTGCCCTGGAGAAGGGAAGGAGCCAGGGAGAGCTGCGAGCCCCTTGCAGGGCCTAAAGGGGCTCCAGGAGAGCTGCAGAGGGACTGGGGCCAAGGCCTGGAGGGCCAGGAGGCAGGGAATGGCTTCCCAGTGGGAAAGGGGAGCTTGGGCTGGGATGTTGGGAAGGAATTGCTGGCTGGGAGGGTGGGGAGGGGCTGGGCTGGAATTGCCAGAGCAGCTGGGGCTGCCCCTGGATCCCTGGGAATGTCCAAGGCCAGGCTGGACACTGGGGCTTGGATCCACCTGGGACAGCAGGAGGTGGGATAGGGATAGGGGGTGGGAATGGAGGGAATTCCCAGGTCCCTTCCCCCCCAAAGCATTCCGTGATTCCTGGGACACACCTTCAGGATGCAGAGGATTCTCCTCTGGGCACGGGATCATCCTCACCACCCACTTTTTCCCTGGATACAGCTGGAAGAGCCTTTTCCCAATTGCCCTGGCCCAGCTGAGACACCCAGGAATGACAATCCCGGCGGGAAAGGGAACATCCCCCACTCCCTCCCCAGTCCCAATAATTTTGGGTTTGAATTTGAGAGTGGGCGTGGGGGATCCTTATCCAAAAAAACAAACAAGGAATAGCCCAGTCATTCTTCGGGAATGCTGGAAAAGGGACAAGTATTAACCTGGGAGCTGCTGGAATCCTGGGATTTCTTCCCACTGCCTCATCCCAGTTTTCTTCCCATTCTCCCAATCCCAGCCCAGCTGTTCCCTGCAACCTCGAGGTGAACCAGAGCTCCTCCCCTAAAATCCATAGGAACGGGGAGCTCCCACTTTTCCAGATATTTTCTCCTCCGGCGCGTGCGAATCCAGCTCCAACCCCACCGCTCCCAAATCCAGGCGAATCCATCCAATCCCAGCTCCTTTTGGGCAGTCTCCCAAAAATTCCGGAGCTTTTGCAAGCGCCTTCGTCAGGGAGAAAAAATTTCCTGGAAACCTCAGCGAGCCGGGGAAAAGCGGGATCGGGATGGGGGTTGGGAAGAGAGGGGAGGAGGGAGAGCGGTCAAGGCCGGGGCAGGAGTTCATGGAGTTGGAGCTTTTGTGGGAATGTTTTGTGTTTTCTGGATTAGGCTGCGGATTCCTGAAGGAAAACACGCTGGACTTAAGCTCGGCTCAAATCAGGAGGGGGAGAAGGGATTTGCGTCGGGATGGAAAGGAGGGAAAGGATTTGGGAGTGGGGAAAAGTCGGGATTGAGGCCGAGGGAGACAAATCCCGGTGGTTTTACTGCCCTGGAATCAAAAATGATGGATTGTAGCCCCAAAAATTCCCACAGAGAGGGAGGATCTCAGGGCAGGAGCAGCAGCCCCACTCCAGGAATTTCTGGATGCAGGAGGATCCTGTTATCCCAGCTCCCAGAAAATCCTTGGAATACAGGAGGGGCTCCTCTCCAGGGATCTCTGGATACTGCTGGGTTATCCCAGCTTCCAGAAAATCCTTGGGATACAGGACCAGCCCCACTCCAGGGATCTCTGGATCCTGCCAGGCTCTCCCAGCTCCCAGAAAATCCTTGGGATCCAGGAGCAGCTCCCACATCCAGCATTTTGGAAGCTTTTCCAAGCTACGAGCCTGAGGGAAGGCCAGCTGGAATTGTCCTGGAATTGTCCTGGAAATTCTGACACGTCTGGGGCTGAGGGAGGAGGGAAAATCCTCCTTCTCTAAATTCCTGAAAATCCATTTGTGATCCCAAAAAACCCTTGTGGGCTCATCCCCTCCCTGCCTCCCGGGAATGGCAGGAAAGTGTCAGAAAAAAGGGAATAAAGGAATGGAATTCCTGGGCAGGCCTGGAGAACTCATGGAAGCAGGAATATCAGCAGGGTTGGGAATACGTGAAGGAATCACCTGGAGTTCATCCCAGTGATCCCAAGGCCACTTCCATGGACCCAAAGGCCACATCCATGATCCCAAAGGTTTCTTCCATGATCCCAAAGGTTTCTCCATGGTCACTCGGGTTGAAAAGGTGGGACAAGATGAGGAGCCCTCCGGTCAAAGGATTCCATGGAAAATTCCCTGGAAAACAAAGACCTGTGCCATTTCCATGCTGTATTCCCGATTCCATCTGCCCTCCCTTTGCCTCTCCTTCTTTTTTCCCATCCTTCCTCCTCCCTTCCCAAGGTTTTTCCTGGCCATTCTCCCTGTGGATCATGGGGGAGTTTGCTTTTCCTTATTTTTCCCTTTTTTTTTTTATAATGGATTTTAAAATCCAGAGGAATTCCTGTTTGGGAACGGGGAGGTAACGGACGAGGCCTGGAGCAACTGCTGGGATGGAGTTTGGATATTCTGTGGGATTTTCCCTCTGGGAATCATGGATGACTCCTTCCAAGACATCCAGGAACATGAACCTCCCCCCTCCAAATCCAGGGATCTGCGCTCATCCAGTGGCTGTTCCAGAGGGTGGGATCCAGGTTAAATCCACCAGGATGGAGGCTGGGAAGGGAGATATCCACAGGAGGAATCCTGCAACGATCCCTTGGGAATTCCGGCCTCTCACCTTGGTTTCCATCAATCCTGACGGATTTGAACAGCTCCTCCCAGCTAAGCGAGGTCAGCCTGGGTTTTCAGGGAAGGAATTCGAGGAACGGGAAGGGGAAAGCGGAATCTGTGCTGGAATGGGAAAAGTCTGGGTGGTCGAGCAGCATTGGCCAAAGGAGAACATCCAAGGTGTCCAAGGTGTCCCTGGGCTTCCAAAGTGCTTTTCCCAAAATTATTTGTCCCTCTGTCCCTCCTGAAAGCCCCCAGGATGGATTTGGGATGTTGGAATTATATTTGTTATATTCAGGGAATCCTGGAATGGTTTGGGAAGGAAGGGACCTTAAATCCCATCCATTCCCACCCCATTCCATGGGCAGGGACACCTCCCACCATCCCAGCTGGATCCAAGCCCCAGCGTCCATCCCAGCCCAAGCTCCCCTTTCCCACTGGGAAGCCATTCCCTGCCTCCTGGCCCTCCAGCCCTTGGCCCCAGTCCCTCTGCAGCTCTCCTGGAGCCCCTTTAGGCCCTGCAAGGGGCTCGCAGCTCTCCCTGGCTCCTTCCCTTCTCCAGGGCAACATTCCCAGCTCTCCCAGCCTGATCCAGAGCAGAGGGAATCCAGAATCCCTTGGAAGATCTCCATGGCCTCCTCTGGATTTGCTCCAGCAGATCCACATCCTTCTGCTGTCAGGATAACTCCAAACAATGGATCAGTGGCACTGAGCTCTCCCTGGCACCTGGAGCAGCATCCAGGTGGGAATTCCCAGCACATGGGGAATCCCCAGCCCTGTTTAACCCCTCCCAATCCCTCCCATCCCCCCCTCAACCCAGCACGGGTGACCTGGAATCTCTTTGGGAATAAAACTCCCTCCTCTCCCTGCCTGGAATTCTTCCCACCAGGAATTCCCAATCCGTGTTTCCCTGGGGTTTGCTCTGTCCCTAGGTCCTGCCCTCTCCCTGGAAGTTGGGATCCTGCAGGGAAGGAAAGGAATTGTTCCACTTTTCACATACTCCCAATTCCTGCCCTCGCACGCTCCGAGGCAGCCGCAGCTCCAGGATCCCGGAGTGTTTATTTAGGAGCGAGAAGCCTGAAATCCGACGCTGTCTCCACAAAAATCCTCCAATCCCTTGAACAACGGTCCCTGTTTATCAGCACGGATCCCTTTGTTTTCCTGCTTTTCCTCCAGGGATGCAACAGCCGCTCCTGAGGAATTCGCTCTCCGAGCCAGAGGTTGGATTTTGGGAGCGTTGAAAATTCACGGAGGTTGTTGGGGTTATTTCCAGGTTTACAGGGAGCACATTCCGGCCCCATGGGAAACATTCCATCCATCCTGGCCTCTCCACGGGGTGACTCATCCCTGCTGGAGTTCGTGTCCGAAGCGGGGCAGAAATGGAACTCGGGATCGAGGATGGGAGGCAAGAACGTGGATTTTTAGTCCTGCATTCCCAGATTTCCTGCAGAGCCCTCAGCTCTTCTCCTGATCCTATTGGGAGAAGCTCCACCTTCCATGGGAAATGAGGAGCCCCTTGGGAATTCTGTTGGCATCTTCATCCTGGTGTGCCCAAAAAAGAGTGGATGCACTTCCAAGGCCTAAAGGGGCTCCAGGAGAGCTGCAGAGGGACTGGGGCCAAGGGCTGGAGGGCCAGGAGGCAGGGAATGGCTTCCCAGTGGGAAAGGGGAGCTTGGGCTGGGATGTTGGGAAGGAATTGCTGGCTGGGAGGGTGGGGAGGGGCTGGGCTGGAATTGCCAGAGCAGCTGGGGCTGCCCCTGGATCCCTGGGAATGTCCAAGGCCAGGCTGGACACTGGGGCTTGGATCCACCTGGGATGGTGGGAGGTGTCCCTGCCCATGGAATGGGAGCGGTCCTTAAGATCCCTCCCATCCCAACCCATTCCATGCTCTATCATGGACACCATTCCTCATCCCTGGAGGGGAAAAATTCCTCCAGGAAAAATTCCTTCACTCAAAGAGTGGTCAAGCACCGGAACAAACCTGGAATCACCATCCCTGGAAGTGTCCAGGTGGATATTTCAGGATACGGATTTGCAGATGTAGTGGTGTTTGCTCAAAGGTTGGATTTGATGGATTTGGAGACCTTTTCCAACTTTATCCTAAAATTCCTAAGCTTTGGCACTCCAGCTCTTCCAGAGCAGCATTTTAAGGGACAACACTCTGGAAAAATGGGAGCAATCGGCAATTCCAAATAAACAACAAAATAATTCCTTCCTATGAGTAAAATCCCAGTAAAATTCCCAAGTTTTTAAGACATTTTAAGGATTGAGGCTGTGGATTCCACAGGGAAAATCCAGCAAGTCCAGCAGAAAGGGGGGGAAAGAGCCACAAATTCAGGGATGGAATTCCAAGTCCTAGAAATAGATTATCCAAACCACTGGGAGGCCTAAGACACAGGGATGATCCTCTGGGAAGGACACGATTCCAGGTGGCCTCTCAGAGACTTTTCCAGGGATATTTTCTCAATTCCTACAGCAGGAAGGAAGCTGAGGAGCTGAGCAGCA
>NW_008238634.1:772330-787746 GCF_000691975.1 Corvus brachyrhynchos
GGATCTGGGATATGCGAATGGAGGCACGATGTCACAGGATGGAGTTTCTGTGTTTTTTGTGGATCCAAAGGAATTCTGACATCACAAATGGAATAAAAACTGGGCTAAAAGGGCGGCAAAGTCAAACGAATCCCAAAATTCCCGTTTCCTTTCTTTTCCCTGGATTAAACCACCCCTGGGTCATCACGAGCTGTGCTTTATTACCCAAATCCATTTTATAGGATTTCTCTTCCCAGTTTTTTTTTGAAAGGACACAGAGCCCTAAATCCACAAGATGTCAACTAATCCCTGTCCCAGCCCCGGAGCGGAAAAATTCCCTCGGTGTCCCAGGGATCGTGACCTTGTTTATAAATCCCGGGATAGAACAGCAGCTGCTGACTCATTCCCAACATGACTCATCCCAAACCCCGGATCCTTCCCCTCTGGCTCTTCCCGGCCTCCCTCCAGGGTTTTTTTTTGGCTGCTTAACCTCACTCCAGCCCCTGGCATTTTGGGACCGTGCCCTTGGAATTGCGGCGCGGTTTTCCAGCCTGGTTCTCCTGCTGGTGGAGTTTGTTTTGGAGAAGATTCCCGGCCAGTGCCACCTGCAAATCCCGCATTGGAATTCCTGGTTTTTTATGGAGGTCATGAGTGGAGACGGGGGAATATAAGAGGGATGTGGAGGTGTTGGAGCGAATCCAGAGGAGGCCTCGGAGCTGCTCCGAGGGTTGGAGCTCCCCTGCTCTGGAGGCAGCCTGGGAGAGCTGGGAATGTTCCCCTGGAGAAGGGAATTCCCAGAAGTGTCCAAGGCCATCTTGGAATGGGATTCTCCACCAAGAGGTGCCTGAGGGCTCAGGGAATCCGTGGAAGGAGGGCACGGAGTGACCTCAGCAGGGAAAAGTCATTCCAGGATGAAAGAATTCCACGACAAAATCCGTCAGGGTGGCAACAAACCTGGTCCATGGATTTGTCCAACAAAATCTTCCTACAGCCTCTGAATCAGCCACGGGGAGCTGGATTTCTGTGGGAATAACAGAGGGAATTTTGTAAGACAGGGAACAACAGAATGGCCTAAATTGTTGAGATTAGGAGGAGTTCGATTTAAAATGAAAAAGGAGGAGAAAAGGGGGGAAAAAAGGAGGAAAAAAAGAGGGGGGAAAAAAAAAAGGAGAAAAACAAAAAGGAGGGAAAAAAAGGAAAAAAGAGGGGAAGAAGGAGCCGGGAAATAGGGAGGGGCGGAAAAGGAGGGGGAAAATCCGGGAAGAGTCGGGAGAACATCCCAGAACGGCTGCACCTCCCAGTGCTGAGTTTAAGCTTTTGGGATGAGGTTTCCTCATCCCAAAAAGTTGGGCCCAAATTCCAGCTGAAACCACCGGGAAAAAAAAATTGCCGGATCCAACAATTGGAGCAAGAAAAAATGGGAAAGGCCTTATCCAGGTGCAGCTCCCAGCCTGGAAGTGGTTTGGATTTAAATCTTCCTAATTTGGGGGTTTTGATGAGCCCTGGGGCTCTCTTCCCGCTCTGATCCTATGGAAAATCCCGACTATCCCAGAATTCTGTCCCTGTTTCAGAGGTTGCGGCATTTCCTTCCAGCATCTCTTCCCAAATTTTATTCCTCATTTCCCAAATCCTACAAATGGATTCCCACCCAAACTGGCAGAACGGGAACTCTGACACAACCAGGAGCAGCTGGAAAAGCTCGGAATTCCCAAACAGGGAAAACAAGGATACATCCCTGGCTGGGGCAGGCTGCCCTTCCCAGAATTTCCATGAAAAATACCGGAAAAGATCCCAGCTTCCAGCATCCGGGTCTGATTCCACATTCCTTATGGATTTTCCAGGAGAGGTAGGACAGGTAGGAATGTCCGAACTTGGGGATTCCTGGAATTTTTGCCTTTAATTCCCAGTTTTCAGCTGTCAAAAATGAAGCATCCACCCCCATGGAATGCAGGGCGTATTCCATAGTTTGGAATTCCCTGGATTCTTCAGCCAGAAAAAGGCTGAGGGGGGCGTGAATTTCTTATTTTATCCATGGAAAATTATTCTGGGAATCTTTTCCCTTCGGAATGCTGGAATTGGACTTGGAACTGTCTCCATATCCTCAGGTACTCTGGAATGCTCCAACTGGGATGTTTCCTTAGGAACAATATCCTAAAAATCCCTCAAGTCCCATGGGAATGTCCCTGTGCTCCTTCCCTTGGATCTAAGACGCAACCAGGAATTCGGGAATTGCCTGGAATTCGGAACCAGACTCAGGTGAGTTACCTCCATCTCAATTCCAGGGATTCCAGCTCCTTTTCCCACCCCTTTTCCCTAAAAACTGGAGTTTCTCAATTCCCGATGTCTTGGAGAAGCAAACCTGCGGCTCAGGTTGACATCCAAGCATGGAAAAAGGCTGGAATGTCAGGGATTTACCAGTTTTGGACACTTTCCTTGGCATTTTGGGGGTGATCCCATCTTTCACCGCTCCCTGAGTTCCGTCTCAGCTTTCCCCGGGATGGCTCCTCAGGGGATGTCGGGAATAGCTGGAATGTGGGAATTTCTAGCCCAGAGCGGAATTGTTTCTACCTCGGTGGGACTTCCTGGCTCCCGTTAAATCCCTCCTCTTCTCCAAAGGAATTTTTAGGAAGAAGCACCACAGGATCCATCGGAGCTGTGGAATGAACGATGGAATTCCACCTTGGAATTGCCATGAGGCACCAAAATGGGGAATTTTCTCTCTCCAAGGGAAAACCAAAAGCACTTGGAGAGGGAAAAAAGGTGGATGAGCTCTCCCTCCTCAGCTCCAGCACGTCAGGCTTGGATTTAAGGAGCAGCCAGAGGGAATTTGGCCTGGAATTCCAACTCAATGGAGCAATTTTATGGATTTAGGCACCTCGGATGAACAACCCAGGAAGGGATGCCCTCAATTTGGCCATTCCCAAAAAACCACATCCCGGAATTCTCTGCTCCATGGGAGACATCATTCCAAGATATCCCCAGGAGCTCCCTGGCTCCATCCAGCGGCAAAAGCTCCCAGCTCCACCTTTTTCCCTTCTCCACCCCGCTGACCTTTAAGAACAATTCCAAAGCCGAGCATTTTTCCAAGCCCTCTCATCCCAAAAAATCTGAGCCTCCAACACCAGCGCCGCCGGCATCTGCCAGGATCGACTTCCAAGTCTTTTTATGGCTTCATAAAGTGGGGATCAGGGGGATTTTTCCACAGCAGTTGAGAAGAAGGAGACTTTCTCCACTTCTTTTCTTTCGGAATTTCGGTTCTTTCATTTGGGGAAGGAGGATAAAAATAACCCCTGGATTTAGGGGGTTTTTTTCCCCTAAAAAACAGAGCGGGATTTGTTGGTGAATCCCATAAAATTTTTGTTCCTCTCCTTCCCTCTCCCGAGCACTTTCCAGCTCTAATTTTATCCAGATGCTTTTCCTACTAAAACCTTTCCCTTTGGAGTTTCCCTATCTCCCACCCCCACAGCTGCCAGGACCTTTTTTCCTTGATATCTCTCCCATTTTTCCGGCTATTCCTGAAGGTCTTGGGACTCTTCCTGATGTCTCTCCCTCCTCACTTTCCCAGCTTGGAATGTTATCTGGATTATCGTTGTCTCTTCGGTTAATAATTATTAATATATTAACATGAATATATTAGTATTAATAATTAAATAATAATACTTATAATTAATTAATAATTAAGTGATCCAGCCCAAATTAATGGCAAAGCCAAGCCAAGAAAAGTGGGAATTAGTTGTGTCCACTGCCTGTTCCCAAATCCAGCTGGAGGAAAAGGGATTTATTCGGAATTAAAGCGGGAAAAAGGCAGCAACAAATTCAGGGAATGAAATTATGGAAGCACCGGATGTTTTTTCCCAAGGGCCACATCTCCAGCTCCAGATGGATCCTGCGCATCTCCATGGATCGCTGGGCTCCAGTGGCCACGTATGGAATTCTTTGCCATGCTGGGAACACAAAGAATCCTGGAATTAGGAGCAGCTTCGCTACAGTCAAATTCCAGCCCCTGCCAAGCAGGATCAAGAGCAGATCCAAGGCCGGGAAGAGACCGGGATTTGGGAACGGCACATTCCGTATCTCTTTCCTTGTGTCCAGCACCTTGTGGATCATCACCTGCACAATAAAGATGCCGGATGTTCCTTAATTTTCCATGCCAGAGCCTAATCCAAGGATTGGACATCCTGCCATGGACAGCTGTGTTTCCTGGGAAATGGGAAAGGAAAAGAGCATTTGAGTATTCCCAGCCCTAATTCCAAGATGCTGCTCCCGATGCCTTGACAGGAGTTCAGGATAAGGCTCAGTTCCCTGAAACTGGATATTGAATTCCATTTGGGATGTCATGGAATACCCAAAGCTGCGGTTGGATAGGAGAAAAAAGCCGAGGAAAACCCTTTCCCTTCTGGAAAGGCCACGGAAGGTCAGCGGGAATCAGAATCAGGGAATGGTTTGGGTTGGAAGGGTCCTTAAAGCCCATCTGGATCCAACTCCAGCGACACTTTCCCATATCCCAGGGTGCTCCAAGCCCTGTCCAATCTTGCCTTGAACACTTCCCGGCATACAGGGGCAGCCACGGCTTTTCTGGGAATGGGGAAATGGCTGTAGACGACATTCCCTTCCCTGGGAAATTCCATCCCAGGACAGAGTGGCCTTTCCAGGAAAATCCACATTCTCCATGAGGGAAGAACATTCCTTGTTTCTCAGTTCTACGCTGGAATGGGATCTGAGACTGCTCCAAGATTTTGGGATTTCAGGTGAAGCTCAGTGGGAACAAACCCAGCTAAGGTCATGGGAACCCTCTGGAATGGAACAATCCCTTTTCCATGCACACACCTGGTCATGGAGCAGAAAACTGGGATTGGGGAAGGACATGAATGGGGCTTGGAGAAACCTGGGATAGTGGGAGGTGTCCCTGAACATGGATGGAGTGGGAATGGGATGGGATTCCAGGTCCTTTCCCACCCAAAGCATTCCAGGATCCCAGAGCCCCTCTGCTCTGGATCAGGCTGGGAGAGCTGGGAATGTTGCCCTGGAGAAGGGAAGGAGCCAGGGAGAGCTGCGAGCCCCTTGCAGGGCCTAAAGGGGCTCCAGGAGAGCTGCAGAGGGACTGGGGCCAAGGGCTGGAGGGCCAGGAGGCAGGGAATGGCTTCCCAGTGGGAAAGGGGAGCTTGGGCTGGGATGTCGGGAAGGAATTGCTGGCTGGGAGGGTGGGGAGGGGCTGGGCAGGAATTGCCAGAGCAGCTGGGGCTGCCCCTGGATCCCTGGGAATGTCCAAGGCCAGGCTGGACACTGGGGCTTGGATCCACCTGGGATGGTGGGAGGTGTCCCTGCCCATGGATGGGGTGGGAATGGGATGAGCTTTAAGGTCCATCCCAACCCATTCCATGATTCTGTGAGTGCAGGAGCCGGGATTGGGAAGAAGCTGAACATTGGGAACACAGGAAAATCCATCGGAGAAGCTCCCTGGGAAGGGTTGGAACATTCAACTCCAGGCAGGACAGCAATTCCCAACTCCCACCGCAGCCCAGCAAGGAACGGCCATTCCCAGTCCAGGAGAGGGCCTGGAGCTTAATTCAGCACCAGGTCCAACCTCTCCGGAATGGACGCATTCCTTAAAAGATCCGGGCCATTCCCGTGGAATATTTCAGTTTCCCCACACGGCTTCTGGAAGCCGTGGCTGCTGACTCATCCCAAAAAGATTCCCACTTCCATCATTTTTCACGGCACTCGTGTCCCTTCAACTCAAACGTGAGCCGTCCCTGCGGCATTAAATCCGCCCGGGATTGGGAATGTCAACAACAACACGGAGCGCCTGGGATTCATTTTGCCCTTGGAATCATGCGGGATCCGTGGCGGGATTTCAGTTGGAAAAGCTCCGGCTTCCTTTCCCTCCCTGCCTGACTCACTGCTCCCGTCCCTCCTGACCTTTTCCTTGTGCAACCGTCCGAGTGCCACCAAAAACCAGCCGGGATTCCAACTTTTCCAAGGGGGATCCGGGAGGAGCTCCTGGAAATGCACGAACCATCCTGGGGAAAGAGGAGGATGAGCAACGATCCTAAAAAAAGATGATGGATTCCGATTTAATTCTGCTCCCGAAGAATGAAAGGAAAAGAAAATTAGACCTCGCTCCGCAGGCACGGTGGAAAATCTGGGAAGGATTTTTTTTCTTCCCTGATTTATTCCTTATGTTTCTGTTCCCTGGTTCCTTTTTCATGGATTTAGGAAAAAAAAAGAACAGGGAAGAGAGAGGGAATAAAAAGGTCATTTTGGGGACACGAACTGTCAGGGACAGGGAAGTAAAATCTCCCATTTCCAGCAGCAGATTCCTGATCCTATAAATGATCCCCATTTCTGCTTCTTCCCTCTGTCCCCTTCCAAATCCATGGTGGAAAAACAGCACCTGCACCATTCCTGGGGGGTTTTTTGGGATGAAATGGGGTGGTTTTATTTAATGCCGTGTCTTTGTCCAAAGCCACTTCCCAAATGGGGTTAAAATTCCAAGTGGAGAGCGGGATGAGTGGGAATGAGGGGGGAAGGGATGGTGGGAAGCGCTGCTCTTCCCGAAGGAGATAAGGCATGGACAGGAACCCCATGCCAGGTGTTGGGAACATCAGGAATGAAGAATTCCTGCAGGGAGGAAGGGAGAACCGGAGCACCCTTAGGAAAAAAAAAACACCGGGAGAGGGCTGAGGATGGATGGACAAAGGAATGAGTTGGAAATTCCAGAGGGAGGGAAAAAGGGCCTGGACACCTCTGCTTATCCCTGGAATTTCTCTGAATGAGGAGCTATGGAATGACCTTTCCTAGGCAGTTTTAGGGACGCTCCAAGAATTCCAGCATTGGGAACCTGTGGAGCAACTCAAGGATTCGAAGGGAATGAACCAACAACCTGGGCCAATATTTTTCCTTTAAAATCCATTCAAATCCCGAGTTTTTCCTGCTCCGGAAGCCAGGTTGGGAGGGAACAGTTATTTCCTCCCGTTCTTCCCAACGCTCCCTGCAATCCAGCCATGGGAATGTGCTTTTCCTTAATATAATGGGAATATCCACACAGATTCAGGGATCCTTTTTTCCCTGGATCCCGGAGTCAGCTCAGTCCTGCTCTGGATCCTCACATCCCATTCCATGAATTATTCCAGGGAAAAGCAAATCAAGCTATATCCACTGTGGAATACGCTTGGAATCCTAAAAATAAGGAGATTGTGCCCTCATATGGTGAAAGGAGTGATGGAATTTTTTCGGGAAGAGGTGAAGGATTCCAGGTCAGGAATTGTTTACGCTCATCCCTCGATTGCCCTCAGCGGAGGCTGTTAAATATTCCCGGAGTTTATTTTCCTTCCTTCATCCTGGGATTTACCCCTACTTGGGATGGTTTGAAAAGCTTCAAGGAGGCCATGGAGGGATAAATAAATAACGGAGCTGCGATGGAGTGGAAAGGACGGAGGGGGGTTGGAATTAACTCCAAGCGGGATGGGACGGGGTTTATTCCCACCAAAGGAGGCCTGGCCAGGGCTAAAATCCCTGGAAGTGTCCAAGGCCAGGCTGGACACTGGGGCTTGGAGCAACTGGGATAGGGAAAGGTGTCCCTAAACATGGAATGGGGTGGGAATGGGATGGGATTTAAAGTCCTTTCCAAGCCAAAGCATTCCAGGATTCTGGAGCCCCTCTGCTCTGGATCAGGCTGGGAGAGCTGGGAATGTTGCCCTGGAGAAGGGAAGGAGCCAGGGAGAGCTGCGAGCCCCTTGCAGGGCCTAAAGGGGCTCCAGGAGAGCTGCAGAGGGACTGGGGCCAAGGGCTGGAGGGCCAGGAGGCAGGGAATGGCTTCCCAGTGGGAAAGGGGAGCTTGGGCTGGGATGTTGGGAAGGAATTGCTGGCTGGGAGGGTGGCGAGGGGCTGGGCTGGAATTGCCAGAGCAGCTGGGGCTGCCCCTGGATCCCTGGGAATGTCCCAGGCCAGGTTGGGATGGACTTGGCCCTGGATCCCTGGGAATGCCCAAGGCCAGGCTGGACACTGGGGCTTGGATCCAGCTGGGATAGTGGGAAGTGTCCCTGCCCATGGATGGGCTGGAATGGGATGGGATTTAAGGTCCCTTCCCACTCGAACCATTCCATAAATCCAGGATTCAATGAACTCAAAGAATCTTTTTTATATATCTCCAGATGTTATGATTCCATGGAATTTGATTTAGGGGGAACCACAACTGGGATTAAGGTTCAGACCGGAGATGTTTAGTCCAGAGCTTGGAGAGCTGAGGAAAAACAGGATAATGGGATTCAAAGACATGGAATTCATCTCCAAAGGGAGAAGCCACCTCTTTTCCCTGTTGGCTCCGAGTGGATGAAGAATTCCTTCTTTTAATCCCAGAAAAGCAGGATAAGGTTTGATAGGAAAACAGAAACCTGGAGGATTTAGGGATAAGGATGCACCTAAAAGGATTTTCCCAGGATTTTTATCGATATGCCAGGCAGAAATCTGTCAGGAATTCCTGACCTATCCCTGAACTCGCATCCAAGCAGGGAAAGGGATGAGGAAATCCCTTACAGCCCCACATTCCTTGGATATAATATTCCCACAGAATTCCTGCCCTTCCACTATCCCAGAAAGGTCCTGGGGACAGCCCCCTCTTTCCCAGGAATTCTCCGCCATCCCCTTGAACTTTGGGAAGGAATCCAACATCCCAACTGACACATCCCTGGTGGAATTCACATTTTCCCACCTGGATCATTCCTGAAGGTCTCTCCCTCTCCGTCTCCCTCCGGCATCCGGGAAGATTCCGAAGGGGGTCAGGGCAGTGGTGCAATTCCATCCACAAAATCCTTCTTTTCCAGCTTTAATGGCAGCCTGACCTTGCCAGGGAAGCTCTTTGGAATGTCGGGAGTGTTGAATTTATTAAGGACATTTGTCCCGGCCGGATCCGGGTGTTTCCATTTAAATTCATCCCTGTTTTCTTGATCCAAAGGAATTCCATCCCTCCTCTTGACTCATAAGGAAAACTTCTTCGTATCCATCATGGGACCCGGAAATATGGAGAGTGACAAATTCCTATGGACTGAAAGGACCTTGGAAAACGGTTCTGGCTTGGGAAAATCAGCTTTTTTCCAGCAAATTCCATGAAAATTTGTTCCTGCTGCTGCTGCAGTTTGGGAATTTTCTGTGAGTAAGAAATCCAGGATTCCCGGCTTGTGATCCAGGTACTCCCAAGGGTCCATCAGCAACTTCTGTGGGATAGAAAATATTCCTAAGTGGAATTTATGGGATTTATGGACAGGGTCCTCTGTCCCAGCTCCCTGCTCCAGCAGGGTCATCCCAGAACCATCCCAGGATTGTGTCCGGATGGCTCTGGAATATCCCCAGGGAGGAGACTCCACCCCCTCTTTGGGATCTGTTCCAAGGAGTTCTTCCTCCTGTCCAGGCAGAACTTCCTGGGATCAGTTCCTGCCTGTTCCTCGTGTCCCACAGAGCAGATCCTGGTCCGTGCTCCGACTCTTTCCTTTTGGATCCTGACACACAAGGATGAGGTTCCCTCTCAGCGCCTCTTCCCTGGAAGAGCTGGTTTGGGATCAAAAAGCCACCAAAGCTCCTCAAAAATTTTTTCCCTCATATTCCCCCATCCTAGAAAATCACAGAGCCACGGAATCATGGAACGGTTGGGTTGGGAAGAGATCCTTAAATCCCATCCCATCCATGGGCAGGGACACCTCCCACCATCCCAGGTGGATCCAAGCCCCAGTGTCCAGCCTGGCCTTGGACATTCCCAGGGATCCAGGGGCAGCCCCAGCTGCTCTGGCAATTCCAGCCCAGCCCCTCCCCACCCTCCCCGCCAGCAATTCCTTCCCAACATCCCAGCCCAAGCTCCCCTTTCCCACTGGGAAGCCATTCCCTGCCTCCTGGCCCTGCAGGCCTTGGCCCCAGTCCCTCTGCAGCTCCTGGAGCCCCTTTAGGCCCTGGAACTTCCCAGTTTGGTCACTCCAAAACTTTTCTTCACCAGGCTGAACAATCCCAATCCATACTGGGAATTTTTTTTGTTGTCAATTCCCAAAATCCCTCCCAATTCCATAGGATTTTATTCCAGACTCGGAATCCTGGTCCCTGTGGCATTGATAGCTACTGTCCCCCCCAAAAAAAAGGTTTAAAAACAATCCCAAAAATTCTCTTACTGGAAACCCAACAACTCCTTTTGTACTGGTTTATACTGGTTTATACTGGAGGTTCTTCCTCTGGTGGTGACCCCAAGAATCCTTGGATAAATATCCCATTATCCAGGTAGTTGGATGCTCCTTGCAGAGAGAGCCGGAACTCAAGACTGAAAATTTGGGAATGAGGAGAATGACGGGAAAAAAATCCCAATTTCCCTTCAAGCTGTGACAAGGACATTCCCAGCACTTCCCAACAGGGAAATTCCATGGGGATACAAGGGATCCGTTGGGGTTTAAGGAGCTGGTCCATAAAAAGGCAGAGCCAAAATTCCAGAATTCAGGAGCTCCTAAATCCCTTTCCAAAGGCTTTGGAAATTGATCGATGAGGAGGAGTCAGGGTGGAGCCTAAAGTGAGGGAAGAAGGTTCTCCGAGTCTCCCCAGAATTCCTGCTTTTATTTGGAGGTGCTCGGAGAGGCCCAGTGGGATGGATGTTGTCCCAAAAACTGCCTGGAATTGCTGCAGCATCCAGGGAAAGGGTGGAATGACAGAAATCCGTGGGATGCTGCGCTTTCCTCATCAAACCCACATGAAAAGCAGGATCTGGGTTGGTTTTTTTTTCTCCAAGAGGGAAACTCCAGAAGGGAAATGGAATCCCTGGAGCTGACATCACTCCCCATCCGGATGAATTTATCAGCTCCCGCTCCAGCCTGATGCAAACTCCATGGAATCAGCACTTCCCAACCCTCCAGGAGGAACCGGTCGGATCCCATTGTCCCGAGCAGATCCGTGATGGGATTTAACAGCGTTTAGGGAAGCACATCCATCTCCCAACCCTGTGGAATTCTCCTCCAGGATTCAGCTGCCACAAAATCTGGGAAGCCTCAAGCTCGTTTTCTTTTAAACTTGTTTTTTTTGTAATTCCCAACATTTTTCATTTGCCAGGGCACAACTTCATCCCACATTTTTCCAACACCTCTTCCTTGGAGTTTTCCTCAGGTGACTGGCAAGGGCGGATATTTCCTTTCCTGGGAAGAATGGGAATGTTCTTGGAGACAGGGAAAGATTGATTTGCCTCGTGTCCATCAGGAATTTCCGTATCTTCCACCTCAATCAGTGCTAATAAATAAACAATAATCACGGAATAAATGGAATAAACGGGAACATCTCCTTCCAACGGCAAAGGAGAATATTCCCGCCGGTTTGCTCCCAGTTGGGAATGCCAGTGACGGATCGAAGGTGACAGGTCACCCCCTAATGACCTCCTCTCCCATGGTTTTCCCAAATCCATCCGTCCCGCAGGAACAACTTCTGGGCCAGTGCTCCTTGAACTTCAGGAATTCCCAGTGCTCGATTCCTCACCGGGACACGGAGTTAAATTGGGACCCATGCTGGGATCCTGCCTAATCCCATCTCCCAGAAGGAAGAACTCATCCTGAACCACATTCCCACTGTGCCGTGGTGTTGGGTGAGATGAAATTCCCCTTTTCCACCTCCACACCTGCCTCCAGGACTGGGATTCGGAGCGTTCCCAGAATGATCCCAAATCCTGGCAGAGTTGCACATTGTGAAGCCACCCCTGAGTAACCCTTAGGGACCCCTGGGGGGACGCTCGCTCCGTGGGGACATTCCCGGCCATCCGTTAGGAAGGAGGGAATGATGGATTATTGAGCACGGAATTCCGGGAGCCAGAGGTCAGGGGCGGTTCAGGATCCCGGGATATCCTATTCCCGGTTTTCTCGCTTCCCCGCTCACCTCTGATGTATTGAAGCAAATGACGCTGGATGAACTTTGACCCCTTGTTATCCAACTGGGAAAATGCCGAGGGAAAAAGGGTGGGAGAGGAAACTCTGAGAGAAAAAGGGGAAAAGGGGAAAAAAGAAAAAAAGGGGGGAAAAAGGTGGGGAAAGGGAAAAAAAGGAAAAAAGGGGGAAAAAGAAAAAAAGGGGGGAAAAAGGTGGGGAAAAAATTGGGGGGAAAAAAGGAGAAAATTGGCACAAAAGCGGAGGGAAAAGAAGGGAAAAAGGGGAAAAAGGGAGAAAAAGGGGAAAAGGGGGAAAAAGGGGAAAAAAGGGGAAGGGGGAAAGAAAAAAAGGGAAAAAAGGGATGGGGAAAGGGAAAAAGGGGAAAAAGGGGAAGGGGGGAAGAAAAAAAAGGGGAAAAAAGGATGGGGAAAGGGAAAAAAGGGGAAAAAAGGGGGGAAGGGAAAAAAGGGGAAAAAAGGGGGGAAGGGAAAAAAGGGGAAAAAAGAGGGGAAAAGGGAAAAAAGGGGAAAAGGGGGGAAAATGGGAAAAAGGGGAAAAAAGGGGGAAAAGGGGGGAAAGAAGAAAAAGGCGTGGGGAAAGGGAAAAAAGGAGAGAAAGGGAAAAGGGGGAAAAGGGAGAAAAAAGGAAAAGGGGAGAAAAGGGGGGAAAAGGAGAAAAGGGGGAAAGGGAAAAGGGGAAAAAGGGGGAAAAAGGGAAAAATAAGAATAATAAGGGAAAAAAGGGAAAAAAACAGGAAAAAAGGGGGGAAAAGGGAAAGAAGGAGAAAAAGGGGAAAAAGGTTAAAAAAAGGAAAAAAGGGAAAAACGGAAAAACAGGGAAAAATGGGGGAAAAAAGGAAAAAGAGTGGAAATAAGGGAAACAAATGGGGGAAAAAAGGGAAAAAGGGGGGAAAGGGGTAAGAAAAGGGGGAAGAAAAGTGAGGAATAAAGGGCTGGAAGAAATGGGAATGGGGATTCCACCCCCTGT
This sequence comes from Corvus brachyrhynchos, assembly GCF_000691975.1. Lineage (NCBI taxonomy): Eukaryota > Metazoa > Chordata > Aves > Passeriformes > Corvidae > Corvus > Corvus brachyrhynchos. The sequence goes on from NW_008238634.1 coordinate 785,170, forward strand.
GCCAGGCCTGGAGAGGCTTTTCCACGAGGGAACTTCTCCCAGTATCCAACCTAATCCTCTGGAGCAACCTGAGGCTCCTGAACTTCCAGACTCCATGGAAGGACGAAATCCCAAAGCTCCAAGCTTTTTTCCATTGACAGTGACAACGATCCCGGAATTTTGGGAAAGCTGATGACGGAAAATAGGGAAAACAGGAGCAGTTTCGGGGAAGGGGCTGGATGCAGCACGTGGAATTATGGAGGCCGGAAAGATGGAATGGGATCCTGGGATCCTGTCTTCTATGGGAGCATAAAATCATGGAATTATGGAATGGTTGGGTTGGAAAGGGATCTTAAATCCCATCTAATTCCAACCCCATTCCATGGGCAGGGATGGCTCCCACCATCCCAGGTGGATCCAAGCCCCAGTGTCCAGCCTGGCCTTGGACATTCCCAGGGATCCAGGGGCAGCCCCAGCTGCTCTGGCAATTCCAGCCCAGCCCCTCCCCACCCTCCCAGCCGGGAATTCCTTCCCAAGATCTGATTGAAGGGAAGGATTAGTGCTGATGCTCCTTCTCCATGTAAAAACTTGGATTTGGGATAGGGATCCCAGACGCCTTTTTTCCAGGACCATGCACTGCACAAGTCACTCCCAAATCCCAGGATCCCTGAATGGTTTGGGTAGGAAAGGATCTTCGGGATCAGCTCATCCCTGGAAATCAAACCTCTCCCAGAGTTTTCCTGCCCTCCCCTCTGCCTGGACGTTTTCCAGGATTTCCCATTAACTCCCACATTCCCATGGGATTTCTCTCCGTGGCGCTTCCCATCCCTTTATTCCCGTGCCAACACCGCCCTTTGGCTCCAATTCCCGCCTCCCCTTTGGAGAATTATTCCCAGATGGATTTCTACTCCCCGCTGATGTCACCTCTGAATTCCAGACCCTCCCATCCCTCCAGCTCTGCTCCATGATTCCCTCAGCTCCAGCATTCCCAGTTTGGATTGGGATCCATCCCCTCATTCCCACTTTTCCACCATGAGCAGGGACAATTCCCACTATCCCAGGTTGCTCCATCCTAGCTTAAACAATTCCAGGGATGAGGCAGCCACAGAATTTCTGGGAAAGCTCTGCCAGACCCTTCCCACCCTCTTAATTAAAGGTGATTTGCATATTATAATTAACCAGGAGCTAATTAAGAGGTGATCCAATTAATTTTGGATCAATTAATTATCCACTCCCTGGAAAAATCAACGGGAAGATTCGGCACCTCCGGAGTGTGGGATAAAAAGGGGATTTTCCATGGATTTTAGGATTTATTGAAGGATTTTAGGATCTATTGAAGGAATTCTGTATTCCTTAATTTTAATTAATTATAATTCAAATTACAAATTGCAGGAATCACACCCCAAACAGCCAAACCCATGGAAAACCAGCTGGAATTAGGGAATTTGTCAGGATATTCCCAAATTTTGAGTAAATTCCGGCTTAAACCACAACAGTGTCAAAGCCCCAAATTGGAACTAAACCCCGCTGAGTAAAACTCCACTGAAACCCGGCAGGAAAATCCAGGTTTTAGAGGGATTTCTTTGGATTTGGGATGGGAAAAACATCCTGGAAGTTCATCAAAGGCTCCATTTATTTCCGGATTTTATAAGATCCAAACAAAACTAATTAAAAAGAGGTATAAAATTAAGGATTTTCCCAGTCTGGAGCCCAGGAATGGCTTAAATTTGGGTTCAACTCAGCACCAACCAATCCTGGCCTAAATTTAGGATTTCTGATGGATGCTGGAATAAAAAAATACGGAACGCATAAATTTAGGAATACAAAATTCTCCCTTACCTTGGAATATTATTATCAATTTATGAACTTTGCTTCCCCCCCAAAAAAACCACAGGAAAATCCAACAACAAGGCTGGCAACGCCCTAAAATTCCAGGAAAAGCCGGGATTGGGCTGTTCTGCTGGCAGGGATTAGAGGGAAAGGGAATTCTCTTGGAATTGACTTCATGCCAAGGAGTTCAGGACCTTTTTATCCACCTCATTGGATTATCCACGGGAAGTTTTCTGGCTCATTAATTCCATTGAGGGGGTCAAATGGGATTTGTGGCAACTTTAACCTCCCTCAGCCAGGGAATTTTGGGCACTGGAGATCTCCGGGCTTTCGGAATGGTCCCTGCAAAGATTTGGGGGAAAAAACTCTTATTTTTGCTTGATTTTATCCCTGATTGTCACTGAGGATTTCCCTTCTGTTTTAGGGATATTTGAGGACTCGGAGTGATTCCTTTGAGCTTTGATGGGAATTCTTCAAGCGTTGGTGGTATCAAGAGTATGGGAAATGTGGCTAAAAATAGGGAAAAGCTTGGGATGACAGGTGGGAGAGGAAAATTTGGGAAAGAAGCAAATCAAAGGAGCAGGAGATGCCCTTAAATGGGATTTAATTAATTAAGGCCCTTCGTTAATGATAATTAATTCTCTTGAAGGTGAAACCCTCATGAGCAGGGACAAATCCCACTGTCCCAGGTGGATCCAAGCCCCAGTGTCCAGCCTGGCCTTGGGCATTCCCAGGGATCCAGGGGCAGCCCCCGCTGCTCTGGCACTT
>NW_008238634.1:787776-795082 GCF_000691975.1 Corvus brachyrhynchos
CACCCAGCACTTCCTCCCCAACACCCCAGCCCAAGCTCCCCTTTCCCACTGGGAAGCCATTCCCTGCCTCCTGGCCCTCCAGCCCTTGGCCCCAGTCCCTCTGCAGCTCTCCTGGAGCCCCTTTAGGCCCTGCAAGGGGCTCGCAGCTCTCCCTGGCTCCTTCCCTTCTCCAGGGCAACATTCCCGGCATTCCCAGTCTGGCTCCAGAGCAGAGGGGCACTTACTCTCTGTGGATTCATCTCAAATTCCAACCGGACCCTTCCACACCTGCCCAGGCTGGGCTCAACCCTGTGCCTGGGCCAGGCTTTGGACAAGATTCCCATGGAACACAGCTGTGCTGGGATGAGTTTTATGGGATCTCTGTCCATCCCACTGCGCACATTCCCAGGATCCACCCAAGCCTTAACTGGGAGCTGCTGGCCCCAGCCCATCCCAACCCTTCCCAGAGTGGCCATTCCCTCATCCTGCACCCTTTTTATGGGAATGGCTGCATCCCATGTGTGGGGTGGGAAGCCCTCGTCCTGTTCCTGACATATCCCAGCCGGCCAAACGAAGGGAGCGGGAATTTTGCGCCTCGGGAATGTCGGGACCAGCTGGGCTTCGTTACGGATCCGGCGCTGTCTGGTTTGAGTTCACACCTTGGGAATTGGGCCGGGCTCGGCTCTCACCTCATCAGCCGGGTTGGGATCAGGTTCCCGGTGGCCTGGAAAAAATATGGGAATGGGATAAAGGTTTTATGGTGCTTCTGCTTTGTGCGAATGGCCTTAAAGGGAACGAGGGCAGGGATAGATGGGATTTTGGGAAGGAGAAGCTGTGGCTGCCCCTGGATCCCTGGCAGTGTCCAAGGCCAGGTTGGACACTGGGGCTTGGAGCAACTGGGATGGTGGGAGGTGTCCCTAAACATGGATGGGATGGGACGGATGGGATGGGATTTAAGGTCCTTTCCCACCCAGAGCATTCCAGGATTCTGGAGCCCCTCTGCTCTGGATCAGGCTGGGAGTGCTGGGAATGTTGCCCTGGAGAAGGGAAGGAGCCAGGGAGAGCTGCGAGCCCCTTGCAGGGCCTAAAGGGGCTCCAGGAGAGCTGCAGAGGGACTGGGGCCAAGGGCTGGAGGGCCAGGAGGCAGGGAATGGCTTCCCAGTGGGAAAGGGGAGCTTGGGCTGGGATGTTGGGAAGGAATTGCTGGCTGGGAGGGTGGGGAGGGGCTGGGCTGGAATTGCCAGAGCAGCTGGGGCTGCCCCTGGATCCCTGGGAATGTCCCAGGCCAGGTTGGGAAACTTGGATCCAGCTGGGATAGTGGGAGCTGTCCCTGCCTGTGGATGTGATCCCTGCTCCTGCAGCAGCTCATCCCCATGGAAAAAAATCCGTTTTCCCTCTGTTTGCTGAGCCGGGAGTGGGAGATGAGAGCCGTAAAATACCGATCCAATCTCGGCACCTGTGTGCTCCTGGCACCTCCGGCTCCTGGATTTTAATGATACAAACCCGGCTTGGTTATAACGATAAACCTGGTTTTTAAGGAGAAACCCTGGTTGTTAATGATATAAAGCTGGTTTTAAATTATTTACCCTGGTTTTAATAATGATAAACCTCATTTTTAAGGATAACACTTGGTTTTTATCGTGATAAAGCCGGTTTTAAATGACGAAATCTGGTTTTAATAATGTTAAACCTGGTTTTAAATGATAAACCCGGTTTTTATAACGATAAACCCGGTTTTTATAACAACAAACCTGGTTTTCAAGGATAAACCTGGTTTTTAATGCTAAACCCTGGGCTTTAGTGATATAAACCTCGTTTTTAATAACCATAAGCCTGGTTTTTAAGGATAAACCATGGTTTTTATCATGGTAAACATGGGTTTTAATAATACAAACCTGGTTTTTAATGACAAACCCAGGTTTTATAACACTAAACCTGGTTTTTAAGGATAACACCTGGTTTTTATCATAATAAACCTGGTTTTAAACGAAAAAACCTGGTTTTAAATTATAAACCCGGCTTAAAACGATAAAATCTGACTTTAATAATGATGAACCTGGTTTTAACTGATAAACCCGGTTTTTATGACAATAAACCTGGTTTTTAATGATAATTCCGCCTCTCCAACGGTGCTCAGCCTCTCAGCGTGCAGCACAACCTCCAGCTGGGATTGAAGGAAGAGGAATCCCTGAATCCCCGAATTTTTAAGCTTGGAAAAGTCCTCTGGGATCATCAAATCCAACGCTGTCCTCAAGTGCCACTTCCAGAGGGTTTTTTTCCCCTCTTCCAGGGATTTTAACCTTGCAGGGGATCCCTGAAGGCTCCCAGGGAATGGTTGGATATCCCAATAATTAACAGGGATAGTTAACACCACAGATTCCCAGCTCCTGGGGAAGGGAAAAGTGGGAATGTGTGGAAAACAGCCAAGGGAAAAGGTGGATTAAACCCAGCTCCACTCAGGATTTAGGTCTGGCTTAGCCCAGACAACTCCAGTTTTACGTTAATTAAATCGCAGACAACTCCAGCCTTTAATTCCTGTCATCCTTTCCCTCTGCCTCAGAAGTCTGGAAAAATCCTGGAATTTTCTTCCCAGGCTCTGCTGTCTCCTTCCTGCTCCTGTCCCGGTCTCTTCCATAAAATGCTGGAATTCCAGAGGGTGCTGGATGCTGGAGTCCCTCCCATCATGGGCCTCAGGGTGCTGTCACTGCCTCTGGAATCTGCCTGTGGAATCTCCCAGCCGAGGCTGCGCCAGGCACAGGCGGAGCTGCCGTGGGATTCCCATCCCTCTTTTCAGATAGGATTGGGATTTTATACCGCGCCAGCACCAGAGCGGAGGGAAAGTCATGGGAAAGGGAAAATCGTGGACATGTACAGGGGTGGGATGAGGATGGGAAAAGGGATCCCAACAAATTCCCCTGAGATGGATTTCTGGGAAACAAAAGGCATCAGGGGCTGGAAAAGAGGGAAAACAGGGATTGTGTACCTTGTGTGTCCAGCACAGACACTGGGAGAAGTTAAAATACAGCAGGGAAAAGCGGGATAAGTGGGAATGACCGGGAGCCTGGTGATTCCCTGGAACATCTCCTGGGATGAGGTGCTGCTGTGTCCAGGTGCTCCGGGATCCAGGGAAACGGGAAAGGGAAGGAAATCGGAGCTCGCCTCTCTTCCTTACCCTGAGGAATTGGTTCAGATTTCCAGGAGATGTTGGGGACTTTCCATCCCTGGAAGTGTAAATAGAATTCCATGGAATCATGGAATGGTTTGGGCTGGGAAGGGACCTTAAATCCCATCCCTTTCCCACGGGCAGGGACACCTCCCACCATCCCAGGTGGATCCAAGCCCCAGTGTCCAGCCTGGCCTTGGACATTCCCAGGGATCCAGGGGCTGCCGCAGCTCCTCGAGCGATAGCCCAGCCCCTCCCCACCCTCCCAGCCAGCAATTCCTTCCCACCATCCCAGCCCAAGCTCCCCTTTCCCACTGGGAAGCCATTCCCTGCCTCCTGGCCCTCCAGCCCTTGGCCCCAGTCCCTCTGCAGCTCTCCTGGAGCCCCTTTAGGCCCTGCAAGGGGCTCGCAGCTCTCCCTGGCTCCTTCCCTTCTCCAGGGCAACATTCCCAGCTCTCCCAGGCTGCCTCCAGAATCCTGGAATGGTTTGGATGGAAAGGACCTGGAATCCCATCCCATTCCCAATCCATCCATGGGCAGGGACACCTCCCACTATCCCAGGCTGCTCCAACCTGGCCTTGGACACTTCCCGGGATGGGGAATCCCCGTTTCTCCAGGTGACCAACGCTGAGCCAACCAGGATGAGCCAACACCACACCGATCCCCACGTTCCTCCCTTTCCCAAGAAAGTTTGGGAAAGAAAAAGAATTCTTTAAAGTTCTCCAGCTCGGAGCTGCCTTGGAGTTGTTTTCCCTTTTTCCCTGAATTTCAATGAGGAGCCGCCGCTGCCGTAAATCCAAGCTCAGAGTGGCAGAGCCATAAAATATTTTGATGAAACGCCATCCTAGAAATCCGATTTATCCCAATGATTTGTGGAGCCTGACTATCCCAACCCTTTGGAGCGCAGTAAAGTTCCGGGAGATGCGGGAATTTATGGCTCTCTCTGTTGCCGGGGTTGTTAATAACGTTCCGGGAGGCTGGAGTGGAATATTCCAGGGATACGGACGGCTCAGGAATGGGAGGGATGAGGAGTTTCTTAATTCTGGGAAGAGCAAAGGGAACCTGGGAATGTTCACAGGAACAGATTGAAGTCTTCTATTTTTCAGGAAGCTCCCAGAATCTATGGAGTTACTCCCCATGGCTGAATTTTGGGCATTTTTTTCCTGGAGTTTCGGATATTTGAGATGGGGTGCGAAGTTGGGAATGCAACGGGGGATTTCAACATTCCCTGAGAAGATGGAGGGCGGGGATAGGTGGGATGTTGGGAAGGAATTGCTGGCTGGGAGGGTGGGCAGGGGCTGGGCTGGAATTGCCAGAGCAGCTGGGGCTGCCCCTGGATCCCTGGGAATGTCCAAGGCCAGGCTGGACACTGGGGCTTGGATCCAGCTGGGACGGTGGAATTCTTCCCTGGGTGGGAATGGGATGGGAATTAAGGTCCCTTCCCACCCAACCCATCCCATGACTCCATGAGTCCCTCCTGTCATTTTCCTTCATTTCCACAGGATTTTGGCCCTTCCAGATCCCTGGATTTCTGTTGCTCCTGTGAAATCGTCCCCATCCCGCTCCAGCCTCAGCACCACCCTCAGTCCGTGGAAAAGATCTTCACTCCGGGTTTCATGGAACACTGGAATCCTAAAATCAGAGAATGGTTTGGCTTGGAAGGGGCCTTAAAACTTCTCCTTGGTTTGTCCCAAGTTTTCAAGGATATTCCATGGAATAAACACAATTTACCTGAGTCCTTAATCCCAAATTATCCACACCTGGGCATGAAAGGGATGGGAATTCTGATTTTTATCCCGATAAAATCCTGGCCACTTCCAAATCTTGGGGTTTCTCCTGGTGAGGGAATTCAGGCAAGCTTTTGTGGGAATAAAAGGCATTTCCCTGATCCCAAATCATCCATGTTGGGGCATGAATCTGATGGGAATTCTGAGTTTTATCCCAATAAAAATGCTTGGAAATTCCAAATCCTGGGGTTTCTCCCAGCGAGGGAATTCCCGAAAACGTTTTTTAGGAAGAAACCGCATCAGTCTCGTGGCTGCTGCACTCACATGGAATCGGAATTCCTGATTTGCTGGGTGGTTTCTCCTACAGGAAAAATTCCCAAGGCTGGCAGGGGGAAGAGCCGTATCCATTCAGGAATAACAGGAACAAAATTCCCTCCTTGGGAAGTATCTTGGTGTGGGAAAGGGCGTTTTCCTGGGATGCGGAGCTCTCCAGGCTGTCAGTCAGCTGCAGCTCTGAATTCCCACATAAAACCCTTGGAATGTTTTGAGGAGAGCCATAATCCTTGGAAAAATGATGGCCTCGGACACTTTACACCTGTAATGGGATAAAAGCTCTCAGCTCCAGCCTGCGGCTGCTTTCCAGGAATAAATCACCCCAACCCCTCCTTCCAGGAATTCCGGGATCAGCCTGGAGCCATAAATTAGGAGCAAGTGGGAATAGCTCTGGTCGCAGCTGCCGGGGCAGGCTTTGGATGTGGGAAACATCCCGGAGAGGTTGGAATTTTCATGGATCCTCCTCCTCCCGCTCCAGACTTACACAGGAGCTGCTCCTACTCTGTATTCCCAGATTTCTCTGCAGAGCATTTGTCCCACTCAACCCCCTGGGGGTGTTCCCAGATCCATAAATCCCCTGGGAATGCCTGGGAAGTGTTCAGCCCATTCCCTTTACAGTGGAGATGGGAAAACACTTCCAGCCTTTCTTTTTCCCCCCTGGAATGTTAGGAGGGAGTTTGGAGTAACTGGCACTGCGGGCTTGGAATGAACGGAGATTCCATGTCCAGAAATTCCCAGAATTGCTCGTTTTTTATTATTATTTACTATTGTTGATATTACTATTGTTATTATTGTTACGATCGTTATTATTAATAATTATTCTATTGATTAATAATTATTAATTATTATAGTTATTATTTCTTGGATTTAATTCTTTTTAATAATAATGTTAATAGGATCTCTGGTTTGGGTTGGAAAGCTCATCCCATTCCATGGGCAGGGACACCTCCCACCATCCCAGGCGGATCCAAGCCCCAGTGTCCAGCCTGGCCTTGGACATTCCCAGGGATCCAGGGGCAGCCCCAGCTGCTCTGGCAATTCCATCTGGCAATTCCAGCCCAGCCCCTCCCCACCCTCCCAGCCAGCAATTCCTTCCCAACATCCCAGCCCAAGCTCCCCTTTCCCACTGGGAAGCCATTCCCTGCCTCCTGGCCCTCCAGGCCTTGGCCCCAGTCCCTCTGCAGCTCTCCTGGAGCCCCTTTAGGCCCTGCAAGGGGCTCACAGCTCTCCCTGGCTCCTTCCCTTCTCCAGGGCAACATTCCCAGCTCTCCCAGCCTGATCCAGAGCAGCTCCAGAATCCTGGAATGGTTTGGGTTGGGAGGAACCTTAAATCCCATCCCACTCCCACCCCATCCATGTTCAGGGACACCTCCCACTATCCCAGGTGGCTCCAAGCCCCGATGTCCAGCTTGGCCTTGGACATTCCCAGGCATGAGGAATCCACAATTTCTCTGGGAATTCCTTTGCCAACACTCCCAGCCAGCAATTCCTTCATCCCCTCTCCTCTCCAGTGGAGCGGGAGCAGAGCAGCCCCTTGGAGTAGCTCTCCCACCTTCCCACGGTTTCCAGGAACACCCTGGCTCCGATACCTTCATCCCTTTGGAACGAGGAGGTGCCGGAGCAGACAGGGAGCTGCTGTTCCTAGGGAAACAATTCCAGCCGTGTCTCCAGGCACATTTGGCCTCGGCACTGAAGGCTCCATGAGATTCCTGGAGAAGGTCACAGGAATTCCGTGTGTTCTTCCCGCCAATTCCATAGTGACCACGCCTGGAATTTTATTTTTACCTTTACGAGGAACAGGGCACCGGGAAATCTGGAGCAGCCCCATGGATACAGGATCTGCTCCTCTTGGCATTCCCACAAAATTCCATCAATCCCAAAAAAGTCTATCCATCAGCAAAACCAGGGCAGGATGAGCCAAAATTCCCTCCTCTCTCCCGGATTCCAGGGTTGGTGTTCCCTTGTCCAGCTCGGATTTGCCTCTTGATGCCGTGAGATCCTCCCATCCCTTCCTTCCATCCAGGTTTCTGGAATAACCATTCCCAGGCCAGCTGTGAATCCCTGGAAAGCAGCTGTTTGCACCCCTGGATCCTGCTGGGAACAG
>NW_008238634.1:795106-795502 GCF_000691975.1 Corvus brachyrhynchos
GCTGAAAAGAGCGGAAAAGCCACAACATTTTTACCCACATGGATTCCTGAATGTTCGGGATGTGAGGTGTCCCGAAATTCTGGGAATGTGGTTGCCACAGCATCCCAGGAGTGGGATGGGAACAGGGAAATTAGAGGGGAATATTCCATCATAGAAAAGAACAGGTTGTGGTCCCAGGGAGATCTTGGAATGCTGAGGGGAATGGGAAAGGTGGGAAAGGGGAGATTGCAGCTCCCACCTGCAGGAAAACTGGGAAGGATGGCTTAAAAATGGGGATATTCCTGGGAAACAGCTGGGAAAGCAGCAGGACACGGGATTGACATCAGGGCTGGGATTCGTCACTCCAAATGAGAACATTCTGGGAAGGAATCCCTGGGCAGGGATGACTCCTCACAT
>NW_008238634.1:795553-810530 GCF_000691975.1 Corvus brachyrhynchos
GAATGGGCACAGATCCCATTAACCAGGAATGTGCCTGGATCCTCCTGTTCTCTCCTGGATCAGGGATGTGCCCAGATCCCGCTGCTATTCCATGGATCAGGAATGGGCACAGATCCCGCTCTTCTCCCATGCGTCCCACACCTGCCCACTCCCCTGTTCCATGCGATCCCGGGATTTTCCCCAGCCTGTCCCCAGATGAGCCAATTAAACGGAAAACTCCACTTTTCCCATTAATTCTCCAACCTGACACCCGGCCTGGCAAAGGATGGGATTTCCCCCACCCCTTCCTGCCCTTCCCTTTCCCAAGGCCTTTCCAGGCCCTCATCCCGCTCGTCCTGGGCGATCCCGAGGGCTCCCTGTGCGTTCGCCTGGTCCCCATTAAATCCCAACCTCGGCTCGGCTCATTAGGGAATGAGGGCTGGAATTACTTAAGTTCACGGAGTGGTTCAATCCCACATCCCTGGCTGCACGATCCGCAGGAAAACGGGGATGTTTTTCCTGCCCGGATACACCAGACACTGCTGGATTTCAGACTCTCACACTCCAAGGATGTGGCTCAAATTGGGAGGAATCCCTGGATCCCTGAATTTATCTGTCACAAAGCCTTGGATTGGGTTGGTGATTCCATTTGGGAATTGGGTGATCCCAACCAGTCATTCCAGAGGCTCATGGCATCAACCACGGCTGGGAATGTGAGGAACTGGTGGGAGCAGAGCTCATGGGAACACTGGGATCCGTGGAAAGTCACATTATCCCACGGCTCTGTCTGTCCCACATGGAAAACCAAGGGAAGCGGGAGCTCGGCTAAGATAAAAGAGTAGCTGCTCCCAAGCAGGAGGCTCCAGGGATGAGGAATGGTGTCCATGATGTCATCATGGAGTCATGGAGTGGGTTGGGGTGGAAGGGATCTGAAGGATCATCCCATTCCAACCCCATTCCATGGGCAGGGACACCTCCCACTATCCCAGGTGATCCAAGTCCATCCCAACCTGGCCTGGGACATTCCCAGGGATCCAGGGGCAGCCCCAGCTGCTCTGGCAATTCCAGCCCAGCCCCTCCCCACCCTCCCAGCCAGCAATTCCTTCCCAACATCCCAGCCCAAGCTCCCCTTTCCCACTGGGAAGCCATTCCCTGCCTCCTGGCCCTCCAGCCCTTGGCCCCAGTCCCTCTGCAGCTCTCCTGGAGCCCCTTTAGGCCCTGCAAGGGGCTCGCAGCTCTCCCTGGCTCCTTCCCTTCTCCAGGGCAACATTCCCAGCTCTCCCAGCCTGATCCAGAGCAGAGGGGCTCCAGAATCCCTTGGAAGATCTCCATGGCCTCCTCTGGACTCTCTCCAGCAGCTCCACATCCTCTGGAAGTTGGGATCCGGGGGCTGGAGCAGCTCTGCAGGTGGGGTCTCACCTGAGCAGGGCACAATTCCTGTTTTCCTGCGGATCGTGCAGCCAGGGATGTGGGATTGAACCACTCCGTGAACTTAAGTAATTCCAGCCCTCATTCCCTAATGAGCTGAGCCGAGGTTGGGATTTAATGGGGACCAGGCGAACGCACAGGGAGCCCTCGGGATCGCCCAGGACGAGCGGGATGAGGGCCTGGAAAGGCCTTGGGAAAGGGAAGGGCAGGAAGGGGTGGGGGAAATCCCATCCTTTGCCAGGCCGGGTGTCAGGTTGGAGAATTAATGGGAAAAGTGGAGTTTTCCGTTTAATTGGCTCATCTGGGGACAGGCTGGGGAAAATCCCGGGATCACATGGAACAGGGGAGTGGGCAGGTGTGGGACGCATGGGAGAAGAGCGGGATCTGTGCCCATCCCTGATCCATGGGAGAACATCAGGATCTGAGCCCATTCCTGATCCATGGAGAACAGCAGGACCCTGTCACATCCCTGATCCATGGAACTGCAGGATCTGGGCCCATCCCTGATCCAGGGAATACCAGGATCTGCACAGCTCTGTAGGTGGGGTCTCACCTGAGAGGGACAGAGGGATGGAATTCCCACCTTTCCTGCTGCCCACGCCGCGGGATCATCCCAGGACTCCAGCTGTGAATTCCCATGGCTGTGTCGTGCCATCAATCCCGTGATTAAAATTCCCCCTTTTCCAACTCCAAATGTGTCAGCGCAAGGCAGCCCCGTGGGATTTGGGATTTATGAGGTGTCGAAAACCTCCTGGTTCCCATTGTCCGGATAATCCATAAAACGCTCCGACACTCCAAGGGAATTCTGCAGCCTGTCCATATTCCTGCAGGCCAGATGCTTCCCGAGGAATCAAAGGGCTGTAGGAAGACCAGGAATTGTTTTTTCTGGATGGGGTTGGAGCGTCTGGGATGTGGTTTGGATACAAACAGGGCGAGGAAAATAAAGGGTTTTATAAATGCTGGAAAAGAAATCCTTAAAAATAGGAATTGATTTGATCCACTTTTCGATGATTTTGGAATTTTGGATATTTTAGATGTGGATCCAGGTGTCAAAAATCTGGAAAATAAAAGGAAAAAGTCCAATTTTATAGGGAGAAAATGGAATTCTTTGTTCAGCCACCACCGGCCTGGGGATGATCCCACAGGGCCTGAACTCCTCCCAAGATTTTCCTCTAAAATGAAGGATCTCAGGTGTTTCCTTCCGGGAAAAGCACCCCCGATCCAGCAAAAACATCCCGGTGGATCCTGCTTCTCTTGTGAACTCTCCCGCACTTTTAAGAATCATGGAATGCTTTGGGTTGGAAGGGATTTTAAGGATCATCCCATTCCCACCCCATCCATGGGCAGGGACCCCTCCCACTATCCCAGATGGATCCAATCCCCAGTGTCCAGCCTGGCCTTGGGCACTGCCAGGGATCCAGGGGCAGCCCCAGCTGCTCTGGCAATTCCAGCCTAGCCAGGAATTCCTTCCCAAGATCCCATCTATCCCTACTTCCTTTCTATTTAAATCCATTGATCACAAGAGGAGCTCATTGGCTCCCTCCTGGCAAGGGCTCCCTGATGGATCCGTTTTCCATCCCCACCAATCATCCATTGTTTTCTAGGAACAACAGCGCTGCGGAATTCCGGGACATCCACCAGCCACAGCTCTCTGAGGAATTTTTTGGCACGGACCAATGAGCAAGCCACTCATCCTGTGGATTCCTTGATGGTTCCTTAATTCCTGTGGAACTCAGGGAGATTTGGGAGATTTGGGAGTGAATCCCCCATGATCCCGCTTTACCATGTCCCATTCCAAAGGAAACTTTGGAAGACTTCTCCAGAAAGGGAAGGGAAACTGAGGCACAGATGGATATGGGCCAACTTCTCTTGGAGATGTGGGATCCTGTTCTCCCATGGCTCTGGGATTGGATTTCTCAGAAGTCCTGGGAGATTGTGGTGGAGAATCCAAGATCGGATTCATCTCCATCCCTCCAGATCTCCAGGAGAAACCTCCAGGCTCCCCTGGAGTCACCCCTGTGGCAGGGTTGGAATGGGGTCTTTCCATCCCTTCCATCCCAAACCATTCCATGATTCCATGTCCACTGATAGTGCTCCTTCTCCAGGGGGCTGGGAATGGTGAATGGATCAAATCTCCCAAGAAAGTGAGGATAATTCATTCCCGTTCCCTCAGGAGCCACAATTCCCGGTGTTCCCAAACTCCCCCTGTTCTTTAGGATCTCCAGGGATCCTCCATGACAAATTGGAGCTCTTGGATGAACAAATCGCTCTTTTTTTACCTTTTTCCTGCTTTTTTTTCAGTGCTAAAGACGAAAGATTTCAAATCCAACAACATTTTGTCAAAATTCCTCTGGAAATCACTCCTGACCTTTTCACGGAGAACTGCGGTTTCAGCTTTCCGGGAAGAGAGCTCCCATTAAGGATTTAACTCCATTTCCTAATAAATCCTTGGCAGGACACGGCCGCTTTTGGCCCCTTTTGTCCGTCGGGGCCGATTATTCCTGACTTGGGAATGAATCATTGGAATTGGCAAACAGGAATCGCTCCGTGGCCAACAGATTTTTCCACTCGGTAGCAGCAAGCGCTTGTAAATTCCTCCTTAAAATTCCCATTAAAGCATCTCCAAACGGAGGCTCTGCCGTAAATTTTCCTCCCTTTTGGACTCCTGGTGGTCTTCCCGCCGCGGGAAAAAGGGATTTTCCTCATCCTTAACTCCTTTTTTCCAGCTTTTATTTAAGGAATTAATGAGTTTTGGTGTCTTGACCATCTCCCTTTTATGGGATTAAATAATTCCTTGAGATGGAGCCTTCCTGTCTTCTGGATCCTGGCTAATTCCAGGAGCAATTAGACTTGGAGCAGACCTGACTCCTTGGGAGTCTCCACTTGCCAACGGCTCCCAAAAGTCATTTTCCTGGGAAGACGAGGGAAAACCTTGGACTCGGCTCCTGCAAGGGGCAAATTTCCCTGAATTCTCCAAGTGAGGCAGAAAAAAATCAGGAGCCAGCCCTGATTTTCCTCCTCCTTCTCCTTCTTAAATCATTGGGAGACTCCTGGGATCCGTTCCCGCCTTTTACCAGGAGCTGGTGTGGGGTTGTTTGGGATTTTTCCTGGGAAGAGTAGAGATAAAACCAGGATATTTTTGCATTTTCATGGAATCAAGGCCTTTTCCGCTCCTCATCCCACCAGGAAAGAGGCTGGGAAGGAGATGGGGGGACACAGCTGGGAATGTCAATCCTAACTAATCCCAGGAATATTCCAGCCCATGCTGAGCAGATAAAGCTGTGGGAAGAAGAAGGAAAAGGGAAAACACTTGGAATGATGGCGTTTGTCTTCCCAAGGAGCCTGGTTTTCCTGGGAATGCTGAACATGTCACTGGCATGGGAATGGGGAAGGAATTCCTTGGGTTTCTTTGCTCCTGTGGCTTTTCCTTTCCCTATTAAATCTTCATCCCAAGCCATGAGGTTTCCCACTTTTCCCTCCCTGTTCCCCATCCCAGCCGGAAATGGGAATGAGGATCTATGTGGGGCTGAGTTTGTTTTCCAGAGAGTTTTCCAAGCCTCCACTGTGTCTTCCCGAGCTCTTTATCCATGGAGCAGCCTCCAAGGACTGGGAAATTCTCTCCAGGTGGAAAACACAATCCCAAATTCCTTTGGGATCCAGGTCCAACTCCTTCCATGTCCAGAAGAACTGAAGGGCTTTCATTACGAAATCCCAGAATATTCCAATCTGGGAAGGAGCCACTTGAGGATAACACGGAGTGAACCCATCCTGAACCTCATTACAGGTTTGGAAAAGTTGGGATAAACTTCTCCCACTCCACGTTTTCTTTCCACCTCGACTCCTTCCACTTCAGGACATCCCAGCCAATCCATGGGCCAAAATCCTGGGAAAGAAAAACAACAAAATAAGAAATGCATCCCAAAAAAAACCCCGCCCACGGATGAAGCCTCTTCTCTCCCAGGAATTCCTGGAGCAGCTGGAAGCTGATTCACGGGGAATGAAAATCTACGGATCGAGGAGGTTAAATAAACACCACCCAGGTTCTGGTTTGGCTGCCAAATCCAAGGAATACAATGGAAGAGTTCATCTTCCCATTTTTTTACGGCTGTTTACCAAATTATGATCCCTCTAAATTGCCCCTTTTTCCCAGAAATTTGTAATTCTGCTCCAAAATAATAAGAGCGAGCATGGATCAGGATCAGGATCTGGATTGGGATCAGGATCTGGAGCTGGAGCTGGAGCTGGAGCTGGATTGGCATTTGCACATGGACCTGGATATGGATCAGGATCTGGATCAGGACCTGGATCTAGATCTGAACCAGGACCTGGATCGGGACCTGGTTCTGGATCTGGATTGGGACCTGGATCTGGACCCAGACCTGGATCTGGATCAGGATCTGGGACACAATCAGGGTCTGGATCTGGACCTGAATCTGGTGGGAAGCCCCCCTCATGGAATGTGGTTGTTGGTAGGGTGGGAATCTTGTCCAGGCCGTTTTTTGGGATCATCAGGGAGAAAGGGGCATTTCCAAAGGGTGGAAGTTCTAATCCACAGATCCATGGGTAGCTGAGGTCTGATGGAGGGATTCCCGTTGTTTATCTGTGGATAATTTGGATATTCCCATGGGAATCAGCTTCCTTGGCAAGGATACCCCGGCTGCAGACATCCCGAGCAGAAAACCCAGTCCAAGACCTCTCCAGGCTTTGGAATTTCCCAGGGAGGTTTGGAGTCCTCATCCCTGGAGGTGTCCAAGGAATTCCTGGATATGGCACTCAGGGACAAGGTGGGGATCGGTCCCAGCTTGGATTTGATGATCATGAAGAGCTTTTCCAACCTCAAGGATTCCATGATTCCATGAAATTGGATTCCTTTTGGGAGGATGTGGATCGCAACCCAAATCTCCCTGATGGGCTTGGAAGCCACAGAATGGAAGGAAAACGGGCCCAAAACATTCCCTGCGAACAGAGGTTTCCACAAAATCCACGGATATTTAATTCCGAAGAACTGGCCCTTGTGCCAAAGGATTTGCTGGTGTTACACAGTCTCTGACTGGAGTTCTCCGGGTTTCCAGGTTATCCCAGAATCCTGGAATGGTTTGAGTGGGCAGGGAATTTAAATCCCATCCCAATCCCACCCCATCCATGGGCAGGGACACCTCCTACTATCCCAGCTGGATCCAAGCCCCAATGTCCAGCCTGGCCTTGGACATTCCCAGGGATGGAGCAGCCATTTCCACACTGGTTTAAATCCCTCCAAGAATGGTGATCCCACAACTTTCCTGGGCTGGAAAATCTCCCTGCAGGGGATGGATCCAGCTCAGCTGCTCCAGTTCAAAATCCCTCCCGTCATCAACTCCAATTTTCCAGCGTTGTCCCAAATTTTCTCGTTTAAGCCACCGGTTAAACCCAAACCTTATCCAAAGGGCCCGGTTCAGGCACGGAACAAGAAGACCTACACTTTTCCAGAGGGAATGTTCTCCAAAAGCATCCAGGATTCTGGAGGTGACTCACCATCCGCAGGATCTCTGGTGCATCATTCACACCTCCCAAAAAACGTGAGGGAATGGCGGGATTGAGAAAGATTTTCTGGAAATAGTGGATTGCACAGATGAAAAAAGGATGATCCTTAAAAAACCTGACCTGTCCTTTTTTTATCGATTAATCAGTCCAGAAAATTCCCAGGATTTGCAAAAGAGCACTTGGAAACAGCATCTCCAGCGGGCCACTGTATCCATTGTCCCACCTGGAGAAGGGAAGGAGCCAGGGAGAGCTGCGAGCCCCTTGCAGGGCCTAAAGGGGCTCCAGGAGAGCTGCAGAGGGACTGGGGCCAAGGGCTGGAGGGCCAGGAGGCAGGGAATGGCTTCCCAGTGGGAAAGGGGAGCTTGGGCTGGGATGTTGGGAAGGAATTGCTGGCTGGGAGGGTGGGGAGGGGCTGGGCTGGGCGGCCGCGCCTGCCCCTGGATCCCTGGGAATGCCCAAGGCCAGGCTGGACACTGGGGCGTGGAGCAGCCTGGGACAGTGGGAGGTGTCCCTGCCCATGGATGGGGTTGGCACTGGATGGGATTTAAAGTCTTTCCAACCCAAACCATTCCATGATTCCTTGGATTCTACTGGGATAAGCACTGCCCAGTGTGACCCTGTTTGTTCTCCACAGTCCAATCCCACTCTCCAAAATCCAATCCCATTCTCCAAAGTCCCATCCCGCTCTCCAGAAGTTTTCCCCCCTCTCCTGACCATTTCCCCCTTTCCATTTCTTTCCCTTCCTATGGATTTCTCTCCCTAATTTATTCCCCCCCTGGTTGTTTTCCAGCCGTGTTTATCCAGAGGGAACAGCTCCACCTCTTCCCTCCCCTGCACCACAAATGAATCAGACACTTTGTTCCCGGGAATGCTCCAGGGAGCAGCAGGACATTATTTTGGGATTGTTTATCCGTCGGATCAGCAGGTCCAGCTGGAAACCCATCCCGATTGTTGGGAGGTTTTTTGGGATTGTTGCTTTTTTATCCCTGCTGGAAACAAATCTGGTTGTTATTAATCCTCCCCAATCCCAGGATTTCAGCAGGGCTGGGATGGCTCTGTTGCATCCCAGAAACTGTGGGAAGAGGTTGGATCATGGGGATGGAAGTGAGATCCTGGCTCTGAGAGTTTTTAAGTAGCTCAGCTCCTTAAAGCTCCTTGTTCTCCATGGAGAAAGTCAATTTCGGCCATGATGATCCCAGTGGGAATATTTACTCCAGATATTCCCGCCCACCTGAGTTCAACTTCTCTTCATCCTTCCAAATTCCAGAAAAACAAAGGGAATATTTATGGTACAATAAAACCTGGAGATAAAGAATAAAGAATTAATTTGGTTTTTATCCGCACAGATTTTTGCCCTCTTTTCCAATTATTTTCTTCTTTCCATTGGCTGTAAAATATCATGGAATTGGAGATTCATGGAAAGGTTCAGGTGGGAAAATCCCATCCAGTTCCATGGGCAGGGACAATTTCCACTATCCCAGGTTTCTCCAAACCCAGTTTTGATGGAGAACCCAAACTTGGGAGACACCGGAATCCCTGTCCAGGCTGCCTTGGTGTCAGTCCATTGGGATCTAATCCCGATCCATTGGGATTCTCCTCATCGGAGGATTTAACGGGATTACAGGCATCTCTGATTCCTTGTTTGGAGACGGTGCAGAGGAATCTGATTTTTGGGATTTAGGAAAATGGTCTGTTCCTGGAGCTGCATGGATGGGAAGGGAAGGGAAGGGAAGGGAAGGGAAGGGAAGGGAAGGGAAGAATCTGCAGAGGAGCTGGGAAGGCAGAGGCTTCTCCAAAGGAACCCCCAGGACCCTGCAGGGAAGGGAAGGGAAGAATTAGGGAATTAGGTGTGGAAGCCACTGGGCCCTCCGGTGACCACATTCCAACAATCTCCAAGTTTTTCCACCTTCCAACTCTTTCCATGTTTTCCCACCTTCCAACTATTTCCTTATTTTCCCACCTTTCAATTCTTTCCTTGTTTTCCCACCTTCCAACCATCCCCTTGTTTTCCCACATTCCCACCATCTCCGTGTTTAACCACGGCTACAAACTGGATGTTCCTAACCCAATTTTTTAATGTTTTCCCAGGATTTTTCCTTCCCTAAAAAGACATCCAAAACCACCTCTCCCAGGAGGATTTAGGAGACATTTTCATCCCTAAAATTCTGGGAGAAATGCGGATGGAGAAGGGAAGATGAGGATGGAAAAGTGGCTACATCCTCAATTTCCCTTTTCCATAAAATCTGCAAAATCCAGAGGTTTGTGTCCATCCTGGAGTCATTAAATCCATTGTGGAATACAAGTGGCCACTCCCTGGTGCTTCCAGCAGACACATCCCATAATCCCAAAGGATTTCCAGCTGAAACGAAGCTTTGTCTTGGAAAAAGGGCCCGGAGCCGCTGGCTCCGAGCACTAAATCCCAACACTTAGCTGGAAAAGTCCCTCTCCCGCCTCTTCCAAGAAAAACAAACCTTTGGAATGTGCTCGTTTATCATCGGCAATTACGGATGGGAGTGATCCAAAGGAACGGCTCTCCTGGGAATGAGGGAAGGAGGGAGGTAGGGAAGGCTCTCCCAGAAGTGTGAATCCGGCACCGTGCTGGTCTTGGAGATCCTGCCTGGATTTGGGAGGCTCCCTAGGACCAGGATCTGGCTCTGGAAGGGGCATGGATGGATCCCAAGGCTGCCAGGATCAGGCTTTCCCTGGAGAAATATTCCAAGACCGGAGTTCATGGCATCTCCGGCTTCCTCTCCCTTTATTTCTCGGAGTTTGGATGGGATTGAATTCCATCCAGGGAATCATTAAGGTTGGAAAAACTTCCAAGATCATCAAATCCAAAGGGACACGGAGAGAGGTGCGCCCAACTATTGGGATGCTCTTTCCGAATTCCATGTGCCAGGTTCGGGGTCCAGGCAGGGCCCTGCAATTGGGAATTCCCTAAAAACAGCCAACTGAGCTCCAGGATGGAATGGGAGCAACATTCCCATCCCAGGGCTTTGCCAGCCCCGCTTCCCTGTGATGTGGTTTAACAGGGAATGGTTGGGAATTGCTCCAGGAGAATTCCAGGAAGAGAGCAGACGGAGAAATTCTGGATTTCAGCAGTTCCTGAAGATCCGGCTGGCTCTGTTCTCCTGGAATTGCTCCCATGGTGCTCCTGGAAGAGTTTTCCACCCCCACCGGAGCTTGGGCTCCTCCCTGTCTTCCAGGAAATCTTAGCTGCTCCATGTGGGAACACCTGGAATAACCTGCAGGGTGTGGAAACGACGTCACACCTCCAAAGGAGTTTTTCCATGTGGGAATGTGTGGAGAAAGTTCCTGGGAATGCCTTTTCCCATCCTCCGTGCCTGCTCCTCCTCCCTTCCCAACACCTTGGGAACGTCAGGAAAACTGTCACGGGAACAAGGCAGGCTTGGAATTTCTTTCCCAGCCTTTTCATGTCTCTGGGAGAGGCTTGACAGCCAGAAAGGAGAAAGTGTTGGATTTAGACCAGGAAAAGTAGGATACACCTTAAAGGGCTCAACACCCACCATTCCAAGAAAACCCCTGGATCAACTCCGCATCCATGAACCCTCCAAGGAATTTCTTCCTCTCTGTTGTGTCCATGGGATAAATCCCACCAGGAGCGCATCCAGGAGGGAATTCCTTGCCAAGCACAGCTTCCCAAGTCTGCTCCATCGGGAATGTTTGGGATGAGCGACCTCATTAATCCCAATTCCCTCCGAGATTCCCATTGGAACTCCACATCCAGGATCAGGTGCCAGCTTCCCTAATCCTGGCTCTTTTCCCGCCTGCCCTGCTGGGCCAAGGCACATTCAGAGCCGGCCTGGTGGGAATTTTTGGAAGAGCCAATTTTCCATTGGCAACCGCTGCATCCATGAATCCCAAATATTTTGTGGATGTAGCTCCGTTTCCACTAAATTCTCCACAAAAATTGTCCAAACCTTTCTCCCCACCCTGAATTTGCCATTCCAACTTTTCCCTTATTTTTAGGATTGCCTACGAGCTCATTCCCACTTTTTGTAGTTTTCTGTAGGGATTTTTGACTTCTAGGAATTCCTTAAATTTTTCGTTTTCTGGTGTTATTTTGACGGAAAACATTCCCATCTTTTTAAAATAATATCTCCAGGATTGCCCAAATCCAATGTTATCACATCCAAACATTCCCACCATAATTAAATCCAACAACCCCGCGCTGTCCACAAGGAATATTCGGCTATTCCCAATCCATTCTGCCCGGTTTATGAACTGAACCCGCTACACCATGGAAAAATAAAATAAAATGAAATAAAATGAAATAAAATAAAATAAAATAAAATAAAATCCAAAATTAAATTAGTTTTTTAAAATAAAATAGAACAAAATAAATAAATAAAATAATAAAAGAAAATAAAATAAAAACCAAAATTAAATTAATTTTTAAACTAAAATAAAAAATAAAAAAGTAAAATAAAATAAAATAGAAAATTAAATTAAATTAAATTTTTTAAATAAAAACCAAAACAAAATAAAATTAAAAAGCAAAATTAAATTAAATTTAATTTTAAAAATAAATTAAAAAACACAATGAAATGAGATGAGATGAGATGAGATGAGATGAGATGAGATGAGATAAAATAAAATAAAATAAAATAAAAATTCCCAGTTTATAAGGCAGCTTCCAGCAACTTCCAGTCCCTGGAAAAATGGTTTAATCCATGTTTTTCCAAACAATTATGCCACATTTAACGGATCTTTGTCTTTTTTTCTGCAGGAAAAGGAATTGGAGTTGTCCATGAGCAGCTCCCAAACTCCAAGGCCATGCAAACATTTCCAAAAGTTGGGAAATTAAGGAAGTTCCATCAGTAAGGAGGAAAACTGGGATATGGGAAGGGAAGATGAGGCACAATCCCATGAACCCAAAGGATTTTAGGGCAGGGATAAAACAGGACAAGGAATTCTTAATCCGCCACCAGCGGAGAGGAGCAGGAAGCAAAGGACACATCCAGGGAGCTGCCAGTTCCTCCTGGATTTTCCGTGCCAGAGGCATCCAAACAAAATCCAAGTCCTGTGCTAATGGGGCTCTTTCCCATAATTCCAGAGGGAAAAAAGAAAGGGAAACCTCAGTACTCCTCTGGATGTCAGAGCCGGGCCTGAGGGAGCCAAAACAAATGGATTGGGATAACAGAGGGATCATTGTTCCCGTGATCCCGCTGTTTTCCGATGGATGGTTTGGAGGGGAAGGTGGTGTTAATGGCATCATCCTTTAAAGGGATTTGGGATGTCACCTCCTGGTCACCCTCCCCCAGCCCAGGGCACAGGCATTTGTCATGGAAAAATCTTGGAAAAGGTCCCAAGCTGGAGAAAAATCCGGCAAAATTCCTGTTTTATTTGAATGGGGGGAAAACAGAGCTGGAGTTGCTGTGCTGGCACCCACTGGGCACTTCCATGTCCCAAAAGCTCCCGGAATTTCCTCGAGGAATACTATCCCAATTTGGATTTTGGTGGTAAAATTCCTGTCTGGAATTAAATTAATTTATTAAATTTATTAATTTAATTTAACCACGATAAATTCATTTATCGTGGTTAAAATGGGATCAAAATTCCTTCTCCATCCACAGGTCCCCAAGCCCGGAAAGGCAACAAGAAGTTAATTCTTTTCAGCGCTTTTGTTGGAATTTGGGATGAAGAAAAGTCCCTTTGGAAGACAAATTGGCTCGGGAGAGTCTTCCAGGAAAAAGATGATCCCGGTGGGATTGATAAGTGTCCAGAATGTCCATCAGGAATGTGATGTCAGTGACAAAATCCCGATAGTGGGAAATTTGGAGAGGAAACTTGAAAGAGTGGGAAAGGGGCCAAAAACCGCAGGAGCACCAGGGTCAGTGTGGAAATGCCTCCAGAATGGGATGTTCTGCGCGGAATCCAGCGGGAACGTGGACAAATCCCATAAAACGGAGAGATTAAAAAAGGGGATTTCACATCAAAGGCCTGGATGGGACAGAGACGGAAACAGCGGAGTGTCCTGGGATTGCTGTCGGGACCGAGCCTTTCCGAGCACAAAGCTGCAAATCCCAAAAAACAAACCGAAATTTGGGATGAAACATAAAGATGGAGCAAACAGTGACAAAGTGGGGAAGAGGAAAGTCATGGAGCAAAGCCACAGATATTCCCAGAGAAACTGGGGCTGAACCATCCCGGGAAGTGTCCAAGGCCAGGTTGGACATTGGGGTTTGGATCCACCTGGGATAGTGGGAGTGGGGTGGGAATGGGATGGGATTGAGGTCCTTTCCAACCCAAAGCATTCCAGGATCCCAGAGCCCCTCTGCTCTGGATCAGGCTGGGAGAGCTGGGAATGTTGCCCTGGAGAAGGGAAGGAGCCAGGGAGAGCTGCGAGCCCCTTGCAGGGCCTAAAGGGGCTCCAGGAGAGCTGCAGAGGGACTGGGGCCAAGGGCTGGAGGGCCAGGAGGCAGGGAATGGCTTCCCAGTGGGAAAGGGGAGCTTGGGCTGGGATGTTGGGAAGGAATTGCTGGCTGGGAGGGTGGGGAGGGGCTGGGCTGGAATTGCCAGAGCAGCTGGGGCTGCCCCTGGATCCCTGGGAATGTCCAAGGCCAGGCTGGACACTGGGGCTTGGATCCACCTGGGATGGTGGGAGGTGTCCCTGTCTGGAATCGGATTTCTCTGGGAGGAAATTCCATGGATTTGAAACCTGGTTTTGTTCTCAAGTTTAGGAACACCCAAACAAACCCGGAATTATTTGGGGCCCAAAAACTCCCTGCAAATTACAAACAAATTTATCCATTCCTTTAAAAACAGCTGCTTCATCCAGGATTTGACAGGAACATTTTCCAAGTGGGAAAACAGAAGTTCACACCCCCATGGAAGAGGTGTCTTTCCTTTCCTTTCCTTTCCTTTCCTTCCCTTTCCTTTCCTTTCCTTTCCTTTCCTTTCCTTTCCTTTCCTTTCCTTTCGTTTACTTTCCTTTCCTTTCCTTTCCTTTCCTTTCCTTTCCTTTCCTTTCCTTTCCTTTCCTTTCCTTTCCTTTCCTTTCCTTTCCTTTCCTTTCCTTTCCTTTCCTTTCCTTTCCTTTCCTTCCTTTCCTCTCCTTTCCTCTCCTTTCCTTTCCTTTCTCCTTTCCTTTCCTTTCCTTTCCCTTTCCTTTCCTTTCCTTTCCCCCCCAGCCTCATCCTGCCCTTCATGGCCTTGGATGTGGTTTCAGGAATGGGAGGCAGGAGGGATGACGGAGCCGAAAGAAAACACGGACACCGCTGGATTATCCCTATTTTTAGCGGGCAGTTCCAAGCCCGCCACTTCAATGCACATTCCCGATAAGTGAATAATCCCTGGCAGGGCATAAAAATAACTCTGTGGCTCCAACCATAATTACACGGGAACGGCTCCGTAACCTCCGATGTGTCAATCCCGCTGGATCTGGGAAGGACAGGAGGAGAGAGGAAAATGGGTTTCATTTTAATTTCATTTTAAAGTTCAGGGTCTAAAATAGAATGGTTTAATCCTAAAACTACGACTGGAAAACTGCCGGGAATGGGATCAGGAATGTGGTGAGAAATCCTTTGGAACTGGGGGTTCAGGAGGGGCAGACACAGGTTGGATCCTTTTTTATCCTGCTCTGTTTTCCCCTTCCCAGAAAATATTGGAATTTCTTCAGCTTTGCTTGGATGGGTGTTTTAGGGAATTCTGGTGGAGGAATCCAGAGCTCCTCCTGAGAGCTCCTGACTGGGAAAAATGGACGGAGATGTCCCACTTAATCCCTAAATCCAATCTTCCCAATCCCCTGCCTATAATACCAGGAAAACCCTTTTTTCCCAGCTGGAAAAATCTCTTTTTTGAGGATGGAGTGGGATATCCACAGGGAGAGAGATGTGGAGGATCTGCCCCTGGCGTTCATCCCTCTTTTTAAGGGGAATCTTCTCCTGC
The DNA here is from genome assembly GCF_000691975.1 of Corvus brachyrhynchos. Lineage (NCBI taxonomy): Eukaryota > Metazoa > Chordata > Aves > Passeriformes > Corvidae > Corvus > Corvus brachyrhynchos. The sequence continues at coordinate 810,392 of NW_008238634.1, forward strand.
TTCGATTTCCTATGAAGAGGAACCTCAGCCTTGAAGCAGGATCATGGCACACCTGGAATGGGAGCAGGGGTGGGAAAAGGATGGGCTGGCTCACACTTCCAGGGATCCAGGGGCAGCCCCAGCTGCTCTGGCAATTCCA
>NW_008238634.1:810792-827518 GCF_000691975.1 Corvus brachyrhynchos
AAATCCCATCCAGTGCCACTCCATCCATGGGCAGGGACACCTTTCCCTATCCCAGTTTGCTCCAAGCCTCATCCAACATGGCCTTGGCTGATCCTAATATTTCCCAGAACACATAACGTGTCTTTTCCCTTTCAGAATTCCTTGGATGGAATTCCTGCACCCTTCCCAGCCCTGAAACTCAAGAATTGCAGAGAGGCGACCTTACCAAGGACACAATTTTTCTCCAAAGTCCCATGATCCAGAAATCAGGAGGAAAATGGGGATTTTCATCCCTGGCAGTGCCCAAGGCCAGCTTGGATGGGGCTTGGATCAACCTGGGACAGTGGGAGGTGTCCCTGCCCATGGATGGGCTGGAATGGGATGGGATTTAATTCCCTTCCCACCCAAACCATTCCATGATTCTGTGATCCCAGCACCCCTCTCTAAGCAGGATGAAGGGATAATTCCCAACTTTTTTTCCCACCCTGCCACCGGAAGGTGACGTTCCCACTCCTTCCCCTTTGTGAAACACTTTGGAAAACAGGAGAACAAACTCCAAGTGTTTAAAACTCTGGAGAGTGCAGGAAATCCCCGTGGGAGCCAACATTTGACCAATCCCGGGATTATTAAAGGAAAAACTTTTCCTACTCCGCTCCATGTTGTTGTTGTGCCGCTACTCAACCTTTACTCAACCTTTACTCACACCCTCAGCCTCTCCCAAGAGAATCATTCCCGGGACACACGTAGGCACTTGGAATGGCCACCACAGCCAGGCCACGGAACTCCAGCACCGCCACCCCTTGGAAAAGGTCCGGCCACCACCGGCTCCACCTCAGGATAAAGTCATTCCGAGGTAAAACTCCAAATAAATCCCAAATATCACAACAAATCCATTTTCACCGGAAGCTCCGTGTCCCCAACAACTTGAAAGGAAGCCACAATTCCCTCTCTTTTTTCTCCCGACCTTTCTCAGGGTTTGGGAAGTGAAATCTCTCCTTGTTCGCTCCGGTTCCTCTTCAGGGATGGATCCACTACGTCGGCACTGGGGAATGTGTTTGTGTTTGCTTGGAATTCTGCCCGGAGCCACCACAAATCCTCTGGGAGGGGGTTCAATCCACGCTCTGGGCTGGGCCTGTCAGCAAATCCATGATTTTTTGGGAGGGGAAACTTCTACTCAGGGTCAGTCTCGGAGCAGGAGGAGGGAGAGGGAATGAAGAGAGAATTCTGGGATTTGCCATCCAATCTGGGGCCATCTTGGCCCCCTCCTTTCCAGGTTTTTCCTGGATGTGTCTCCTCTCATCCTTTCCTCTGGAGCTGGCATTAGAGCTGTTCCCAGATCCCACACCTCTGGAGAAACCCCAGTGCCATTCCCTGCCCAGAGTCCATGGATAAGAGAATCCCAAGGACAAGACTTTTCTCCAGTTCATGCTCTTCCCAGCCCAGGAACAGCACCAGGAGCACCAGGGAGGTCTGGATCCCATTAAACGGGATTTTGTCCGGATTGATGATCCTCATTCCCTTTTGTTTCCAGAGAAATGTTTTTCTTTCCCAACTGCCAAAACCACTGGAGGATCATGGAATCATGGAATGCTTTGGGGGGGAAAGGGATCTTAAAGCTCATCCAGGTCCATGGGCAGGGACACCTCCCACTGTCCCAGCTGGATCCAAGCCCCAGTGTCCAGCCTGGCCTTGGGCACTGCCAGGGATCCAGGGGCAGCCCCAGCTGCTCTGGCAATTCCAGCCCAGCCAGGAATTCCTTCCCAAGATCCCACCTGATCCATGGGACACGATGGGAAAGCAACCCCACGGGCATCTCCCGGTCCCAAACCTTCTCCTGCCCCGTTCCTGGGGCTCCCGGGAGGGGGCAGAGCGCAGGCCCTGCAAGGGGCTCGCAGCTCTCCCTGGCTCCTTCCCTTCTCCAGGGCAACATTCCCAGCTCTCCCAGCTGCCTCCAGAGCAGAGGGGCTCCAGAATCCTGGAATGGTTTGGCTTGGAGGGAACCTTAAATCCCATCCCATTCCCACCCCATCCATGTTCAGGGACATCACCCAATATCCCAGGTGGATCCAAGCCCCAATGTCCAACCTGGCCTTGGACACTTCAGGTCATCTTCCTTCATTCTGGGAAGCATGGGGTCCACCATGAATCCAAATGGATCTCGGCCCAGAGCAGCTGTGGCTGCCCCTGGATCCCTGGAAGTGTCCAAGGCCAGGTTGGATGGGGCTTGGAGCCCCCTGGGATGATGGAAGTTGTCCCTGTCCTCCTCGGGTTGGATCTGGATGAGCTTTAAGGTCCCTTTCCACCCAAACCATTCCATGAATCCATGAGAAGCCTCACCGCTGGCACCTTTTATTGGAAAAACCCTGTTACCATTCCCTCTTTGAAGCACTAAGTATTCGCTGCTCCCTTTTTCTCTTGGACCCTCCGGAGCATCCATCAGCACAGAAGGAGGGGCTGGAACAGGAGGGATCTGGCTCAGCATTCCCAAGCCCCAGTGCTGCATTCCCACGTTTTTTGGGGGCTGTGTGAGTCTAACAAAGAACAAAGCCTGGCCTCGGCTCTGCTCATTCCCAGATTCCTGATTTTCCTGCACTCTTTAGTGGAGCAGACACAGATCTGGAAACAGAAGCCAGACAAATTCACCCTGGAAGAGAGCACCGTTTTCCCTCATCCAATGGGATAATTAAATCCAGGAATACCTTACCTAAGGCTGGTGTGGATTCTCCTTTCAAATCCAGACGGGATGTGTTCCTAAAGCACAGGGATTCCTGGGATTCCTGGCACAGGAGCCCTGGGAAGGGTCATGTGGGAGGTCAAAGTTCTTTCCTTGTCTTACACTCCATAAATCCAAAATTTCCAATTACAGGAATTGGATCCTTTTCCCTCTGAAAGGCTTCGTTCCTGTCCAGCAGGATTCCTTCAGTCTCTGAATCCAGTTCGGATTTTCCTTTCTCTTTTCCAAGCCCTTTTCCCAACAGGTCCAGGACTTCAGCGCTGCCTCCGGTGCCAGGTCCACTTTCAGCTCCTTTTTCCCTCCCGCTTTTCCTTGGAACAACCCTGTTACATTTCCCTCTTGGAAGCACTAATTATTCCCAGCTCCCTTTTTCTGGAAGACCACCGGAGCATCCATCCATCCATGGACCGTCCGGAGCATCACTGGACATGGAAGTGCTTTGGTTCCTCTTACAGTGAAGGGATCTTCCACACGGAACCTGTGGATTTCTTTTGGGCACAGCCACCAATTCCAGATAAATCTCAGCCATGGGATTAATTCCAAATTCCAATTAATTCCAAAGGATCTTAATTCCTTTTTTTCCCTGATTTTTCCAGCTTGGAATTGCTGGGCAGCTGCAGCCATGTATGGATCGCACCAAGTCTGAAAACAAGGATTTTTTTATCCTTTAAATGATATCTATCCATGGATTTGGGGCCATTCCTCATTCCTGGGATATGGAAATCCAAAATCCAAAGCCTCGCTTCCATCTCCACCTAAATCCAGTCTCCCCAAGGAGACAGATGGAGACTTTTCCACATTATCTCCATTCATGGAATCATGGAATGGTTTGGGTTGGAAGGGACCTTAAAGATCCTTGCCTAAAAACCCCTTGCCATGGGCAGGGACACTTCCCACTATCCCAAATTGCGATGGATAATCCCTGGTTTTGAGTCCTTCCAGAGGCTGGCTCATCCCTGTTGTGGGAAGGAAGCCAGGAGCTGCTCCTTGGATTCATGGATAAGGAAGAAATTCCAAAAAAAGGGTTGAGGAGGAGGAACTTGACATGGAATGCAGCAGGATGAGGCTCTCCCATCAAACACAGGATGGGACTGAAATTCCTGAGGTTCCAACCCACCCCAGAGCTGTGCTGGGAGGCCAAATCCTGGGAAAACCCAAATTGGTGGCAAAAGTCTTCAGCCCACTGAGGACTTTTACTGTCTCATGGCTCTCCCAAATTCCCTCTGTCCTTCTCCATTCCATGAGAAGCTGTGGCTGCCCCTAGATCCCTGGAAGTGTCCAAGGCCATGGTGGATGGGGCTTGGATCCAGCTGGTGTACGGAATGGTGTCCCTAAACATGGATGGGGCGGATGGGATGGGATTTAAGGTCCCTTTCATCCCAAATCATTCCAGCATTCTGGAGCTCCTGTGCTCTGGGAGAGCTGGGAATGTTGCCCTGGAGAAGGGAAGGAGCCAGGGAGAGCTGCGAGCCCCTTGCAGGGCCTAAAGGGGCTCCAGGAGAGCTGCAGAGGGACTGGGGCCAAGGGCTGGAGGGCCAGGAGGCAGGGAATGGCTTCCCAGTGGGAAAGGGGAGCTTGGGCTGGGATGTTGGGAAGGAATTGCTGGCTGGGAGGGTGGGGAGGGGCTGGGCTGGAATTGCCAGAGCAGCTGGGGCTGCCCCTGGATCCCTGGGAATGTCCAAGGCCAGGCTGGACACTGGGGCTTGGATCCACCTGGGACGGTGGGATTTGTCCCTGCCCATGGATGGGGTAGGAATAGGATGATCCTTAATATTTTTCCAACCCAAACCATTCCCTGACTCCATGCCCACCACTGACCCCACAAACCCCAGCCAAGGACATATCCAGCAGCCGGGAAGCACCAGGAAAAGGGATTCTACTGGGAATGCTCCAAACAGAGCAGTGGGAGCTGCAGGGAATCCCCAGGACAAGAGGGGAAAGGGAAAATATTTCATTCCTTGAGTTATTCCCAATTCTGGCCTGAAAGCAGCACAAACTCTTGGATAAAAGCGGGAATCTCACAGGGCTGCGCAGGCAGTCGCAGGATGCCATGAAAAGAGCCTTCCTTGGCACAAATTCCAGAGTTTCCAGCCAGAACAGGGAAGCGCAGAGACACGGAAAACAGCCGAGGAAGAGGAGAGAAACAACCAAAAATCTTGGAGCACCCCCGGGAAAGGTCAGGAGGAGACGTGGGATGAAGCACGGGGCCACCTCGGAACATTCCCAGTTCCCGCCCTCCCCGTTCCCCACGGAGCAGCTGGGACGTGCCGCCGGCAGGATCCCGGGAAGGCTTTGATGGAGGTGGTTTCTTTCCCTGCTCCAACGTTCCCACTCCCATCTCCACGTCCCTGGGCCACCCAAACCACGGGATAATTGGATGTGTCAACATCTCCCGCATCCGGTGATGGAAGAGGCTATAAAAAGAAATGTCACTGCTATAAACGCTTCGGGATGAAAAAGAGTTGGAAAAGGACAGGGAATGGGAAGGCCCCGTGCGCCTTTTGGAGGCGTGTCCAGGATCTTAGGGCACAAAAGGTTTGGAAGGAGGGGTTTGGATCTTGATCGCGCCTTCATCCAGCACTTCCAGGGCTTTTTTAGCCTCCATTCCATCACGGAGGATAAGAAAGGTCTGGAATGCACCCTGGAAGTGTCTCCTGGAGATGCCGCATCCATGGGGCTGCTCAGTGATGTCCAGAAATCAGGATGTATCCTGGAATCATGGAATGGTTTGGGTGGGAAGGGACCTTAAATTTCATCCAGTGCCACCCCATTCCATGGGCAGGGACACCTCCCACCATCCCAGGTGGATCCAAGCCCCAGTGTCCAGCCTGGCCTTGGACACTTCCAGGGATCTGGGGGCAGCCGGTGGGATCAGTGGGATGAAGAGCTGTCAATCAAAGCTGTCACCCGACAGGAACCTCCAACACTCTCCAGGCCCTGAATGTGCTCTTGGCAGAGCAAGATTCCTGAATCTGGGAATTCTCCCAAACATTCATCATCTGGCAGCAAATCAGGGAGGGTGAGAGGCACCAGCAGAGCCTTCCCTCTTCAAGGGACAGATCCCAATCCAACCTGGACACCTACGGACAAGCAGGGATGAACTTCCCTGGGTTTTGCACTGAAAATTCCCCCTTTTCCCAGTGCTGAAAAGCCATCCCATCCCATCCCATCCCATCCCATCCCATCCATGGGCAGGGACACCTCCCACTGTCCCAGGTGGATCCAAGCCCCAGTGTCCAGCCTGGCCTTGGAAACTTCCAGGGATCTGGGGGCAGCCGGTGGGATCAGTGGGATGAAGAGCTGTCAATCAAAGCTGTCACCCGACAGGAACCTCCAACACTCTCCAGGCCCTGAATGTGCTCTTGGCAGAGCAAGATTCCTGAATCTGGGAATTCTCCCAAACATTCATCATCTGGCAGCAAATCAGGGAGGGTGAGAGGCACCAGCAGAGCCTTCCCTCTTCAAGGGACAGATCCCAATCCAACCTGGACACCTACGGACAAGCAGGGATGAACTTCCCTGGGTTTTGCACTGAAAATTCCCCCTTTTCCCAGTGCTGAAAAGCCACTGTGCAGACAGCAGTTAACATCACCTCCAATAAAATCCATGGATTTGCTCATGCTCTGAGCCTATTCCCTGTCACTCCAGCCTTCCTGTGGTTTTGGCTGCCCTGGAATTTGGCAGGACCCACAGGCGCACTCAGACACGGAATTGAGCCGTTCCCAGCGCGGCCCTGGGATGACAGGAAAGTGCTTGTGGATTTATTGGATAATTACGGAGACGGGCACGTTGGGAAGGGAGCGGGGAGGTGGCGTCGGTGACTCAATGGGTGGCAGAATTCCATGTGCCGCTGGAAGAACGAGCGGGAGCAACGGCAGAGACAGAACAAGGCATTGTCCCGGCTCCGGAGGCTCCACACGGCTCCTGGTGTTCTCCTTTAGTTTTTTTCCCAAGGAAAAGGTGTTAACCTGTTCCTGCACCTCTCTTCCAAGTGTTTTCCCATAGGATGGAGTGGTTTTGCCACTTTTCCATGTTTTTCAGAACATCGTTATCCATGGAGTGTTCATGTGATGTACCTGGTCAGGCACCTCCTGGTTTTTAATGGACATGAACAATCCTGAACATTCCAGAGCTCCAAGGCGTGGAATTCCAGAGTGATTTGGGGTGGAAATCACTTCCCACCATCGCAGGTGGATCCAGCCTGGCCTTGGGCATTCCCAGGGATCCAGGGGCAGCCCCAGCTGCTCTGGCAATTCCAGCCCAGCCCCTCCCCACCCTCCCAGCCAGCAATTCCTTCCCAACATCCCAGCCCAAGCTCCCCTTTCCCACTGGGAAGCCATTCCCTGCCTCCTGGCCCTCCAGGCCTTGTCCAAAGTGCTTCTCCAAGTCGAGGCATTTTCCACTTTCTGGATACTCTGGAAATGTTGGTTTGCAGTCAGAAGCCAAACTTTTCCTCAGCTCACCTTTGGAATTTTGGGTTCCCAGTGGCGGCTCCGGAGCTCTTTGGTGTTGTAGGCCCATCTGGTTCCTCAGGCAGGCTGCAGCTCTCCAAGGATTTCCATGATCCTGGAATTCCTGTGATGTTCTGTGATGGATCAGAGAGAGGAAAGACATGGAGCAGGCCCCAGAGATGCTCCAAGGGATTCTGGAGCCCCTCTGCTCTGGATCAGGCTGGGAGAGCTGGGAATGTTGCCCTGGAGAAGGGAAGGAGCCAGGGAGAGCTGCGAGCCCCTTGCAGGGCCTAAAGGGGCTCCAGGAGAGCTGCAGAGGGACTGGGGCCAAGGGCTGGAGGGCCAGGAGGCAGGGAATGGCTTCCCAGTGGGAAAGGGGAGCTTGGGCTGGGATGTTGGGAAGGAATTGCTGGCTGGGAGGGTGGGGAGGGGCTGGGCTGGAATTGCCAGAGCAGCTGGGGCTGCCCCTGGATCCCTGGCAGTGCCCAAGGCCAGGCTGGACACTGGGGCTTGGATCCATCTGGGATGGTGGGAGGTGTCCCTGCCCATGGATGGGGTGGGATGGGGTCAGTTTTAAGGTCCCTTCCATCCCAAGGCATTCCATGATTCCACGCCCTCAACAAGAACAAAGGGATGAACATCCCAAAGTCCCTTAGGGGACACAGAGGTGCCACCTCTGTCTGGGAACATCCATTAATTCTGTTTTCTTTGGGATTGGGCTCTTTGTTTGGATCAAAAACCCTTTTAGCTGAAACAGAGCTGAACATGACGGATTTTTTTTTCCTAGAAATGTTCAGTGGTTGCCGGTGATCCCTCGGCTGCCAGGAGCTGAATTCCGGGCCTGAATTCCCTGTTTCTCACTCTCCAAACACTCCCAGCTCCCGGCTTTTAAAAGGAGCGAAGCCATTTCAGCGGCGGCTCCAAGGAAGGTGCGAATTTGGCATCCCGGGAAAGAAATGGATTCGCTCCCAGTAAATCTCTCCATGGAGTCTTTTCCATGATGCACGGGGCCTTCGGCAAATCCAGGGATTAATCCTCCTGGAGGTGTCTCCTTGGTAAATTCGACTCCAGACAGAACATGGAGAAATAAATTCCCAATTTCTTGTGTTTGGAGTTTTTTATTCTGCTTGGAGATTGTCTCCTCAGTAAAAAGTGGGAATTTTTCCAATGACTTTTTCCTATATAAAACACCTATGGAGACTCTATCCCTGCAAATACTGGTATGGAATTTCTGGCAGAGCTGTGGCTCCCAAAGGGTTGGTGGGAAGTGAGGCTTAGTTCCTGACAAGGATCATGGGGAGGATGTGCAGGAGCAGAGGATCTACCCTGGGAGAAAAAATTATCCCAGCTGTTGGATTGTCCATGGAAAAACATCCATGGGATCATGGAATGGCTTGGGTTGGAAGGGGCCATCAGAAACCATCCGGTTCCAGACAGGGACACCTCCCCCCATCCCAGATGGATCCAAGCCCCAGTGTCCAGCCTGACCTAGGACATTCCCAGGGATCCAGGGGCAGCCCCAGCTGCTCTGATAATTCCAGCCCAGCCCCTCCCCACCCTCCCAGCCAGCAATTCCTTCCCAACATCCCAGCCCAAGCTCCCCTTTCCCACTGGGAAGCCATTCCCTGCCTCCTGGCCCTCCAGCCCTTGGCCCCAGTCCCTCTGCAGCTCTCCTGGAGCCCCTTTAGGCCCTGCAAGGGGCTCGCAGCTCTCCCTGGCTCCTTCCCTTCTCCAGGGCAACATTCCCAGCTCTCCCAGCCTGATCCAGAGCAGAGGGGCTCCAGAATCCCTTGGAATGATTTGGGATGGAAGTGACCTGAAATCCCATCCAGTGCCACTCCATCCATGGGCAGGGACACCTTTCCCTATCCCAGTTGCTCCAAGCCCCAGTGTCCAGCCTGGCCTTGGACACTGCCAGGGATGAGGCAGCCACAGATTTTTTGGGAAAATTAAGGTGCCATTAAAGGGATTTGGTCAATTCCTGCTTGGAAATCTTCACTTTTCCTTTAAGGTTTATGTTTGGAATCCGTCAGGACCCCCCAAATCTCCTGATACCTCCGGAACGAAGGGAGCTGGATCTAATCCCGACCTTTTTAAGTCAGTCTGGAACAGATTAATCCAACATTCAGCTCATCAATGAACAAAATGTCGAATTCCTGGACTTTTCCCAAACAACAGCTCTGGGGATGCATCCCTTGCTCCAAGACATCCCTGGTTTTGATTTTGTGGGGAAAGGATTGACTGAGATTTCCCAAGAGAGCCCCATTTTTCCTTGTGTCCTACTGAAATATCCATCCTTCCAACACCCCCTTCCTCCTTTTGATCCCAGCTGGAGCCGGGAAACACCAAAGAAGCCACAAATTGGGATGGGGGGGGGAGGAAGGGAGCGGGAAAAGGGAATTGAACTTTCCTGAACCACAGCGAACATTCCCAGGATGAGGTCATTTGATGGATCCATCATGGATGTGCCAGCTCTTCCATCATCCCAAAGGGCTGGAAGACATCCACAGCTTCTCTTGGAATCTGGCAAAGGAGGGAAGAGATGATGAAGTCATGGGATGACGATGGAGACCTTTCCTGCATTTGGGGTTGGAGAAACCTCAAGGATCAAAGCCCCATCCGGGAATCTCTTCATCCCTGGTTTCCTGAGCTGCTCCTGCCGTTGCCATTCCCAGACAATTCCTTTTCATTAAAACAGACCAGGATTATTTTAAACAGGCTTTTTCCATGGATAAAACGGGATTAACAAGTTTCCATCTCTTTTCCAGGTGTCCCATGTTCGGCTTGTCCCTTAAATCAGGATCCTGTGATGGATCCTCGTGGAATGTGGAGGTGCCTCAGAACAAAGGGTTCAGCTCAGGTGCTGGTGTTTCATCCCGTGGAAAAGATGGAAAACACCCTGGAGCCACCCTGATCTCACAGAGAGGTCCCAAAGAATTCCCACCTGGAATTTTGGGATACAGGGATGCACCAAGAGCTGCCATGGGCCAAATTTCACCTGACCAAGCCCAAATCCAGGTTGTCCTACAGGAGCCAGAATTCCGAGCAATTCCATCATTTTCCTATCTCGATCAGACGGATTATTCCCAATTTGATCTTGGACAAATCACTGGGTGCTGAACAAACTCAGCCTGTGGATCATGGAATGGTTTGGGTGGGAAAGGACCTTAAATCCCATCCCATTCCCAATCCAGCCATGGGCAGGAGCACATCCCACTATCCCACATGGATCCCAACCCCAGTGTCCAGCCTGGCCCTGGGCACTGCCAGGGATCCAGGGGCAGCCCCAGCTGCTCTGGCAATTCCAGCCCAGCCCCTCCCCACCCTCCCAGGGAACAATATCCCAGAATTCCAGAAAGATTTTGGTTGGAAAAGCCCTCCAGGATCAGCAAGTCCAAGCTGTGCCTGATCCCCACCTTGGAACTGAGTGCCACATCCAAGAATTATTTGGACACCTCCAGGGATGGGGACTCCAAAGCTCCCTGGGCAGCCCATTCCAATATCTAATCACCTTTTCCATGAGGAAATTCCCTCTGATTCCCAACATCACTCAGCAGGATTTGTTTCGAGTCTTCTTCAGCTCCGTGTGGGACAAAAAACCTCCAAAGAGGAATCCCAGCTCCGTCTCTTTCCAAAGACTCTTTCCTGCCAAATTCCCGAGCTTCCTTTCTTCCTTGACCATGGAGAAAACACGAAAAAGAGGGAAAAGGAGGGGAAAATGGATCTCCCAAGCAGCAGCAAGAAAAATGGGAGAGCTCGTCATGGATTTTCCCAGTCGTTGCTCCAAGGCCGGGATTCCAAGTTCATGGAGAGGCCACTGGCACTGACCCCAGTCTGCAGCTAATTCCATCCAGAAACTCCCTGGAAAACTCAGCCAACTCTGACAGATCTCCGGGATAACTTGAAGCTCCCCCAGCAGATAATGGGAAAAATCTGCTCCAAATCCGATGCACCTGTTGGATTCCACAAAGGCATTCCCAAAAAAAAAGGGATGCAAATGCAGGGGGTGTCACCACTTACGGGATCAAATCCTTCCATCCCAAAAATCTCTGTCCTTGGCATCCCTGGTTTTTCAGGAATGAATTTTCCCATTCCCATTCTGATTATTTGCCCACCATGAGGAAAGAGATGCTTCCCTCTGGAATGTGGCAGGAATTGGGATGAGTTGTCGGATTTTTATCCCCCCTCCAGTGGGTGGTGATGAAATCCAAGTTTAGTTTCCCGATTTCCCAAAAACTGGAATGCTTTGTGTCCAAGATATCACCTGGAAAAGGGGGAAAAAAGGCAAAAATAAAGAGAATTCCTAGTGGTTTGAGAAGCCTGAGGATAAAATTCCCGCCGATTCCCTGCAGTGGCTCCCTGCTTTGGAAAATAAATAAAAATTAGGGATCAAACACATACAAATTGGATCATCCCATCCATCTCTCCATGGATTCCTGCCCCACCGGAAACCATTCCAAGCCAAATGGATTTCATGGATGACCTAAATTCCTCATCGTTCCAACCTCGTTATTCCATGCTTGGAATGACATTCCCCTCCACGGCGTCAGCACATTCCCTGTTTTTAAACCATTATCATGCCCAAGCTTTACTGGGATTCCAACCAGAATCCCGGGAATCCCAGACTCCAGCACATGATCCATGGAAATATTTCTTCCCAAAGAAAGCTCTTCCGTTATCATTTCTTCTCCCAGCTCTCTCCAATTTCTCCACGTCTTTACAGGCACAAGTTGAGCAGGAATAAACCCGGGAAGTCAAATTTCCCATGGAATTCCCCCCAGTTCAGGCTGCCGAGGTGCCAAACCTTTCCCAAAGATGCCAAATCCTTCCCAGGATGCCAAGATCCAGATGGAACCTCTGGCTTTTCCCAAAAAAAATCTGGATTCCTTCAGGGAGCTTGGATGAATGGAGGGAAGGAGCTGAGTTGTGCATTCCAAGGTCATTCCAAGCGGCCGATGTGAGACAGCAAATCCAAAAGTGGGAATTCCCACTTTTTCCTTGTGGAAGTTGCAGTTTCCATGGCTCTGTGGTGGGTGGGATTAATGTGGAACAGATACTGGAGAGCGGGAGAGCGACATTGGATAAGGTTCTGGAGCGACAGGAAAAGTGGGAATGGCTTCCCGCTGCCGGAGGGTAACTTCTTTAATCTTGGAATTCCCACAGGATTTCACTTTCAGATTTTTCTTTTTCCTCCTACCTCTCCTTTCCACCTGAAATAATCCCACGGAGTCCTCCCAAGCCAGGAACTTTTTTTTCCGGGATGGATTTAACTCTCCCTGGGATTGTTTCCCGGCTCTCTCCTTCCAAGCCTCTGACTTTAGGAAACCTTGGAAACATTTAAATATGGAATTGTTATAATTTACTATTCCCTCAATGATGCCCTAGGCAGCAATTCCCCAAAAAAAAGGCTTTTCCCTCTCTCCTGATATTCCTTGGCTCCTCGGGAAGAGCAGGGAGGAACAGAGGATAAATCCTAATACTTAAAAGATTCCTGGACCACAAGCCATGGAAAACCTATGGAAATGCATCCTATCAATTAGGGATAATCCCAATATTGGAGAAGGCTTGATGTGGACACACCATTTTCTACGGAATCACAAGGATGACTGGAAGCCAGTTTTTTCCAGAAGAGCTCTTTTCCCTGCGTGGAATCTCATCCCGATGGAAAACGAGCATCACCAGCAGTTCAGGGAGGTCTTTCCACCATGACACGGGATGGGAAGCAGCCCTGGGAGGAGGATTTGGGATGTTGTGGATGAGGCTGGAATGGCCCAGCCCAGACCCCCCCAGCCCTGGGCTGATCCCAGCGTGGGCAGCAGGAAAGGTGGGAATTGTGTCCCTGGGCCCCCTCAGGTGAGAGCCCACCTGCAGAGCTGCCCCAGCCCTGGGGCCAAGAGCAGAAGGACGTGGAGCTGCTGGAGAGAGCCCAGAGGAGGCCCCGGAGCTGCTCCAGGCCTGGAGCCCCTCTGCTCTGGAGGCAGCTGGGAGAGCTGGGAATGTTGCCCTGGAGAAGGGAAGGAGGCAGGGAGAGCTGCGAGCCCCTTGCAGGGCCTAAAGGGGCTCCAGGAGAGCTGCAGAGGGACTGGGGCCAAGGGCTGGAGGGCCAGGAGGCAGGGAATGGCTTCCCAGTGGGAAAGGGGAGCTTGGGCTGGGATGTTGGGAAGGAATTGCTGGCTGGGAGGGTGGGGAGGGGCTGGGCTGGAATTGCCAGAGCAGCTGGGGCTGCCCCTGGATCCCTGGGAATGTCCCAGGCCAGGTTGGGATGGACTTGGATCCATCTGGGGTAGCAGGAGGTGTCCCTGCCCATGGGATGATCCCTCTGCTGTGGAATTTGTCCCTGCCCGTGGAATGGGGGTGGGACTGGATGAGCTTCAAAGTCCCTTCCAATCTCAGGATGGGGAAGTGCAGGAGATTTGGAATCAATTCTTGGTGTGGGCTTGGATCGTCCCGTGCCACTGTGGGATTTAGGGAATTTAGTGTCTGGATTCTCCCGACCAGAGGGGACATTTCCCCTCCTCTAAACTCCTAAAACTCCAGGTGGGTCCAACCTTCTCCCTTCCTCATTCCCAATCCCATCCTCATTCCTTGAGTCGTGTCTTCCCTGACTTTCCATCTGCCCGGAAAAGACTTCCCAGTGCTTCACCTGCCCTGGATTTCAGTCATGTGTCAAAAACCTGCCCCAAAAACTCCCTCCAGTCCTGCTTCCCATCCCTTCCCAACTCCCAAAAACCTCCTGTCTTCCTTTAAACCTCCAAAATGTTTTGCAGGAATTGCCTCTGGAAGCAAATCTGCTCCAGGCCCACGGAACTTCCCGTTAATGAGGAACCATCTCCATTAGGACCGAGAATTGCTTCCAGTTCCTCCCATTCCAGCAGCTGCAGAGCTTCCCAGTGGCCACCACCTGCCCGGAGCAGCTGCTCCGACACCTTCCATCCTGGGATGAGGAGCCAACACCTGGAAAACATCAAGGATTTACAATCGGGAACAAGAGGAAAACTCCCTCCATAAAAATACTTGGAGGTGCTCTGGGCTCTTTCAAGCAGCTGATGCAGAAAACATCATTTTTGGGGGGATTTTTTCCCCAGTTTCTGGGAAGATGGGAAGTTTTGGGAGCTGGGATGGTGGTGGGAAGTGTCCATCACTATCCCGCTCTATCCTGTATCCCTGGAAAAACAGCAGGGACAGACCGGGGGAATTTTGGCAGGTGGAAATTCTGTAGTTTGGATGTCCAAAAATGAGGAGGAATAGGGAAACCTTGGAAAAGGAGATGTTGCTCCTGGAGTATCCCAAGGGTGGGATCTAATCCGATGAATTTTTGGAAGTTGTGGGAGAAACTTCCTTGCCTGGGATGAATTCAGCCGGGATTTTAATGGAGATTCCATTTTTCCAAAGATTTTTCCACAAGCCGAAGGTTTTTCCGCATGGAATTGAGGCCTTGGAGAGCCCGTGGGATGTTCCAGGTGCTGATGGCTCTGGGCATTGGGATTTCTCCTGGAATTTTCTCTTGGAAGTGCAACTTCTATAGGCAAGAACATGAGTTTCCAGCTTGGTTTTCCAGGTGAGGAGAGGGAATTCCTGCACATTCCCGAGACCTCCTGGAGCAGAGGGAGAAGCTGAGGAGGTTCTTGGTTTGGAAAACAACTGGATGGACTTGGAGCAGGATTGCTCCTGCCCTGAATTCCACCCAAGGATGATCCCAAACCAACTGGGAAGGGCTGAGGGAAACAGGTCATGGAATTCTTTACAAGTTTGGGTTGGGAAGGAACCTTAAATCCCATCCCATTCCAGGCAGGGACACCTCCCACTATCCCAGGTGGATCCAAGCCCCAGTGTCCAACCTGGCCTTGGGCACTTCCAGGGACGGAACAGCCACAGCTTCTTAATAATAAACCTTAATTAGAACAATCTCATTAATTTTCACCCTCCAGAGGTTCCAGCCCAGATTCACCAAGGATTTCATGGAGGTCCAGGAAATATCCGGGACTGAAATCCATGTGGAATGTGCCTTTCATTCCCACCAGGTTGGTTCAGAGCTTTTCCAAGCCGGGAGGGAAAAGCAGGGATATTCCCATGGGAGCCCCGACGTTTCTGCCACAGGAGGTCCAGGATGGATCAATTTAGGGACAGGAAACCCTCTGGAATATTCCAGGTTGGAAAGGATCCTCAGAGACAGAATTTCATGGAAAAAAACCCCATCAATGAGATGATCCAAGCCCCTAATCCTGGAAAACTGCGATGGGTCATCCCAGAGCCTCGGGTATGGCGGGAATAGAGCAGCTGATTTCTGGGATGGAATTCCCTGCTCTCTTCTCCTTGCTGCCCAATCCCAGCTTTCCCCTGCTTTTTTCACCATTAAATATCCCAAAATAAAATGGGAATGGGGGAGAAGCTGCCCCACGATGCCATTTTTCCACCCCCTTTCCTGCCTGGCATTCTCCAAGCTTTTTGTGGGAGCGTTGGGTGGGATTTTTCCGGATGGAAATTGACACTGGGAGAGAAACTCCACCTTTCCGGAGAGGATTTTCCTTGGATTAATGTGATTCCAGTGTCTCTGTCCCCCATCCCTGATAATTCTGGGGCCGATTAGGCCTTTTTTCCTTGGGATTTCATGAAGGAAAAGGAATTCCAAAGGATTTAGGCTGAGAGACTTCTTTATGAGAAGAGTCTCGCTCCAGAGGCCAAATTTTCCCTGGATTCTCGAAAAAAAAAAAAGAGAAAATGAGACTTCCAAGCCGGATTGGAGACATTTTCCTTGGGATGGGAACAGCTGGGGAAGGAGAATCCCTCATCCCACAGATTTTGAGGGAATAAAAACTTTCTTTTTCCCCCTTCAGGGGGAAAAACAGGCGACTAAAAAAACTTGGAATCAAAGCCGTGCTCAGTGGAATGTCCCAGGGATTGGCGCCCGGATATTTTTCCACGATGGACAATCCCTTCCCCTCAGAATTTACAGCCTTATAACCCCTCCGTGTCCTTACTCAGGGATTTTCTTGGATAATCCCAGTGTGAGGACGGGATTTGGGGAAATCTTGGATCTGGCCCGAGCCGGGTTTAAATCCTGTTGCCCCCAACAAAAGAATCAGGATTTTGATCTAAATCCCTGCGAAAGCAGAGGGATAACACTAAAATAACCCAATGGAAAATGCCCTAATCCCTTTTTTTCATGGATACGGTCCCAGAGTTCCATCTCCGGGAGTATTTTATGCCTCCTGTTTGTTGTTAAACATCCCAATCCTCATTCCCTGCTTTTAGCTGGAAGTCTGGCAGATGGAGAAACAATTCCCGATTTTCCAGAGCATTAAAACCTCACAGCTCCCTTGACCGGGGCCAAGAAAATTCCAGCCCTTTCCATATTAAAAATCCGTGGAAGTGTGCAAGGAGAGCGGCTTTATTCCCATGGAAATTCATTCCGCTGACTCCGGATCAGCTGGTGCACAGAAAAATCATTCCCAGGGAAAAAAAAAAAGCAGCCTCCAAACCCAGCTGGATGTAAATCGGGAATTTCATAAAGTTCATTCCCAGCGAACTCCTGGATCTAAAGACGGGAATCATTTCCCTCTTT
>NW_008238634.1:827543-830505 GCF_000691975.1 Corvus brachyrhynchos
GGCAGTCCCGCTCCGGAGCTTGGTCCAGGCTCGCTCTGGATCAGCCTGGACTTCTCCTTCTCACGGAGTTGAGGCCAAAATTGGCACCGTCTCCATGTGGGATGATCCCGATGGTTTTCCGGGAAGCTCCGGAGCTGCTGCGCACATGGATCTGGGCCAATGGATGTGGAATTGGGCTCTGGAACGCTCGGATGAGGCCGGAGCTGGAAATGAGGAGGGATCCGTGGTCCTGGTTTGGGGCTTTGGGTCTGGGATTCTCCAGGTGTTTTTTAAGGAGCAAGAGGATCCCGAAATTCCAAGTTTTCCCAGGATATCTTTATTAAGCGCTATCCAGCTAACTCCGGGATAGAGAGGAAAACAGGGAATTACTTTCAGCATGGTGGAAGCAGCAATGGAGCTTTGGGAATTCCCATTTTTACGGGCTGCCCTCCCAAAATTCCAGAAATTCAGTGGGGAATGAGTCCCCCTGGAATCCTTTCCCTCTTGAAGGGGAAAAATCCCCCAAAACACAAAGGAAATCTGGGAATGAGCTGACTACCAAGGGATTCCCAGCAGGATCGAGATTTGGGATATTCCATGCTGCAATCCTCATGGAATGGTTGATCCCTAAGGATTATCTAATTCCAGCCCTCCTGCCGTGGGATTCCACAATATCCCGCTGCAATATCCCAAAGCATTCCACAATCCCCCAATTCCATGATTCCATGTCCCCTTTCCCTCATGGCAACGTTTGTATCCCTGACAGGACCTTTTCCCTCGGCACAGAGCTGATCCCATCCCAACTCCCACCCCTTCCCAGGTAACCGCCTGGATTTCCCAGAGATTAGAGAAGGAATTAAAGGAATTCCAAGAGTTTTTAGGCTCACAGACTTTTCCATGTATCCTTTTCCTTGCCCTTCCGGTTTCCAAAGTCGAATCCACCTTTTCCAATCTTTGCCTCTCCTGGATCCTCTCATTGCTGCTCCTCAAATCCCTCTGATTTCCCTCATTTTCTTTTTCTGGGAATTCTGACAGTGCCACGTTCTCCCAGATTCCCAGGCTGCCCTTCCAGGCCCTTTGGGTCATCCCACCCTTGGGAATGCTGCGGAATCTTGAAATGTTTCCCTTGAAATCTCTTCCAAGGAATCCCAAGAGGGTTTTTTTTTTGGTCTGTCCTTGATTCCATTTCATCCCTGAAATTTGGGAACAAAGAAAATTCCTTGCTCCTCTCCTTTCTCTCCAGGCCAGATGGATTTCGGGAACATCCCAAACCTCACACCCACACAGCTTTTGGGGATGGATTTAGGGATGTATTCCCAAATTTTTCCCCACCCAGCTGCGTGCCAGCACGGGACTGGAAGCTGTAACTGTGGGAAAAGCTGTTCCTGGAGTTAATGATTCCCTGGAATCCGAGCTGCCTGCAGGCATCTGGCAACTCCAACTCCGAGGTGTAAAACCGGAGGAAAACTCCGGGAAAAACACTGGGATGGAGGGGGAGGGTGTAAATGCCTTTTTTATCCCAGTTTTTTTCCCTGCTGTTCTGTCTACCAGCTTTATTCCCAGCTTTTTCCAGGCTGCTCCCGCTTTCTGCTGCACAGAAGGGACCTGGAGCAGCATCCCAAAAAAACAACCAGGGATGTGACAAAATCAGGGATGCGGTGCTGGTTTGGGGTTTTTTTTCTGGTGTCCCTTTGAATCCCGGTGGGAATGAAGGGAATGGGGGAAAATGAGGGAATTTTGGGAGCTGATAAATCTGCCAGAGAATTTATTTGATCTTTGAACCCTTGGAGCCGGATCCAGGGGCCTGGAAAAGCAATCAGCGGGAATATCAAATCCTAATGAGGCCTGGCCTTGATCCCCGTGCTCCAGGTGAAATTTCCAGCAGCTGGCAGGGAATCAGAGCCCTTGGAAAACCGGGAATGTGTGGAGATAGCGGAGGAGGATGGATGGAGCCCCTGGGGCTTCTCTGCTGCTGCTCCGGCCTTTGTGCTCCTGGATTTTCCTTTGAAAATCCCACTGGGATTCCACAATATCCTACTGGAACGGATCTGCTCCGAGGAAAAACCCAGAGTTTTCCTTGGATTTAGCATCTCCCCGCTTGGAATTCTCTGACCTGCTCAGGGAGAGGTGTTCAAATGTCCCTGCCTGACTTTGGAGTACAATTCCCGTGACCCGTGATTTTTTTTCCCCAAGTGTTTTGGGAAAAATGAAGGGAATTGTAGGGTCAAGAGGGGAAAGCAGAGGATGAGTGACTGAGATTCCTTGGAATGCTCACCTGGAGGGGAGACTCACCAGGATCTGGAGCTTCTCCAGAGGGACAGCTCTGATTTTTGAGATCGGGGTCGGCTGCAGGAGATGGATGCTGGAAAATTCCAAGGGATCCGCACACTGCTCCCTGAGCTTCCCATTGTATCCAAGGTTCCAGCCTTGCTTGGAAACTGTCCCAATTCCTGAGATCCCACTTTCCCCAACACCTCCGTGGAGCATTATCCAAGTTCTGGAAGAGCTTTGAGGGCTGGAGTTTTCCCATAAATTCAGCTTCGGCTGTGAACCAAGTGAAAATTCCCAGAAGCAGGCATGGTTTAGGGTTTTCAGGAGCCTTTGGAGCAGGGAATGGTGCTCCAGGATTTACATGGGGAATGGTCCATCCTGGATCTTTGGATCTTCCTTGTCCCCAGTCCCTCTCCAGCTCTCCTGGAGTCCATTTAGGCCCTGCAATGGGCTCGGAGGTTTCCCTGGATTTTTCCCTTCATCCAGGTGAACATTCCACCCAAGAATGATCCCAAACTGACTGCAGGGCTGAGGCAAACAGGTCATGGAATCATGGAATGGGTCGGGATGGAAGGGACCTGGAATCCCATCCCATTCCCACCCCATCCATGGGCAGGGACACCTCCCACCATCCCAGGTGGATCCAAGCCCCAGTGTCCAGCCTGGCCTGGGACATTCCCAGGGATCCAGGGGCAGCCCACGCTGCTCTGGC
>NW_008238634.1:830617-839146 GCF_000691975.1 Corvus brachyrhynchos
CCTTGGCCCCAGTCCCTCTGCAGCTCTCCTGGAGCCCCTTTAGGCCCTGCAAGGGGCTCGCAGCTCTCCCTGGCTCCTTCCCTTCTCCAGGGAACATTCCCAGCTCTCCCAGCCTGATCCAGAGCAGCTCCAGAATGCTGGAATGCTTTGGGTTGGAAAAGACCTTAAATCCCATCCCACTCCCACCCCATCCATGTTCAGGGACACCTCCCACTATCCCAGGTTTCTCCAAGCCCCAATGTCCAACCTGGCCTTGGGCACTTCCAGGGATGAGGCAGCCACAATTCAAACCAGTCCGGGCCGTATTCCAGCAGAAATACTCCCAAATTTTCCCAGTACCTCCTCCACCCTAAGTCAACATCTCAACTCCCCGGGCAGGGATCGGAGTTCTGCCAACTTCCATCAGGAGATGATTCCAGAGGGAATCCCACAAGCAGGACACGTTCCTCTGGAGATCCCTGGAACCCATCCCTGTTCCCAGCCCTCTTGGCACCAGAGTGGGATGAGGATGGCAGGGAGTCGGAATTCCCTGCTGGATCACCGCTCCGGATCTCTCTGTGGGTGGCTGTTTGGAAAAGCTACGGAACCACGGAGACCTTCCCAAGGTTTGAGTCAGATATTCCCACACGGAGGTTGGACAGCTCCGGAATCCATGGTGCCTCAGTGGCCTTTTCAACCTCCCACCTCATCCAAATTCCGGGAATTTCTCCGCCCTCACTTGACTTCCCTATTTCTCTGTAAAGCAAAGAAATAATCGGAATTGCTCCCAAAAATATCTGGCACTGGAAAAACGGGATAAACAGGAGAAGCTGGAAATGACTTTGGACATGAAATTCCAGGTGTTAACCTGGAATTAGGCAGCCTGGATGCTTTTCCAGGGAATATAAACCTCAGGATATGGTTTTGATTTCCTTGATAGATTTGTTGGGAAAAAAATAGGAAATTCAAAAAATCCCAACTCCCTGATTTTTCCATCCGAGCCAGGATGAGCATTCCCAAGTTCTCCATAAATGTTTTACACGGAGAAAAATCCTATTTTTAGTTCTGCTCCGTAAAAACGAAGGAAAAGGAATCGGATTGTCCTGCTTGGAGCCGAGCTTTGTTTTTCCTTCTAATTCCTTTTCCTTTCCATGCTGGGAAGGGTCAGACACGGTTCAGGAATATCCAATCCAGGCTGGATTTTCCAATTCCCCTCAGCGGGAAGTTTGGATTCTTCCCTGATTCCCAGATCCACAAAAAACATCAAATTCTTCCCTAATTTCCAGCCCCGGCCTGTTCCAAGCAAAAAAATGATGCCAGGACAAGGGAGAAATGAATCCAAGGATGCTCCTGGAATATCTGCTACTGCTCCTTCCTGGATTTCCAACAAAAACTCCAAACTTCCATGAAAATTCCTGGATGTGGCGCTCGGTGGGAATGGATCCCAGTTGGATTGGACGCCCTTGGAAGTCCTTTCCAACCTCAGTGGAGTTTGATCCATGGTGAGGAACATGGGAATGGGAGCACGGAGGACTCGGATTCCGATGGCACTCGGGGACGGTTGGAGGGAAGATGATCCAGGCAGTTGGAAAAGCAGGAAAAGGGTGGATTTGGAGCCATAAGCGTGGAATCACCATCCCAAGGATTTGGGGTTGGACATCCTATGGAAGGCTCCCTTTCCATCATTTCTCCACCTGCATTTCCCAGCTCCCTGCTTGGAATTTTTTCCATTTTCCACAAAAAGCTGCATTTTCCCTATGGAGTTCAGCCAAAGAGGCTGAATTCCTGAAAATTCCAATCCCAAACAAAGAGGATTTGACACCATCGAGGCAAATCTTCCAGCAGAATTCCCACGGAATTCCAGAAATTCGTTCAGGACAGGTTCAACCATTCCTTGGTAGTGCCCGATCTCTTAATCCAAAATTTATCCAGAAGGGAAAAATCTCCCAGTTTTTCCTGCTAAAATCTGATATCCAAGGATGCTCCAAATCCGCCGGAATTCCCAAATTCGGGAAGGCCTCTTTGTTCCCAGCATTCCCTGCTAAGGAAGAGCAGATCCATGGAGAGCAACTGGATCTGAGGAGGGATAAAACAGGTGAGGAATAAAATCATGGAATCATCGAGGTTGGAAAAGGCCCAAGTCCAATCCTTGGGTTGGGAAGAGGAAATGTGGGATACTTGGAATGGCTGGGAAAGGAACGCTGGGACAGGGAATAGGAAAAGGACATGGAAACGAGGAATTGGAGCTTTTGGGAACAGGGATGAGCCAAGGGCTGGAGAGAGGAATTTGGGATGGGCTCGGGATGAAGGGAATCAGATAAATCCCGGGAAAAATATTCCTCGGATGGATCCACACTTGGATAAATTTTGGGAGGGCTCAAAACATCTTGGATACAGAGCAGGGATTCCGGAGGGAACGGGGAATGCTCAGGGATCTCCCATCCTCCCTTCCCAAGGAAATTCTTTGGAAAACACTTCCAAAAATCCATGGATTGGTCCTAAATATTTGAGCCTGCTGGAAAATTGACCGGATCCCACTTTTTTCAGTTTCCAAAGGAAAAGAGGAATCTCCTCTCCTTTCTTTTTTAGATCCTTTTCCCCTTTAATTCCTTGGAAAGAGCGAAGTGGGAATATTGGGATGTCTCCAACAGGAGCTGGAAAGGGAATCCCTGGAAAAGCTCGGAGGGATCAAAGGACTCTGCATTCCATAGGGAAACACCTCCAATCCACCTGGATTCCCTGGCTATTCCCTGATATTAGACCTTCATCCATGATCCAACATCCCGACCTCAGCAGGGAATGGGAATTTCTCCTCGGAATCCTCTTGGCTCTGTTTGTCCCATCAGGAGGAAGTTTTTCAGGATTTTTCAGGATTCTTCTCTCCCATCATCCTCGGAGCCTTTTTCCAGCCTGGCAAAAAAAAAATGGGAATTTCTTGGAGTGGAAATTTTAGAGGGAATATGGAGAGGAGATCCTCGAAGGGATGAGAAGGAAAGATTTTCCAGGCTGGATATCGGGATAAGGATTTTTCAGGAGCCTCAGGTGACAGGGATTGGGAAGGGGCTCTGGCTGTTCCAGAGGGGATTTGTCACATCCTGGAAAATCCTGGAATGGGATATTAAGGATTAGGTTGATTCCACCCTCATCCGCAATGGAAGGGCTCCCTCTGGTGCCACCAGGAATTCTCGCTTTTCCCATTTTTCCTCCTTTTCCAGGAAAATCACCTTTGTTCCTGTTTGCTCCAGAGGGAAGGACGAAGCTCATCCTGACTCTTTTCCAGAGTCAGGAAATCCCAGTTCCTTGTTGGAATATCCTATGTGTCCATGGACACCCCAAGAGAGGCCAAAATCCCGGGAAATCTTCCCTGGGAGAGCAGGGCAGTGATCCCCACCTCAAAGAGTGTTCCGGAATTCCGTGCTTGGAATCCATCCAGGGAATTTTATCCATGTCCAGTGGGATGGGATCCGAGTTGGGAAATGTCCAAGAACCGACCCCAGTATCCTGCATTTTTTTCATCCTGGTGCTTTTCCAATGGGAGATTTTCCCTCTGGAAAATGAGGGAAAAGCTTCGGAGAGGATTTTTGGGATGGGGCAGTTCCAGAGCAGCTTCCATGGCCACAGGATCTTCTCCACGGCCAGCCTGTGGATTGAGGAGATTCCTCCATAACGAGGAGTTATCCAAGGTTTTTTGTGGGATGCAAGGATAAGAGAAGCGTCCAGCAAAAGGTCATCAAATAGAAGTGTGCTTGGAAGATTCCAGGGAAATCTTGGAGCCCCTTGCAGGGCCTAAAGGGGCTCCAGGAGAGCTGCAGAGGGACTGGGGCCAAGGGCTGGAGGGCCAGGAGGCAGGGAATGGCTTCCCAGTGGGAAAGGGGAGCTTGGGCTGGGATGTTGGGAAGGAATTGCTGGCTGGGAGGGTGGGGAGGGGCTGGGCTGGAATTGCCAGAGCAGCTGGGGCTGCCCCTGGATCCCTGGGAATGTCCAAGGCCAGGTTGGGATGGACTTGGATCCACCTGGGACAGTGGGAGGGGCCCCTGGGGGGGACTGGATGGGATTGAAGGTCCCTTCCCACCCAAACCATTCCATGATTCCATATTTCCATGAAAGATTTTTTCCCTCCTGCCCTTCCTGGGATCCACGTTGGAACGACGTTAATGGGAATGATCCCATTCCTGTATTTCCATGAAAGATTTTTCCCTCCTGCCCTTCCTGGGATCCACGTCGGAACGACGTTAATGGGAATGATCCCATTCCTGTCCCTTTAAATCCTGCTGCCATCCACGGCCATAATTAATCCATGGAATTCGTTCCCACCCAACACATTTCTCCCTGCCCAGGTAAAACAGGAATCAGGATTTTTCCAAGACCTCTCTGAGTGCTCCATTCCCTAGTCCCAGCCAGAATTCCAGGTTTTTCCAGTTGCTGTTGTAAACAGGAGAAACTTAATTAAAAAAAAGCAAAACAAAAAACAAGGAATAAAAGCCGAAACAAACAAACAACAAAATCCTGTGGGAATTTCCAAATCCTCCTTTGCCAGATTGGTTTTGGGAGGGAAAAAGGAATTTTCCCAGGATGGAGCCATTCCCTTCCACATCTGGGATGCATCCATCCCAACAGCTGCTCCATTGGAGCACCTCTGATCCCTGGGGCTTCCCAAGCCCTTTTCCCAGCTATTTTAGGAAGGAATGTTTTGCCCAGCACCCCCAAGGAGCCTTCCCGGGAAAAGGAGGGAATAACCCAGGGCTTTGGATGGACAGAAAACAAAAGGCAGAGCTCTGGATTCATGGAATCATGGAATGGTTGGGGTGGGAAAAGACTGAATTCCAACTGGATGGGCAGGGACACCTCCCACGCTCCCAGGCTGCTCCAACCCCAATGTCCAGCCTGGCCTTGGGCATTCCCAGGGATCCAGGGGCAGCCCCAGCTGCTCTGGCAATTCCAGCCCAGCCCCTCCCCACCCTCCCAGCCAGCACACCCCTGGGCACACCCCAGACCAGGACCTGTCCATCCCAAGCCGGGATGGGCAGAGAAAAACTCCCCATGGAGCATCCTCAGGATCATCCTTCCCCAAAAAGCCGGATCCACCCCTGGGAAGAGGGAAGGGAAAACTTCGGAGCGAGAAACACTCGGAGCAGTTTTCAACGAGCCGCCCCCATTCCTTTGGCTAAAAATAAATCCAGGGAGCACAAAAAAGCTCTCAGGGACCCACAGGTGCTCAGAGCCTGTTGAAATTTTCCGGGAATTGCTTCTTTTCCTTGATAATGGGATAAAAATCCATCCAGGGCACGGAAGAGCCCTTGAAAAACACCCACGGAGTGGAGACATCCTGCCTGAGCTTGGATGAAAAGTCATTGATTGGAGATTTCTTCCCATTTTCCCTCTTGATCCATGGAAAAAGCGGCTTCTTTGATGTGCTTGTCAATGCCTCAGGAAGAGGGAATGAGCGCAATTAGCTCGGGAATTGTTTTGGGATAAAGGTCGGCTCGTTAGCGCACGGAATTAATTCCCAAGTGGTTTTTCCAGGAGCTCTCCAGGCTCAGCCAGGTGAGGGAGGGGAAGGAGGAAATTGTGGCTTCTCCGGTGCCTCCGGCACAAAACGGATCCGGAATTGTCCTCTCAGAGCAGCTGCGTGAGGCAACACCGGGAGCGGCTGTGGGGATGTGAAAATATCCAGGTTTTCATAGAATCCCGGGAAAGTTTGGGTTGGGATGGACCTTAAACAGGGATCCAGGGGCAGCCCCAGCTGCTCTGGCAATTCCAGCCCAGCCCCTCCCCACCCTCCCAGCCAGCAATTCCTTCCCAACATCCCAGCCCAAGCTCCCCTTTCCCACTGGGAAGCCATTCCCTGCCTCCTGGCCCTCCAGCCCTTGGCCCCAGTCCCTCTGCAGCTCTCCTGGAGCCCCTTTAGGCCCTGCAAGGGGCTCGCAGCTCTCCCTGGCTCCTTCCCTTCTCCAGGGCAACATTCCCAGCTCTCCCAGCCTGATCCAGAGCAGAGGGGCTCCAGAATTCTGGAATGCTTTGGATTGGAAGCGACCTTAAATCCCATCCATCCCACCCCATCCATGTTCAGGGACACCTCCCACTATTCCAGTTGCTCCAAGCCCCAGTGTCCAGCCTGGCCTCGGGCACTTCCAGGGATGAGACATCCACAACTTCTCTGGGGGTGCTCAGCCATGAATTCCCCCAAAAGCATTTTTTCCCCAAAATCCCTTTCCCCCCCCTCATTCCAAACCCAAACCTTATCCAAAAAACCAGGGATCTGAAATATCCCAGCATCTCCATCCCTTCCATGTGGCCACGGGATGCGGGACAAACAGAAGCCAGACTGGGAATAAACAGGAAAACAAGGGCAAAATGTGGATTTTAGGGCAACAAATGTTATTTGTTTACCTTTCCCACCAATAAAATTCCCAACATGGAAATAATGAAGGGAGCTGGGAAATCAACTTGCTCGGAATCACCGAGCTCGTAAAAGATTATGAGCCCAGAAACAGAAGGATTGGAGGGGAAAAAAGGGGGAAAAAAAGGTGGAAAAAGCCAGGAGTTTTTGTCTTCAGCCGGATTTTTATTTGGGAATTAATGGGGGTCGCGTCAGGGCATGGAAATCCCATAAACCGGAGCAGAGACGGGAAAACTCTTCCTGAGGAAGAAGTGGAGCTGGACTGGGGCAAAAAACAAGGAAAAGGTGGTTGGGAAAGCTGGGGGGTTAGCCAAAAAAAAAAGGGAATTTCAGAGAGAAGCAGGGATAGAAAGAGGTCCTGGATTTTTAAATCCCAAATCCGCCAGGAACAGACGGCGCCCGAGCACGGCTAAAAATATCTTTTTGTTCCACACGGATTTTGTCCCATGGATTCCGAGTTTTCCTAAGGATCGCAAGACTCTTGTCTGTCGCTCCAAGCGATTTTGGGATGAAACCTCGATTTTCCAGCAGAATTCCCACACTTGGAAGGGCAGGGATGAGGATTGGGCGCTGTTGGGAGTTCCCTTCTCAGCTCCTTAATTGGGATGTGGATCCCTAAATCCTGGAGAAAAAGCTGGAATGGTGGAAGAAGTGGAAAATCCTTGGATTTCCAGCATTTTCATTTAATTTTTGGTTGGGATTTGGGATTTTGGGGGTTTTTTGGTTGGGATTCAGGATTTGGGGGGTTTTTGGTTGGGATTTTTTCTCTAATGCCGGAACAAGGAGACCCCAAATCCATCCCAAGCTCCATCGGCGCTCCTGAAAAACCTTTTCCAGAGCCCAGCTTTTCCCAAGGCTCCTCATGGATATTTTAGGAGCAAAGATCAGGATTTGGAGTGGGGTTTTTTTTAGGACCAGGATGATCAGAGGGATGCAGCAGCTCTGCCGTGGGAGCCAGGCTGGGAAAGTTGGGAATGTCAAGCCTGGAAAGGAGAAGCTTTGAGGTGACCTCACCATGACCTTCCAGGACCTGAAGGAGCTGC
The DNA here is from genome assembly GCF_000691975.1 of Corvus brachyrhynchos. Taxonomy (NCBI): domain Eukaryota; kingdom Metazoa; phylum Chordata; class Aves; order Passeriformes; family Corvidae; genus Corvus; species Corvus brachyrhynchos. Next base: position 838,040 of record NW_008238634.1, read on the forward strand.
AGGAAAGATGGAAGGAGAGGATTTGGGATAAGGGCTGGAGGGCCAGGAGGCAGGGAATGGCTTCCCAGTGGGAAAGGGGAGCTTGGGCTGGGATGTTGGGAAGGAATTGCTGGCTGGGAGGGTGGGGAGGGGCTGGGCTGGAATTGCCAGAGCAGCTGGGGCTGCCCCTGGATCCCTGGGAATGTCCAAGGCCAGGCTGGACACTGGGGCTTGGATCCACCTGGGATGGTGGGAGGTGTTCCTGGATTGAACTGGATGAGCTTTTAATGTCCTTCCCATCCCAAACCATTCCACGATCCTGCTTTTTTTACCTCCTGGGATGAAAGGACCTCTCCAGAGGTGCGAATGCCACCAGGGAGCTGCTCCTGCTCCCAAAATCCGAATGCTCCGGATCTGATGAGCTCCAGGTGACTCTTTCCAATCCCATCAGGGTGAATCCCCTCTCCAGGGGTTGGAGAAGGACCCATGGAATTAATTTCCAGCGGGAATCTGACCTGTGGATGTGGGAAACTCTGGGAAACCACCTGGATTTTGGTGCTGTTTTGGGAGAAACTTCCCAAAAATCCTTCCCAATATTCCACCCAACGCTGCCCTCTGGCAGTGGGAAGCCATTCCCAATTTTCCTGTCGTTCACTGGGTACAATCCCATAAATCAGCTCCTTTCCCATAAAGCTGCACATTCCACCTGAATCCAGACCCAAAGATCCTTTCCTGACTCTGGATCATATCCCGCCTTCCCAAAAATCTGCTTTTGGTTGCCCCTTTCCCAGTTTTTATACCAAGAGAGCACCCTGGAATTCCAGGGGATTTACATGGACAAATTCCCAGCTCAGTTCAATAAATCCCATCACGGGTTCTCCCCTGGAGCACAGGGCTCCATCAGTAACGCCATTTTTCCAAGGAAAAATCCTGGATTTCATCTCGCTCCCAGAATTCAACCTCAGTTTAAGTGACTTCCAGCTAAAGCCAGGAATAGGCGATGCGGATTTTCCATCCCTTTGGGAATACCACAGCTCCGGGTTATCCCCTGCCAGGATTTCTCCCCTTCTCTGCTCCAAGGAGCTCGGAATTCTCTCCTTTCCCTCCAGCCAGGCCTTGGGAAGAGCG
>NW_008238634.1:847199-873173 GCF_000691975.1 Corvus brachyrhynchos
CCTGTAGCGTGCGCGGGATCTGATAGCCATGGACAAGGACAGCTTCTCCGGTGAGTCCGGATCCGCAGCGGGAGGAATTCCGGGAGCAGAGGGATCATCCCATGGGCAGGGACACCTCCTGCTACCCCAGATGGATCCAAGTCCATCCCAACCTGGCCTGGGACATTCCCAGGGATCCAGGGGCAGCCCCAGCTGCTCTGGCAATTCCAGCCCAGCCCCTCCCCACCCTCCCAGCCAGCAATTCCTTCCCAACATCCCAGCCCAAGCTCCCCTTTCCCACTGGGAAGCCATTCCCTGCCTCCTGGCCCTCCAGCCCTTGGCCCCAGTCCCTCTGCAGCTCTCCTGGAGCCCCTTTAGTCCCTGCAAGGGGCTCGCAGCTCTCCCTGGCTCCTTCCCTTCTCCAGGGCAACATTCCCAGCTCTCCCAGCCTGATCCAGAGCAGAGGGGCTCCAGAATTCTGGAATGCTTTGGATTGGAAGCGACCTTAAATCCCATCCATCCCACCCCATCCATGTTCAGGGACACCTCCCACTATTCCAGTTGCTCCAAGCCCCAGTGTCCAGCCTGGCCTCGGGCACTTCCAGGGATGAGACATCCACAACTTCTCTGGGGGTGCTCAGCCATGAATTCCCCCAAAAGCATTTTTTCCCCAAAATCCCTTTCCCCCCCCTCATTCCAAACCCAAACCTTATCCAAAAAACCAGGGATCTGAAATATCCCAGCATCTCCATCCCTTCCATGTGGCCACGGGATGCGGGACAAACAGAAGCCAGACTGGGAATAAACAGGAAAACAAGGGCAAAATGTGGATTTTAGGGCAACAAATGTTATTTGTTTACCTTTCCCACCAATAAAATTCCCAACATGGAAATAATGAAGGGAGCTGGGAAATCAACTTGCTCGGAATCACCGAGCTCGTAAAAGATTATGAGCCCAGAAACAGAAGGATTGGAGGGGAAAAAAGGGGGAAAAAAAGGTGGAAAAAGCCAGGAGTTTTTGTCTTCAGCCGGATTTTTATTTGGGAATTAATGGGGGTCGCGTCAGGGCATGGAAATCCCATAAACCGGAGCAGAGACGGGAAAACTCTTCCTGAGGAAGAAGTGGAGCTGGACTGGGGCAAAAAACAAGGAAAAGGTGGTTGGGAAAGCTGGGGGGTTAGCCAAAAAAAAAAGGGAATTTCAGAGAGAAGCAGGGATAGAAAGAGGTCCTGGATTTTTAAATCCCAAATCCGCCAGGAACAGACGGCGCCCGAGCACGGCTAAAAATATCTTTTTGTTCCACACGGATTTTGTCCCATGGATTCCGAGTTTTCCTAAGGATCGCAAGACTCTTGTCTGTCGCTCCAAGCGATTTTGGGATGAAACCTCGATTTTCCAGCAGAATTCCCACACTTGGAAGGGCAGGGATGAGGATTGGGCGCTGTTGGGAGTTCCCTTCTCAGCTCCTTAATTGGGATGTGGATCCCTAAATCCTGGAGAAAAAGCTGGAATGGTGGAAGAAGTGGAAAATCCTTGGATTTCCAGCATTTTCATTTAATTTTTGGTTGGGATTTGGGATTTTGGGGGTTTTTTGGTTGGGATTCAGGATTTGGGGGGTTTTTGGTTGGGATTTTTTCTCTAATGCCGGAACAAGGAGACCCCAAATCCATCCCAAGCTCCATCGGCGCTCCTGAAAAACCTTTTCCAGAGCCCAGCTTTTCCCAAGGCTCCTCATGGATATTTTAGGAGCAAAGATCAGGATTTGGAGTGGGGTTTTTTTTAGGACCAGGATGATCAGAGGGATGCAGCAGCTCTGCCGTGGGAGCCAGGCTGGGAAAGTTGGGAATGTCAAGCCTGGAAAGGAGAAGCTTTGAGGTGACCTCACCATGACCTTCCAGGACCTGAAGGAGCTGCAGGAAAGATGGAAGGAGAGGATTTGGGATAAGGGCTGGAGGGCCAGGAGGCAGGGAATGGCTTCCCAGTGGGAAAGGGGAGCTTGGGCTGGGATGTTGGGAAGGAATTGCTGGCTGGGAGGGTGGGGAGGGGCTGGGCTGGAATTGCCAGAGCAGCTGGGGCTGCCCCTGGATCCCTGGGAATGTCCAAGGCCAGGCTGGACACTGGGGCTTGGATCCACCTGGGATGGTGGGAGGTGTTCCTGGATTGAACTGGATGAGCTTTTAATGTCCTTCCCATCCCAAACCATTCCACGATCCTGCTTTTTTTACCTCCTGGGATGAAAGGACCTCTCCAGAGGTGCGAATGCCACCAGGGAGCTGCTCCTGCTCCCAAAATCCGAATGCTCCGGATCTGATGAGCTCCAGGTGACTCTTTCCAATCCCATCAGGGTGAATCCCCTCTCCAGGGGTTGGAGAAGGACCCATGGAATTAATTTCCAGCGGGAATCTGACCTGTGGATGTGGGAAACTCTGGGAAACCACCTGGATTTTGGTGCTGTTTTGGGAGAAACTTCCCAAAAATCCTTCCCAATATTCCACCCAACGCTGCCCTCTGGCAGTGGGAAGCCATTCCCAATTTTCCTGTCGTTCACTGGGTACAATCCCATAAATCAGCTCCTTTCCCATAAAGCTGCACATTCCGCCTGAATCCAGACCCAAAGATCCTTTCCTGACTCTGGATCATATCCCGCCTTCCCAAAAATCTGCTTTTGGTTGCCCCTTTCCCAGTTTTTATACCAAGAGAGCACCCTGGAATTCCAGGGGATTTACATGGACAAATTCCCAGCTCAGTTCAATAAATCCCATCACGGGTTCTCCCCTGGAGCACAGGGCTCCATCAGTAACGCCATTTTTCCAAGGAAAAATCCTGAATTTCACCTCGCTCCCAGAATTCAACCTCAGTTTAAGTGACTTCCAGCTAAAGCCAGGAATAGGCGATGCGGATTTTCCATCCCTTTGGGAATACCACAGCTCCGGGTTATCCCCTGCCAGGATTTCTCCCCTTCTCTGCTCCAAGGAGCTCGGAATTCTCTCCTTTCCCTCCAGCCAGGCCTTGGGAAGAGCGCGCCGCAGCCTCCTTTTCCAGAACTTCTATTTTTGAGGCTCCCGAGTCCAAGGAATAAAAGCCCAGCTGGAAAACCGGGAAAGAAGGAGCCAAGCAGACTTTGGGCTCCAATTTAGGTGGAAAAACCTCTTGGAAATTGATTCCAGACCTGGACAGACTGGGATGAGGGAACAGCTGCCACCAGCCCGGCTCCAAGTGCATCCAGATGTGCCACCACCCCCCCTCCCTCATGCTTCCCACCCTCCCTGTGTTCCCAGAGCCAGAAAAAACCTGGGATTAGCTGTGCTGACAGGATGGATGGGTTGCTGCTGCTTTCCGGCCTCTGGAGAAGGGATATTGTTGGGTATCGGGAATGTCCTGACGGATCGGGGTTGTGATGTCACCATCAGCTGATGGATCGGGGCTTCCAGGAGTTCAGGAGGCTGGGTTGGAAAAGGCTTGGAGAAATCTGGGATAGTGGAAGGTGTCCCTGCCTTAATGGGATTTAAGGTCCCTTCCCATCCAAGGCAGTCTGGGATTTTAGGATTCTTCAATTTTCCCAAACTTCCCTGCGGATGGTGCTGAATGATCCCTGTGAAGCCACCTTGGATGGAATCCCCTTGTTCCATCTGGGAGCACCTGCAGCCCCTTCCAGGGGCTGGAATCCTGCACCAGGGAGAGCTTGGACTTGGAATCCTGGGATTGTTTGGGTGGGAAACCTTAAATCCCATCGATCCCACCCCATTCCATGGTCAGGGACACCTCCCACCGTCCCAGGTGGATCCAAGCCCCAGTGTCCAGCCTGGCCTGGGGCATTCCCAGGGATCCAGGGGCAGCCCCAGCTGCTCTGGCAATTCCAGCCCAGCCCCTCCCCACCCTCCCAGCCAGCAATTCCTTCCCACCATCCCAGCCCAAGCTCCCCTTTCCCACTGGGAAGCCATTCCCTGCCTCCTGTTGCTCCTTGTAGATGGGAGCAGGGAGAGGAAGGTGCTCCAGAGGGGCCTGGATTGAACACATTCCCGGTGCCCAAGGCCCGGCAGCGGGAGAACAGTTCCCTGGAGCAGGAGCAATAAAAGGTTACGAGCTCGGCCTTCCCACCTGGCCGGGAGAGCTCCTTTGAGGTTAATCCATGGATTTCCCATAAATCGTTATTGGAAAACCGGCTGCCGGCTTTTGCTCCGGCTCCGTGGGGTGCGGGAAAGTGGCGCTGTCCCAATTCCCTGCTGCTGGTGGGATCCTTGGAGCAGGGAAATGCTGGATTTGGTCCACCGGAGAACCACCTGATCCAAGGGATTGGTTTGGGAATGTGTTGGGAGCTGCACGGAGCTGGTGAAGGAGGTGGCTCCAAATCCCATCCAACCTTGGGCATTCCCAGGGATCCAGGGGCAGCCCCAGCTGCTCTGGCAATTCCAGCCCAGCCCCTCCCCACCCTCCCAGCCAGCAATTCCTTCCCAACATCCCAGCCCAAGCTCCCCTTTCCCACTGGGAAGCCATTCCCTGCCTCCTGGCCCTCCAGGCCTTGGCCCCAGTCCCTCTGCAGCTCTCCCTTTCCTCTCAATCTGGCCTCGGACATTTCCAGGGATGGGATATCCACAGCTTCTCTGGAATTCCATTCCAGGGCCTCACCATCCCCACCAACCAATAATTCCTTCCTAAATGATGGACTTTGAACCATTCGGGTTCATTCCATCCCATTTCTCCCAGTTTTGAGGCCTCCCCGGTGGCACCTTTGGAAGAAGGATCCCCATCCCTATTCCCAGGCAATCCATTCCAGGGAAATTAAAAACCACACTTCCCTGTACAAGTTCGGGATATTTCAATCCCGGAATTCTGGATTCTCCATTACCTCTGGGTGATGAAGAAGCCAATATTTCTAAAAGGGCTTTTCCATGCCCAGGATGTGGGAGCAGGGAAGCCGTGTTTGATATCCCGACGGTTTTTTCCATCTCGCATCACATCTTCCATTTTTTTTTCCTTGCTTTTATTCCCTTTTCAGCATCCACTGCTCAGCTTCCTGGATATAAAAATAAACAGCTGGAATCAAATCCCATTCCCAAAAAATGGCATTTAATGGACTCCAGAGCTCCAGCTGCTCTCCAGCACTTTAATGGGAAGCAGAACTCCTGGAATTAGGCAACCTGGAATGTCTCATCCACCCACTAGCACACCAGGAGTGGAATTCCTGCTCCAGACCCTCTCCAGCCTCTTCTTCTCCTTGGCATGGGGAGGACTTGGACATGAGGGGTTGGAATTTCTCCATGGAGCCCGGCAGTTGTCAAAGAGGAATTTTCCCAATGGTGAGGAGAGGATGGAAAATTGCCCTCACCAGCAGAGCTCGGAACAATTGGAATTTGGGATTTGTGGCCCCCTGAATCCCTGGAAGTGTCCAAGGCCAGGCTGGACAGGGCTTGGAGCATCCTGGGATATTGGAAGATGTCCCTGCCCATGGAATGGGATGAGTTTAAGGTCCCTTCCTTGACCTATTCCATGATCCCATGATCCTGTGGCTTGGGAAGATGAAGGATCGTGGGAAAAGTTCCAAACTTGAGTGAAGGTCAAGGCCCAACCTGACCTCAGCTGCTGCTCCCGCTGGGATAAAATCCTGGATGCATCCACAGCCCTTTCCTGTTGATTTTATCCCAACATTTCCTTTCGGTTTTCCTCCTTGGCTGGAATTTATTCCTGGCTGTTTTCTGGTTCCGCATGGGTTAAACAAGCCTGGGAATTCCAATCTCATCCCACATGGAGTCTCCCTTCTCCCAGATACCTCCGCTCTCTTCCCTGTCTTTTTTCCATCTCCTTGTCCGATTCCCTCCCATCCAGTTTTGTGGGCAGGCTGGAATTTCCCAAAATTAAATATCTGGGACAAATCCCTGTTTTGCGCTAATTCCTGGTTGGGGTGGAGGTGGGAGAGGTAGGAAAGAGGGAATGATCCTCTCCAAGTTAATTTTTTAGGATTGAGTTGAGAAATAATTAATTAATAATCAATAAATTAATTAAAATTAAGTAAGTATTAATTATTAATTAATTAATTAATTAATTGTCTTCAACACCTCCAGGATTTCCAGAGCTCAGGCCACGAGGGAGATGATCGCCCACAAAATTTGGGATTTCCAGTATTCCTTAAAAAATGGTGCTGGAATTGACGGAAATTTCGGTTATCCTACAGGAATGAGTATTTTCAGGGTTTTTTCCTTGCAAAGGAAATCATGGAATTCCCAATCCCTGATTTTTCAGACAACTGGAAAATAGAAATAAAATCCAACCTGCCTTTGTATTATCATTCTATTTGCTTTTCCTCGGATTGCACAGTTCCTGAAAAAAAACCAGGAATGATTTGGAGGCTCCTAACTCCAATTTGCTCCCAGTTCCCGAGGTGAAAACAGGGATGATCTCTTCCCGGCATTCCAGCACGGAGAGCTTCAAACCTCTCCAATGACCTGCCTGTTCCTCTTTGGAGTCGCTGGGAAGCTCCAAGGCCATTCCCACCCCTTGGAAGTGACTCATCCCAATTGTTCCCTGTTATCCATAGAGAATGACAATGAATCCAGGCTTTGTTTTCCAGCCGCGGATTTGCCAGCAGATGATTCTTCCCGCTGTTTTCATTGGCAAAGAGGAATTGTAAATCTCTGGCTCATCCTGGGATTTCTTTTTCCCACTTTTCCATGTCCACCAAATCCTATTTGTCTTCATTTGCTTGGGACAGAAGCGCAGCCTTTGGATTCTGCTCCAAAGGGTGGAAAAAACAGGGATAAAGAGGCTTCTCCCTCCTCTGCCGGCCCCAGGAATTCCATCCAGTTAAAGGGCTCCATCATTTTCATAAACATGGGATTATTCCGTTTCCAGGGAAAACCTCCAGGAAATCCCAACACTGAGGTGGGAGAACAGATGAATTTCATTCCCACGATTTCTGGGAAGAAGGAAAAAGAGGGAGAAAAAGGCCGGATTTGGGAGAGCCAAGACTTCCCTAATTTGTCAGGCTGTAATTCCCATCCCTTCCCGGGATGCTGGATTGGGATGAGGCCTGGATACAAACCACCAGTGGAAAAGAAGGAGAGGATGGAGGGAAAAGTGGGAAAAGACCAAAAAAGAAGGGAAAGCAAAGGGAAGGCAAAGGGAACGGCACCGGGGGAAGTTTACATTGGATATCGGGAAGAATTCCTTCATGGCAAAGGTTGCCAAGCACGGAAATTCCTGATGTTCAACCCATTGGACAAGGAACGCTGACACCGCTCCAAGGCAGGGATGGAGCAGCCAAGGGTCAGGGAATCTCCTGGGATTCATCCCAAAGGCCAAAGAGGAGCACTCAGGGAATCCTAAAAGCTGGAAAAAATCTCCAAACGCAACCTTCAAAATCCTGTTCTCCAGGGAGGTTCTGGGTTCCCCATCCCTGGAAGTGTCCAAGGCGGGGTTGGACAAGGCTTGGAGCACCCTGGGATAGTGGAAGGTTCTGGATGGGCTTTAAGGCCCATTCCATCCCAAACCATTCCATGATTCCATGATTCAACCCAATATCCCAAATATCCACTAAACCTTTCCCAAAAGTCAGAATTCCATGGCCTGAGCTGGCTTGAAGACGAAGGATCGTGGATCCCATGGAACAGGAGGAGCTTTAAGGTCCCTTCCTTGACCCACTCCATGATTCTGGGACAGCTTGGGAAGATGAAGGATCATGGAAAATTTCCAACTGCCAGGGAAGATCCAGGCCAAATCCAACCTCAGCTGCTGCTCCAGCTGGAATAAAGCCCTGGATGCATCCACAGCCTTTTCCCCCCTTTTTTTATAAGGGATAAAAATACCCGGTACAGTCCAGGGATTGGTTCTTTGGGAAGGCTGGGATGGGGATGGGAAAAGCAGACGGGACAAATAAAGCTCATTTTCCTCTGGAAGCGGATTCGGGATGGAGACAAACCCGGAGCAGTTTCACGGCTCATTTCTTGGGAGTCTCCTCCAGATCCCCACAAATCATCCCTCAGTCCCGGGGTTTTGGCTTTTCTGGGATGAATCCCAACTGCAGCTGTCCCACAGCACGGTTATCCATGGAAAAAGCCGGTAGGAATTTCAGGTTATCAATCCACTTTTAAATTCATCACCACCTTCTCCATGGCTGCCTCTTCCAGGGGGAACATTCCAGCACTGGGAATCACCATCCTGGGAAAGCCTGAAGGGGTCAAGCCTGAAGTCACAGCTGAAATCCAGGGAAATCTCCACCTTCCCATAGAAAGATTGAGGGATTTGGGAGCCAGGAAGCCACAACGGTGTTTTTTAGGGAGCATCCCGTTGGATCCGTGTTCCAGGGAATGAGAGGAACCCACGGGTTCTGAAGGGGTTAAACCAACAAATCCAGCTGCTAATGGCTCCCAAAAAAATTTATGGAAGGGCTTGACCTGGATCCCACCTCTCATCCCCCTCTCCCTGTGCCGCCTCCCTCCTTTCCAAACGCTCCGGCCCAATCCGCATTTGTGGGTGGAAAACTCTCCCTTCGGAGCGAATCAATCCAGGCACTGCCTGGAAAATTGTTATTATGGAGGAGAAAAATCCATCCAGCTCATTCCCAGGGTTTTTTGGGATGGCTGCTGGAGATTTAGGGAGTTCAGCCCCAGTGTGGGATGGAAGTTTTCCAGCTCCTGGGGCTGAGCCCAGGGAATGGGAACACAACAGGGTCGTTGTGTCAGGACGGTCCCAAAGGAGCTGCCACACTTCGTAATTCCAGGCTGGAATTATTCCCAGCATCAAGCCAAGGAAATCAGGGATCAGGGAAGCTCTCGAGCAGCAGAACGTTTGGCAATTAAATTCCATGCATGGGCAGGGAATCCTGGAATCATGGAATGGGTTGGGATGGAAGGGACTTTAGGATCATCCTGTACCACCCCATCCATGGGCAGGGACACCTCCCACCATCCCAGGTGGATCCAAGCCCCAGTGTCCAACCTGGCCTTGGACATTCCCAGGGATCCAGGGGCAGCCCCAGCTGCTCTGGCAATTCCAGCCCAGCCCCTCCCCACCCTCCCAGCCAGCAATTCCTTCCCAACATCCCAGCCCAAGCTCCCCTTTCCCACTGGGAAGCCATTCCCTGCCTCCTGGCCCTCCAGCCCTTGGCCCCAGTCCCTCTGCAGCTCTCCTGGAGCCCCTTTAGGCCCTGCAAGGGGCTCGCAGCTCTCCCTGGCTCCTTCCCTTCTCCAGGGCAACATTCCCAGCTCTCCCAGCCTGATCCAGAGCAGAGGGGCTCCAGAATCCTGGAATGTTTTGGGATGGAAGCGACCTTAAACCCCATCCCATTCCCACCCCATCCATGGGCAGGGACACCTCCCACTATTCCAGTTGCTCCAAGCCCCAGTGTCCAGCCTGGCCTCGGGCACTTCCAGGGATGAGACATCCACAACTTCTCTGGGGGTGCTCAGCCATGAATTCCCCCAAAAGCATTTTTTCCCCAAAATCCCTTTCCCCCCCCTCATTCCAAACCCAAACCTTATCCAAAAAACCAGGGATCTGAAATATCCCAGCATCTCCATCCCTTCCATGTGGCCACGGGATGCGGGACAAACAGAAGCCAGGACTGGGAATAACAGGAAAACAAGGGCAAAATGTGGATTTTAGGGCAACAAATGTTATTTGTTCACCTTTCCCGCCAAAAAAATTCCCAACATGGAAATAATGAAGGGAGCTCCCGGGATCCTTCCCTTCTCCGGGTTGAACAATCCCGATTTTCCCATTCCCACTCCCAAGAGGAGGCGCAATTCCATCCCCACAATGAAAACACCGGGAACGGGAAGGTTTCAGAGCATTTCATTGGGAGTCACAGTGCTTTGGGCATTATTGCGGATAAGGCAGGCACGGGTGAACCTGAACAAATTCCAGCCAATTCCCTGGACAACCGGAAGCCACAGGGAATTCTTTGTACAGCTCCTGCCTGGATTTGGAGGAGCCACAACCGGAGCTGGATGTGGCTGGGGGGGGGATGTTCAGGGAAAAGAAATGGGATGGAGTTGGTTTTTCCAGATGCTCCAACCTGAATTTACCCATTGGAATCCCACAGAATCCTCTTGGCATGAAAACTGGACTGGGAGCATGGATTTCCTTATGGAAATCCCTGTCCTTATGGAATTGGATGCCCTGGATCCTCCTCTCCTATCCCTGCTGACCCAGGTTTGCCAGGGGAATGCTAGGAATAAAATAGGATTTCCCACTGGAAGTGTCTCTGGAGTGAATCCCAGAGCTTCAAGCCCATCCCATTCCAGGCAGGGACACCTTCCACTATCCCAGGTGGCTCCAATTGTTCTCCAACCTGGCCTTAGACATTCCAAAGGTAACCCATGGATGGATTTTGATTCCTGGGATAGCCAGCGGTGCTCCCAATGGGATGGGGGATGACCATTCCATGTTTGGCATTCCAACATGGATCGTGCATCCATTTGGGGCTCTTGACTCCAAGATTTTGGTTGGGACCTAAGTCAGGATCATGGGGAATGACACCAGGGTGGGAAATCCCAGAGTCCCTACAAATCCAAGAGGTGTTGGACCTGCATTCCCACTGTGGATCCCAGGAGAGCACTCAGGGAATGTCCAGATTCCCTCTGGCACAGCTGGAGCCTGGTGGGAAAGGTGCTGGGACCAACATTCCCATCAAATCCAAACTCCCAATCCCAGCAAGGGCCAAACGGAAGCAACTTTTGTCCTGGGCTCCTCAAATACTCCAGGATAATAAAACATCTGGAAAATTGGAGCGAATCCCAGTGGTTTGATCGTGGCTATAAACAGGGATGGAGGTCGGAATGAGGTTGGGAAGCTTTTAGGGAAAAACTGAAGGATAACAAAGCATTTAACGATGGAAAATGAAACCTCCGCCCTGGGATGTGCAAATCTAGAGCCGATTCCTCCGCTCCGACTTTTGGGAAAGGGCCATGGATCAGCCAAAGTTCAGCAGCAGGCATGGGGTTATAAATCCCTATAAATCCCAAATCCACGCTTTTTCCGAGTGGAAAAACATGGAGAAGGATTGGCTTGTGCAATCCAGGAGCTGTTACAATGAGTATCCCGGGATTTAATCCCCCATGGATTACATCCCAATCCAACAAAGCAATTTGGCTGGTTTTCCCTATTTTTTAAGAACAGGCTTAAAATCCCGGCTGAAGCGGGCCAGGAGCACAGTTTGTCCCTTGGGATCACTTTTCCCAGCTCCTTGCTCATTCGGAGCAGCCACAGCTCCAAGGAAAACAAGGAAACAAGGATAAGTCTCAGCCTGCTGAAGGACAGACGGGAAGATCCCAAATCAGCAAAGGTGCCGGAGCAGCTGGATCTCAACAGGATTTTTGCAGTGGAAAAATGGGAGCTGATTCTTTGCGGGATGAGAATTCAAGGCTGTGCGGATCAACATCCTCCCAGAGCTGGAAAAGCCTGGGAATCATGGAATTATGGAACCATCCAGTGTGGGAAAGACCTCTGAGCTCAAGTCCAACCCTGCCAAGGTCACAAGACCCCAAATGCTGCATCCCACGGGATCATCCCGCTCCAAGGACAGGAGGAGGGAACAGCAAACAGAGGGAATGTCCCAGCATTCCCATTGGATCCATGGGAGGCTGAGCAGGTTGTGGCTCATGGATTTGTTTGGAAAACAGATCCCATCCCGGGACAGGTTTTCCGCTCCATTAACGCCCGGCAGCGGCGAGTCCAAGTTGGGATGTTTTCCTTAAGAATCTTTGGGAATACAAGGAAAAATGACTGATTCTAAAGGAATATTAGTGGGAGGCTCAGCCTGGAGAAAAGCGGGATCAGGGAGGACCTTCTGGCTCTGCACAATTCCCTGAAAATTTGGAGCCAGGTGGGAGCTGGGATTTGCTCCCAGGGAAAAACAGGAAAAGAGGGAATGGACTCAGGTCATCCCAGGAGAGGTTCTGGTTGGACATCAGCACACAAGAATTTCCTCATGGAAAGGGCGCTCAGGCCTTGGAAGTGCTCAGGGAGCTTTGGAGTGCCCATCCCTGGAGGTGTCCAAGGAATTCCTGGATGTGTCCCTCAGTGCCAAGGTGGGGATCGGGCACAGCTTGGACTCGCTGATCCCAAAGGTCTTTTCCAACCTCAGGGATTCTGGGATTCTGCAAACACTGATACTGAAAAGACCAAGAATTCCCAAAAATGTGGCTGGGGAGTTGCAGGCAGTGGGAGAAGAGGAAATCAAAGCCCACCTCCTCCTGGGATTCCTCTCCCACTTGGAATAGGAGACATGTGGGATTGTGGAGCAGCTCCAAGGAAAAACCGGATCCAAAATTCCATGAGCGGGAATGCAAAGGCCTCAAAATCCAGGAGGAGTTGGGATTTTGCGGAGCACCAACTCCAAATCCCAGGTTTTGCACCACAGCCTTTCCCATTCCCATGGTTTTGGCTTTGGGAATGCAATGTGCCATTTCAGGGATTTCAGTTTTCCAACTTATTTTCCATAGGTTTCCAATATATAAATGGGATAATACAGGGAAAGGGAAACTGAGGCTGGATCAGAGAGCAAAAAGTGCTTGGAATCCGTGGGATTTTGGCTGCTCAGGGCAGCAAATCCCAAATCCTGAGGATCTTCTGCACATTCCCAACTCAGGGATGGAAAGATCCTTTCCCCCCCTTTTCCTTGGATTTGTGCTGGAATTTGGGATTTACCAACCAGAGCAGCAGGAAAACTCAAATAAAAACTGGGAAGGCTGAAAAATCAGGAATATTTTGGTGGAAGCTTTGGTTACGCGATGCTTCCCAGGCGGAATTCCACAGCAGGGAAGCAGAGTCTTTGGCAGCTGCTGGAGGCCTGGATGAGGTTGTTCCTTCTCCGCTTCCAGAGCCACAATTCCTTCCCAAAATTCCCAGGCAGGCAGGGGAGCAGCTTCAGTTGAAAGGTTTCACCAGTTTCATAGCAGCGTAGTTCTGGAAAGATGGAAAAATATGGGAATCACTGGAAAAATAAGGGAATCCTTGGAAGAATAAGGGAATGACTGGAAAAATAAGGGAACCATTGGAAAAATAAGGGAACCACTGGGAAAATATGGGAATCATTGGGAAAATAAGGGAATCATTGGAAGAATAAGGGAATGACTGGAAAAATACGGGAATCATTGGAAAAATCAGGGAATCATTGGAAGAATAAAGGAATGACTGGAAAAATACAGGAATCATTGGAAAAATAACGGAACCACTGGAAAAATATGGGAATCATTGGGAAAATAAGGGAATCATTGGAAGAATACGGCAATCATTGAAAAAATAAGGGAATCATTGGGAAAATAAGGGAATGACTGGAAAAATACAGGAATCATTGAAAAAATAAGGGAATCATTGGAAGAATACGGGAATGACTGGAAAAATAAGGGAACCATTGGAAGAATGAGGGAATCATTGGAAAAACATGGGAATCATTGGAAAAACACTGGAACCATTGGAAAAACACGGGAACCATTGGAAAAATAAAGGAAAGATTGGGAAAAAATGAGGGAACCACTGGAAAAACACTGGAGCCATTGGAAAAACACGGGAATCATTGGTAAAATAAGGGAATGATTGGAAAAATGAGGGAACCATTGGAAAAATGAGGGAATCATTGGAAGCTGATGCATTTTTAGGGATACGGGACACAGCTGAATCCAGGGATGGCCAAGCTTCCAACCCAACCTGCAGGGACAAGGAATTAAAAACCACATTCCCACTAAAAAGAACGGGAGAAAGCCCAAAACACAGGAAAAAACTGGATTTTCCCTTTTCCCAGTAAAAATTCCTGGTCATAGGGATGCTCTTTAAGGTCCCATCCCAGAATTCAACAATGATGGGAGTCATTCCTGGATTTTGGTTGCTCTTCCCAAAAGTTTTTAAGAGAAATTCCCATCTCTTCCAATCCTTGGAATAAATTTGGCGCCGTCCACCAGCACCATCCCAGTGTCCAACCAGTGGGAAGCATTCCCAGCTTTTCCCTGATTTTCTGGAGCCTCCTCCTCTCCTCTGGATCCTGCTGCTCCTTCCCTGTTCCCTGCTTCCCACAAATCTCATGGATTCACCACCCAATCCCTGGCCATGTATCCCTACAGCTCCTTTTTCCATGATCCCACGAAATCCGGGACATTGCCTGTTCTGCCCCTTTGGAAAGGGGTCCTGGAGCATTCCCGAAGCAGTGCCAGGATTTTTTTGGAATGCAGAGCTTTCCACAGGCCCAGCACCACTCCAGCCCTGCCCCATCCTCATTTATTCTGAGGACAAATCCAACCGGCAGCTCCATCCCTGATTTTTCCCTCAGCATCCCAGAAAGCCTCGGGATCTGTTCCAGTGCCAGCGCTTTGTGTTGCTGAGGATACCCCAGGAATGACCTTCCCGTGGTTTTTTGGGATCTCCACCATTCCTGATAACGCGGAATTGTTGAGGTTGGAAAAGAGCACCAACCCTTGCTCATCATTATCCATGTCCTCAAGTGTCACATCCAGATGTTTTTGGAATAATTCCATGGATGGGGACTCCACCACTGCTCCAGGGTTGGACATCCCTTTCCATGAGGAATTTTCCTTAATATCCAACCTAAAATTCCCTTGGAACAGCTTGAGGCCGTTCCCTCTTGCCTGTTCTTCCCTGGGGGCAGATCCCAACTCCCATCCAGCTCCAACCTTTCAGGGAATTGTGGAGAGCCAGAAGGTCCCCCCGATCCCACTTTTCTCCAGGATGAGCCCCTTTCCCAGCTCCCTCAGCCACTCCTGGTGCTCCAGCCCCTTCCCAACTCCATTCCCATCCCTGGACATGCTCCAGCATCTCCACGTCTTTCTCATGAGGATCCCAAATCCCAAAAAAAGTCCCTTTTTAACCCATTGTGTCCCTCAGCACGGGATTTTTCATCCCCCTGCATCCATCACCCCTCAGACCTCGGCCAATCCCTGTCCTCTCCCACCCGCTCCGTACCGGGAAGGCGTAGACGAAGATTCCCAGGAAAAGCAGCAGGATGAAGAGGAGGATGGCCAGGATCAGCACCCACTTGTAGCGGCGCCACAGGATGAACTTCAGGGTCTTGTACGGGGACGTGAACCACAGGAAAGAGGTCTCGGGGCGCCTGGAGCCAAGGAAAGGGGAGGTGATCCCAGGATTTCATCCTCCCGGATTCTCAATCCCATCCACCTTGGTGGTCCGGACCAGCCTCCCAATCTCACTGGATTGTCTCAGCTCCTCCCTCCCTCTGCATGTCCCACCAATGTCCTCCTTCGTGCTCCAGTCCCACTGGATTCATGGTCCAGTCCAGCCTCCCAGTCCCACTGGATTTGTGGTCCAGAACAGTTTCCCAATTCCCTGGAATGTGTCAGTTCCTCCATCCTTCCAGGTATGTCCCACCAGTGTTCTCCTTGGTGGTCCAGACCAGTCCCACTGGATTCATGGTCCAGACCAACCTCCCAATCCCACTGGATTCATGGTCCAGACCAATCTCCCAATCCCAATGGATGCATAGTCCAGTCCAGCCTCCCAGTTCCACTGGATTCATGGTCCAGACCAGCCTCCCAATCCCCACTGGATTCATGGTCCAGACCAGCTTCCCAATCCCACTGGATTCATGGTCCAGACCAATCTCCCAATCCCAATGGATGCATAGTCCAGTCCAGCCTCCCAGTTCCACTGGATTCATGGTCCAGACCAGCCTCCCAATCCCCTTGGAAGGTCTCAGCTCTTCCATCCTGCTGGATACATCCCACCAATGTCCTCCTTGGTGGTCCAGACCGGTCTCCCAGAGCAACTGGATTGGTGCTCCAGACCAACCTCCCAATCCCACTGGATTCATGGTCCAGACCAATCTCCCAATCCCAATGGATGCATAGTCCAGTCCAGCCTCCCAGTTCCACTGGATTCATGGTCCAGACCAACCTCCCAATCCCAGTGGATTGGTGCTCCAGACCAGCCTCCCAATCCCACTGGATTCATGATCCAGACCAACCTCCCAATCCCCACTGGATTCATGGTCCAGACCAGCTTCCCAATCCCACTGGATTCATGATCCAGTCCAGCCTCCCAATCCCAGTGGATTCATGGTCCAGACCAACCTCCCAGTCCCAGTGGATTGGTGCTCCAGTCCAGCCTCTCAATCCCAGTGGATT
The DNA here is from genome assembly GCF_000691975.1 of Corvus brachyrhynchos. Lineage (NCBI taxonomy): Eukaryota > Metazoa > Chordata > Aves > Passeriformes > Corvidae > Corvus > Corvus brachyrhynchos. The sequence continues at coordinate 863,263 of NW_008238634.1, forward strand.
GGTGCTCCAGACCAACTTCCCAATTCCGCAGGATTGGTCCTCCAGCCCTCCCTCCCAGTCCTCACCAGTTCAGACTGGATTCTACCCAGGTGCAAAGCCAGTTCAGCCCAGTTCTCCCCAACTGGAAACCCAGAATTCCCATGAACTCCATGCCCTGGTGGTTGCTTTTCCATTCGGGATGTTCTTACTTGGGATCCTCCAGCCTGGGGTTCATGTTTGGCTCATCCCGTCCCATCCCGGCCGGACGCTCCTCATGCTCCTGTTCTGCCACAATTTCCAAAGTCATCTCCAGTTTGCCCTGGATGGGTTAAACAAAAACTGATTTATTGTCCTAAAATAAAAGGTGGAATGAGTGTGGGCTGAAAAATAGGGATTGAGGAATGGACATGGGATGGGAAATAGGGATTGGAGAGAGAAAATATCCTTTGAGCACAACCAAACCACTCCCAACAATGACCACGAGGATCCCAGGATTCCAGAAATCCCTTACCTGGCACTGGATATACTCCAGGAAATCCCAAGTGTCAGTGACACCCAAATTTGGGCAACCACAGAATCCCAGGATCACTGAGGTTGGAAAAACCTCTGGGATCAAGCCCAAGTTGTGACTGATCATCATTGATGCCACATCCAGACTTTCCTGATTCCCTGATTCCTGATTTCCCTGGAACCAGCTCAGGATTTTTTGGTTGAATGACCCAGTTCCTGGCTGGATTCCTTCACCTGGATGGAACAGTCACCAAAACCTGGAACAGGAGCCCAGACACCTTTAAAGCCATCACTGGGACAGCTGGAATTTTCTCCTGGTGCTTGGGACACAGAATCATTGGCAATAGTTGTGATTTTGATGACGCATTCCAAAAACCCCGGTGAAAATCCCACAAAATCGCTCATTCCTTGGCATGGTGCTGGAAAATCCCAGCCAGCCACGGATGGTCCAGCTGGATCCACAAAATCTCAAGTTGGAAATGGAATTTCTTGCCCTGGCTTGGATCTCCTCAAAGCTTTCAGGGAATTCTGGAATGGTTTGGCTTGGGAAGGGATTTAAAGCCCATCCAGTCCCACCTCACGCCATGGGCACCTTCTGCTATCCCAGAGTGCTCCAGTCCTCATCCAACCTGGCCTTGGACAGTTTCAGGGATGGGAATTGGAGTGAAGGATCCAAGGAAAAACATGGAGAGGCCACTTTACCGCCAGGATCTTCTTCTGGTCCTGCTCGGCCACACAGGGCCACCAGCCCTTGACGGTTTTCTGCTCGAAGAGGGACACGGAGCGGCCCAGGGACAGGGAATCATCCACGAGTTCCAAGGAACACTTCTCTGCTGTCTTGGCAGGCTTGGGCATCCTGTTGAGATCCATCTGGATGGATCCTGCAAAGGAAGAACATTCCAGGTGAGACATCTCAGTGGGACAACCCTTAAAACATGGAATCTTCCCTGATCCCATGGAGCTTGGGCCACCCCAACCATCTCAATCCAAACTCCCAATTTCCACTGTCCCAGGTTGCTCCAAGTCATGTCCAGCCTGGCCTTGGACATTTCCAGGGATGGGACATCCACAGCTTCTCCGGACAACCTGTGCCGGTGATTTTCCCCTTTTTTTGGGATGCATCCTAAAATTCCCAACTTACCCAAATAGTCATCGAAGGAGAACTTGTCGTTGTCCCAGATCTGGAGGATCAGCTGCGGTGGGATCTTGTTTTCCGTCTTATCCAAGCTCCAGAAGTGTTCCTAAAATCACACCGGGAAAGAAACCATGGGAAAATGAAAGATTCATCGGGAGAATTGGGCAGAGCCTGGCTCCTCCCATCTCCTGGAAATCCTGGAATTCCTGGAGTGTCCTGCTCTAGATCTGCAGGACCACAAGCTCCAGAAAACTCTTGGCTATGGAGAATCAGTGGGAAAACCAAGATGCTTTTGGAAGGTGTTGTCAACAGTTTATGCTTTAATTTAATGATTTAAATTCATTTAATTGACTTTATTTAATTAATTTAATTCCATTTAGGAAAAGGCGCTCCCAAACAGGATCCCTAGGAGTGACACCATAACATTCCCACAATTCCAAGGATGGTGAATCCAAGGTGAAGAGAGCGACGAACATCGAGTGCCAGCGCTGCCAAACTTCACCTTCCTCTTAATTCGTGGAAAAATATCGGATTTACACTTCAGTCAGGACTTCTGGCAGAGAATTCCCACAGATCCCTTCCCTTCTGGATCCACCATGGCTCCAATCTGCTCCCAGGTCTGTCACTGCCAGTGGGACAACCTGAGCCCAGCAAATCCCAGTCCCACCTTCAGGCCACCTGCAGCTCCTGAATTTATTCGTGGAATATGGATATGGAAAGGAAGATTCCATGGAATCCCAGGAAATCTGCTGGTATCATACTGGGTGCTCCAAGCCTCATCCAACCTGGCCTTGGGCATTCCCAGGGATCCAGGGGCAGCCCCAGCTGCTCTGGCAATTCCAGCCCAGCCCCTCCCCACCCTCCCAGCCAGCAATTCCTTCCCAACATCCCAGCCCAAGCTCCCCTTTCCCACTGGGAAGCCATTCCCTGCCTCCTGGCCCTCCAGCCCTTGGCCCCAGTCCCTCTGCAGCTCTCCTGGAGCCCCTTTAGGCCCTGCAAGGGGCTCGCAGCTCTCCCTGGCTCCTTCCCTTCTCCAGGGCAACATTCCCAAGTCATCCATCTGTCCTGCACCCCAGAGTAAGGAATACCCACCACCTGGGAAGCGGCAGCAGTGTTGCTATTTCCATGCTTAAAACCAGGAATTTTTTCCAACAGGGATCTAACACCAATTTTTGGGATGCCTGGGAGTTAGGACGAAGAATCCCAGAATCCCTGAGGCTGAAAAAGGCCTCTGGGATCATCAAGTCCAACCTGGGACCGATCCCCACCTTGGCACTGAGTGCCACGTCCAGGAATTCCTTGGACACCTCCAGGGATGAGGAATCCAAAGCTCCCTGGGCACTTCCAAAGCCTGACCACCCTTTCCATAGAAAAACTCCTCCTGCTGTCCGAAAAAGGAGTATTAGGATAAAGGAGAAGGACAAAATCCCACATAAAGCCAAGGGATTGATGGGATTGTTATTCCTGGCTCCAGCAAAGAGAAGGAAAATCCCAGCGGGATTCCTGACACCCCTCCAAGGGTGTCCCAGTGGCAATTCGTCCTGGAAGTGTCAGAAATGACGGGATTTTAATTAAAACCAGGAAACTCCGGGGTTATTCATCCATCGCTCCATAAATTCACCGCAAGACTCGGATTCATTATTTCATCCAATATTAAATTAAAAAAGGGGGGGGATGAATGTGTCACATTCCATAAGAACATAAATATTCCAGCTGGGAGTCCGTGGGCACTTCAATCCCATTGGATTCACTTTAAGAGATCCCCCTGGATGGTTGTGTTTCAATTTCGCTCCGTTCCCTGCCCAGCTTTGGGAAAACGTGCCAGGAATTTTGCATTGGAGCATTTTATGGATGCATTTGAGATATTGGATAATCCAGAAATCCCAAATGAAGTCCATGGAAAGTTCCCTCTCTCCCCTCCACTGGTTGCAGTTGATTGGGATGGATGTTTATCCAGGGGGATGTTTATCCAGGGGGATTTTTCCCAGCTTTTTCAGCTGGTTTGAATTAAAACTGCTTAAAAAGGGGGAAGAGTTGATGGTGATTCTTCCCTCTCCCAGAAACTGGGGAAAGAAGGGATCCACAGGGATCCAGGAGCCATGGATCCATGGATAAGGAAGCTGGGATGACCTCAGGAGTGGCTGGAAAATTCCAAGGTGGTGGAAGATCCATGTCCAAGGTGATCAAAACACCACGAGCTCCTTCGGATTGTCCCTTCCTGGAGAAATCCAGGTGCCCATCTAAGCTTGGCTTGGAAAAGGGGGAAATATATGGAATTCTGGACTGGTTTGGGCTGGAAGAGACCTTCAAGACCATCTTGTTTCCCGGTTGGAATATTCCTTGGAAAGGCAACTTCCACGAGCTCCATGTCCTTCAGGTGCCTCCTCTTCCAAGTGAATCCCCGGCTCAGAGGTTGATCCCATCACTCCCACATTCCATGGATGTGTCCATGCTCCGGGAACATCCCACTCTCCTGACAGGGTTGATGCAACTTCCCAAGGATTCATTGGAATTTCTCTTTGCCCCATCCCATCCACCCGGAGCCGAACTTGAGGAAAACCTTGCACTTGGGATCATCTCCCACCCATCCCAACTGGATCAGTGTCCCTCGGGATAAATGTCTGAAGCTGAAGGAAAGGTTGGATGGGATGTTGGGAAGGAATTGCTGGCTGGCAGGGTGGGGAGGGGCTGCTTGCACTTGGGATCATCTCCCACCCATCCCAACTGGATCAGTGTCCCTCGGGATAAATGTCTGAAGCTGAAGGAAAGGTTGGATGGGATGTTGGCAAGGAATTCCTGGCTGGCAGGGTGGGGAGGGGCTGGGCTGGAATTGCCAGAGCAGCTGGGGCTGCCCCTGGATCCCTGGCAGTGCCCAAGGCCAGGCTGGACACTGGGGCTTGGATCCAGCTGGGATGGTGGGAAGTGTCCCTGGGCGGACCGGGATGGGCTTTGAGGTCCCTCCCATTCCAAACCATTCCACGATTCCATGGAACTGCTGGCAAACCCAGCAGACTTCAGGATCCCACCTTCCCTCCTTCCCACTGCAATGTCCAAGGAAAAAGGGAACAAAACCTTGGCTACTGGATGTTCCCCGCACCCTCTGCATCCCAATCCCTCAGAACAACATCCCACCATTCCAGGGATAACTCAGGTGGGGCTCAACCCTTTCCAGGTGGGAATTCAATGCTCCATCTCGCCAGCTTTCCCGGTTTTTTTTATGGAAAAACACCATAAAATATCATTTGGCCGGAGACAAAACCTCCCTGCTCCGAGCGCTGTCAAGCCGGGGACACCCAGAGCTCCGCTGGAAAGGCAGGAAAAGGAATTGGGAACTTGGAAGGGGGAATTTGATGCCGAGCGAAGTTTATGGGTCCCTTTCAAGGCAGCGTGAAATTCGCTCCTATGATTAAATCGAGCCCCGAACATTCCCTATAAAAACAACACGGAGCATGAAATTTATATCCCAGCCTTGTCCAAGCCGTGGGGAAAAAGGGCTGAAATTATTGTTTGGGGTTTGTTTTTCAGGAGAAGGGGGGAGAGAGGGGAGGCTCAGGAATATTTTATGGATTTTTGTGGATAAAGCAGCAGGGAAGACAGGGAAAAGGTCGGCTCTGATTCCCGGGAAAGTGTTGGCAGGGCTGCATTTCTCCTGGATTGTGAATGTGCTCCGGAATACAAAGGAGCAAACATGATTTTTGGGAAGGAGAGGGGGTTTGTTCCCAAAAAGCCCCATTTCAGTCTCATCCTGAAGGAATTTGGGAGTCCTGGACATGCAGGAACACTCCTTGGATACTCCAGAATCCCTGAGGTTGGAAAATCCTCCAGGATCAGCGAGTCCAAGCTGTGCCCGATCCCCACCTTGGTGCTGAGTGCCAGCCACATCCAGGAATTCCTTGGATACCTCCAGGGATGGGCACTCCAAAGCTCCCTGGGCAATTCCAAGGCCTGAGCGCCTTTTCCATGAGGAAATTCCTGCCACTTCCAGGAATTTTCTGGGCACCTCCAAGGCTGGGAATCCGAACCTCCCAGGGCAATTCCTGCTGGTGTCCAACCTGACCCTCCCCTGGCACAGCTTGAGGCCATTCCCTCTTTTCCTGTTGTTCTCTGGGATCAGATCCCAAATCCCATCCGGCTCCAACCTTCCAGGGAGTTGTTCAGAGCCACAATCGGGTGGGGTTCCCCCTATCCCTCTTTTCTCTGGGATGAGCCCCTTGCCCAGCTCCCTCAGCTTTTCCAGGTGCTCCAGCCCTTTCCAGCTCCATTGCCTTCCCTGGACACGCTCCAGTCCCTCCATGTCCATGAAAATCCCAGAATTGGACACAGCATTCATGGAAAAGCCGTTTGCTCCGACATTCCATGCCAATCCTTTCCTGCCCTAAAAAACTTCCCAGATCCAGATTTGCCAGCCACATCCAGCTGCTGCTGGAATTGGCACGGGGAGCTGAACATTCCAAAATCAACTCCATGAATTTTCCACCCCGTGACACCTGCAGGATGTGGGAGCTGAGCTCCTCCCTGAGTGGGTGCCTGGGAAAACGGGATCCACATCCAGGTGACCTTGGATTGTCCTGGTTGGCCCATGACCCATCCAACAACAGACTGGGAATCCAAAGTTTAAACTTCCAGTTTAGGCTGGAATTTAGGGGAAATTCCTTCATGGAAAGGGTTGTCCAACCACACACAGGCTGCCCAGGGAAACAATGGAATGCCCATCCCTGGAATGATGTAAAAGCCCTCTGGATGTGGCACTTGGGGACACGGTCAGCAGTGGCCTTGGCAGAGCTGGTGGTCTTAGAGGGCTTTTCCAACCTAAAAGATTCCACGATTTCCTCCTTTTCCATCCCAGAAACTGTTTTCCTGCAGGATTCAAAAAGCTGTCTGCTCTTCCCATGCAGCCAACATGGCTTGGCTTGTCCAGGGCTGGGAGAGAAAGTTGGCACCAAAAAAAGCGGGAACAAAGTTGGGAATTCCAAAGGAATGCTGAGAAAAGCATTAGAAAAGCATTTCCATGTTTTCAGAAGAGCTGTCCCAAAGATGGGAATATTTCTTTTCCATGGATATATTTTAGAACCTCAGACTGGGGGAAATTCCACTCTCAGAAGGAAAAGAAAAATCTTTATAACATTAATCCAACCAGGAAAGTTCTGGAAAAACATCCAGAAGTAGTTGGAAGGTTCAGAAAAGTGGGAATAAGAGCAGCATCTGGGATTCCCTGGGTTTTCTGGTTTTCCCTGGGTTTCCCTGGATTCCTAGGCTCCCAACGACCCCAGGTGTTACCGTCAGACCGAAATATCACGGACACCCCCTTATCCAGGGGCATCCTTGGTTTTTTGGGAGAGTATTCACAGTCTGGGTTGGGATGACACGTTGAGACCTGCAGAGCTGCATCCAGCTCTGGAATTCCCAGCCCAGGAAGGACATGGAGCTGTTGGAGCGATCCAGAGGCACCAGGATGATCAGAAGGATGGAGTAGCTCTGCTGTGAGGAAAGGCTGGGAGAGCTGGGAATGTTGCCCTGGAGAAGGGAAGGAGCCAGGGAGAGCTGCGAGCCCCTTGCAGGGCCTAAAGGGGCTCCAGGAGAGCTGCAGAGGGACTGGGGCCAAGGGCTGGAGGGCCAGGAGGCAGGGAATGGCTTCCCAGTGGGAAAGGGGGAGCTTGGGCGGGGATGTTGGGAAGGAATGGCTGGCTGGGAGGGTGGGGAGGGGCTGGGCTGGAATTGCCAGAGCAGCTGGGGCTGCCCCTGGATCCCTGGGAATGCCCAAGGCCAGGCTGGACCCTGGGGCTTGGATCCACCTGGGATAGTGGGAGGTGTCCCTGGACAGAACTGGATGAGCTTTCAGCTCCCTTCCCAGCCAAACCATCCCATAATTCCGTGATTCCTAATCCACCTGGCCACACTGCCGGGAGCTCTGGTGTGGAACAAACAAAGGAAAACCATTGGAAAACTCCTTCCCTCCTGGCGCAGTTGGGCACAGGTGGTTTTGAGCAGCTCCCAATTCGCCACAGTCACTCCCAACTTTTGATTGAAATTCCACCTTCCAGCGCCTGCCTTTCCAGCCGGGATTTTTACGGCCGCAGGAACGAAGCCGGAGTTCAAACAGCACATGGCGAGATCAAAAAATTCCCGCAGCCGGAATGCTCCACCCGGCTTTTCCTTCATTATTCCGGCCTTTACGGAGAGCTTTTACAAGGTGTTTATTTTCGGATCCAGCGTCGGCAGCCATGTGGTGGGAAGAGATTCCAGATAGGCACAGCGGGATGGATTTGCTTAAAGGGGTTTATGGACGGGGTCTTGGCTTTTTCCAAGCGGGATAATTGGATGTAGTACACCCTGTACTTGGGATTTGTTGGATATGAAGCGTGAAATGGGCCCGGCTGGATTCTGTCAATCATTGGAACTGCCCAGGGAGGCCTTTGGAAGCTGGGAATTGTCTGGGATGGGGGATTCGTTTGGCATCTTCCCAGCCGAGGCGCTGGTTCCATGGAAAATAAGATGGGATGGGCATCCTGGTGGGTTTTGGGGATCACTGTGGGTTTTGGGGATCCTGGTGGGTTTTGCGGATTCCAGGGGGTTTTGGGGATCCTGGTGGGTTTTGCGGATTCCAGGGGGTTTTGGGGATTCCAGGGGGTTTTGGGGATTCCAGGAGGTTTTGGGGATCCTGAGGGGATTATGGAATCCCTGAGGTTGGAAAATTCTCCAGGATCACCAAGTCCAAGCTGTGCCCAATCCCCACCTTGGCACTGAGGGACACATCCAGGAATTCCTTGGACACCTCCAGGGATGGGCACTCCAAAGCTCCCTGGGCACTTCCAATGCCTGACCATCTTTTCCATGGAAAAATTCCTTCTGATATCCAAAATCCAGGGATGAAGGCTCAGGATTAGTGGATGAAGGACTTTGAGCCTCCCGGGAGGTGCTGCAGGAAGCCTGGATTGTCCACAGATCCCAAAGAGCCAAAAAAATGACGGAATCATGGAATGGTTTGGGTTGGAAGGGACCTTAAAGATGATCCAGTTCCACCCCTTGCCAGGGACAGGGAATTTTCCATTGGATTATTCCTCTTAATCCTTTTAATCCTCTAAATCTCCAGGTGAAGGAAATTTAAATTCTCCCTTCTCTATTGCTCGGCGTCCCATTTTCCCTAATTCCCATTATTTCCATGATTTCCACCCTCCAATTTTCCCCTGCATTATTCCATGCACCCAGCCCAGCTCCACTCCTGTTTCCTTCCCGTCCTGGAATTCCCACACCCCACTGCACGAACTGATCCAAGGAACACCAGGAGCAGGCAGAGGAACAAGGGGATCAAAATCCCACCCAAAAAAATCCCATCCATTTCAACTCCCAATCCTTGAATCCAAAGCTTTTCTTCCAGTGGCAAATCCCAACCCGTGTTCCCATCAGGAATTTGGAGGCAGCTCCTTCTTTTCCCAATTTTTAGCCTTTTTGGGAAGTTTTTGCATGGCACGACGTCCGTTATTCCATGCTAGGAAACAGAGGTTCCCACAAAACCATCCCCATGGAATTGCCATCTCCAGCTTTGGAAGATCCCTGTTGTCCAAGAGCACTCGGACACTTCTTCCAATATTTTTCCTGCTCCAGCCTGGAGGATCCTTTCCCATAGGGATGAGTCTCTCCAAAAAAACCCACCTCTAATTCCAACCCTGTTTTTCTTCCAAATGCAGATTTTTGAACAAAATTCCCACCATTTCACAGTCAGAACCACGGAAAGGCCGAGCCTTGCACGGCTCCGCTTGTGAAGGTCTAAAATTCCCCTTTCAGCCCAGAATTCCCACGGGGATGCAGAAATTCCATCCAGGATAACTCACCTTCTTGGCCACGTGGCACATCTGCTCTGCTGGGAGATAATCGAAGGGGAAGACGAATCTCCAGTTGAAATTCCCTTCTCCTCCCATGGATCTGTAGTGGACATCCGTCTTCTGCTTGTTCTCCTCGTGTCCCACCAGCCACCTGCCAGGGACAAACAGAGCCCATGGAAAAGCGGGATCACGGCGAGGATTTGGGATCTCGCTCAATGTTACAACATCCATGAGTGGGAAATGGAATGTTCCTGGTCCCCGTGGCTGCTGGGGGTAGGGAAAACCTGGAGATGGGAGAGGGAATGCAGCAGTTCCAGGGTTGGGAGATCAATCAGTGCTGCGGGTGGCAACTCCAGAATTAGGGAATCATGGAATCATGGAATGGTTTGGGATGGAAGGATCTTAAGGATCATCCCATTCTCACCCCATTCCATGGGCAGGGACACCTCCCACCATCCCAGCTGGAT
>NW_008238634.1:873313-882220 GCF_000691975.1 Corvus brachyrhynchos
ACCCGGGGTCCCGCCCCAGCTCCTCTGGCAATCCCAGCCCGGCCCCTCCCCCCCCTCCCAGCCAGCAATTCCTTCCCAACATCCCAGCCCAAGCTCCCCTTTCCCACTGGGAAGCCATTCCCTGCCTCCTGGCCCTCCAGCCCTTGGCCCCAGTCCCTCTGCAGCTCTCCTGGAGCCCCTTTAGGCCCTGCAAGGGGCTCGCAGCTCTCCCTGGCTCCTTCCCTTCTCCACGGGAACATTCCCAGCTCTCCCAGGCTGTCCATCACTTCCTCAGGAATCCTGTCCACAGCTTGACAGCCTCTTCCATGGAGAGTTTTTCCCTAATATCCTACAAGGATAGGGAGGCTCCAGTCCCTGCACAGGAGGCAGCAATGGATGGAAGGAAAAGTCTCCACTGGATCCCTGATCCATAGGGCAGATCCTCAGGCACAAAAAGGATCCTTTCATCCCTTCCCAATAGGATTTTTCAGGATGACTCTCCTTGGGGATGGAAGATCTGGAAGCTGAGGAAGTTTTGAACTCATTTCAAGCCCTGCAAGATTCATTTGGATGCTAAAAATCGGGAAAGGGATTTCAGCAATCCCTGGATGCTCCCACTTTTCCAGCAGCATCACTTTTTAGGAGTCCCAAAAGACACGGAGCAGCTTAACCGGAGCTGATAACAACGGACTTGATGGGAATACCGGGAAAGCAGCACGGCATTCTGGATTTACAGGGGGAAAATCGGGATTGTAAAAGGGGGATTTACAGTCTGTTCCCAAATCCCGCCTCTTCCTGCCCATAAATCCCAAGAAGGCACAAAACAAGCAACTCCCTTGGCTGGGAGTTCCACAAAATAAATCCTAAATGGAGTCAGTCAGGGAAGGGAATGTGCTAGAGGAGCTGTTTCCAGGAATAAAGGGAATTCCAAAGAAAGCAGCCGTGCAAATAATCCAATCTATGAGCACGGAAAATGTCTGGGAGAGGAGTTGGGAATGAGCAGACAACAAGATCCTCTCTCTATGGCCAGGCTGCTCCCACATCTCATCCCACTATGGGAACATCCAAGCGGTCCAAGGAAAAATATTGCCATGGGATCATCCCAGAGATCTGAAGAAAAAGGTCGTGAGCTCAGCAGAGATGTATCATCCAAAAAACTGGATCCGTGGCTGGAGAGGTGTGGATCCATAGTTGGAGAGGCATGGATCCATAGTTGAAAAGGCGTGGATCCATAGTTGGAGTGTTGTGGATCCACGACTGGAGATGTGGATCCATGGTTGGAAAGGTGTGGATCCATGGCTGGAGAGGTGTGGATCCATGACTGCAGAGGTGTGGATCCATAGTTGGAAAGGTGTGGATCCATGGTTGGAAAGGTGTGGATCCACAGTTGGAAAGGCGTGGCTCCATGGCTGGAGAGGTGTGGATCCATGGTTGGAAAGCTGTGGATCCATAGTTGGAAAGGTGTGGATCCATAGTTGGAGTGTTGTGGATCCACGACTGGAGATATGGATCCATGGCTGGAGAGGCGTGGATCCATGGTTGGAAAGGTGTGGATCCATGGTTGGAAAGGTGTGGATCCACAGTTGGAAAGGCATGGATCCATGGCTGGAGAGGTGTGGATCCATGGTTGGAAAGATGTGGATCCATGGTTGGAAAGATGTGGATCCATGGCTGGAGAGGTGTGGATCCCTAGTTGGAAAGCTGTGGATCCATGGTTGGAGAGGTGTGGATCCATGACTGGAGATGTGGATCCATGGCTGGAGATGTGGATCCATGGTTGGAAAGCTGTGGATCCATGACTGGAGATGTGGATCCACGACTGGAGATGTGGATCCACGGTTGGAAAGGTGTGGATCCATGACTGGAGATGTGGATTCATAGTTGGAAATCCATGGATCCATAACTGGAACAGTTACAATGAACTGGAGAGCTGTGATAATCCCTCCATCCCAGCAGGATCCACGTCTATCCCACAATGCCAAGGACCACCTTCATTCCTTCCCCGCTGCTCCTGCACCTCCAGCCTCCGGAATCCGGGAGACTCTGGAGTGGGACACTCACCCTTTGACGTAGATGTCGCTCATCTTCTCCCCGGTGATGCTGAGGTCATCCAGGATCACATCCTTGGTGTTCCAGATGATGCAGCGGAGGTAGAACCTGGAAAATTCCAGGAATAAAACCATGGAAAGGTGGGAAACTCATCCACCTGGAAGCCCAGTTGTCCCACTGAGGGATTTCCCTGTGGGAGCTGTTTCCCTGGAATGATCCCACACCTGTCCCTCAACCGGGTGGGTGAATCCATTCCCACCCGAGGCTTCCAAGCATTCCCAGCTCCCTTCCTGAAGAAAAGATGAGGAAAAAATGGGAAGTTACCTCTTGGCTTTGCGTGGAGTGACATTGAAAGGGGGGCCGGGATGTCCAAGGGATTTGGGAAACAGATCCACCCACATCTGGAGCTTTCCCTGCATGGAAAAACAGAGCCCTGAAGCCTCAGGAGATTCCAAACGGACACCTGAACTTCCCCAGGGAGAACTGGGATCCTTGGGTGGGAAGGGACGATTCCTCAATGGAAAAGTGGCATTAAAATTATTTTAGGGATAGTTGGGAATGTGTTGATGGATGGAAATCCTGGGAAGTGGCTGAGGGAGGTGGGAATGGTCTGGAGCACCAAGAAAAGCTGTGGGAGCTGGGAAAGGGGCTCAGCCTGGAAAAAACAGGGATCGAGGGTTTCTGGCTCTCCACAGCTTCCTGAAAGGTGGGAATTGGGATCTGCTCCCGGGGAATAACAGGAAAAGAGGGAACAGCTTCCAGCTCTGCCAGGGGAGGCTCAGGTTGGACATCAGCAGGAGTTTCCCCACGGAAAGGGTGGTCAGGCCTTGGCAGGGGCTGGCCCGGGGGGGTTGGAGGGGCCACCCCTCGGAATTCCTGGATGTGTCCCTCAGTGCCAAGGTGGGGATCGGGCACAGCTTGGACTTGGTGATCCTGGAGAATTTTCCAACCTCAGTGATCCCAGGATTCTGGGAGAAGAATTCTGAGTAGGACTTTTAGACCAAAAATGTAAAATTAAATTAAATTAAATTAAATTAAATTAAATCAACTTAAATTCAAAAATGGGAGCAGATCCTGGAGGGAATGACCACCTCCACTCCCTGGGACCATCCCGTATCCCAGGGCAGACATTCCCAGCAGGATTCTCCCCCTGGATATGGCTGGGGGGAGGGGGGACGTTCCCGGGCTCATCCCAGCCACATTCCCGGACCCACCTGCTCGATGTCTGGCTGGAGGGGGCTGTAAAGGCGCCGGGTCTCCACGTGCTCCGGAACCAATCCCTGCTTCCGGAGCGCGGCCAGGGCAAGCCGCTCCTCCACCGGCCCCAGGTGCGGATTCGGGGGTTTTCCATCCTCTGGGAATTGGAAAAGTGCAGAGTTCATCCCACAGGAATGGATTTTGGCCAGGAAGAGCTGGAGCAGTGCAGCCTCCATTCCCAAATCCATCGCCACAAACAATCCTCAGCACAGGTATCCCATTCCCAGTGGGAAAACCTGTGGGGACCCTCGTGCAACCACCCCACAAATCAGAGCCAGGGAAACAGGACAAAGATCCAGCTGGATCCCATGGAAAGGAGAATCCAATGATTGATCCTGCTCCTGTGTCCAGGTCTCCTAAAGTCCCAGAAATCGGGATTCCCGTCAACCCTCAGCTGATGTTCCCACTCCCAACAGTTTATCCCAGAGTTTAAAGCCATCCAGGATCTTCAGCTGGGCGGAGAGGAACGAGCTCCCGGTGGGATCCCATTTCTTCTCTGCTGGATTTGGGGTGAAAGATGGGAATGGGAGGAGGAGGAAGGACATGGAGACACCAGCAGCACAGCCTGGGGGTTGTTCCAAGCTCCTACTCCAGTCCAAGTCCCTGCTCCAGTCCCACCAGGATATTTGTGGTCCTCCATCCATGGAAGACCTGGAATTATCTCCTCCTCCTCCTCCTCCCCTGCTCCACACCAGCCCCTGATCCTGCCTCAAATGTGCCAAAATTCCTCAGTAATGGACATTCCTGCCTTCTCTTCCTGGTCAGGATCCATCCATCCATCCATCCATCCATCCCAGTATGGCCAATGGCCAGCTCCTGCCTCCCCATCCTGTTCCTGGGATGGGACACGATTCTTGGATATCAGGAAAGTGGTGGAGTCCCCACCCCTGGAGGTGTCCAAGAAAAAACTGGAAATGATATTTGGACAAGGTTGGACTCGATCTTGGAGGTCTTTTCCAACCCGAATTCTGAGATTCCAGGATCTTCAAGGACGTTCCCAACCTAAAAGATTCCCTGATTCTCTGAATCCAACCCAAACGATCCCAAAATCCCAGGCTGGAGTTGGTGGACTTCACCCCACTCTACTCATGCTCCTTCCAGGACCTTTGAAGCACAACACACTCCATAAATATTATTCCAACTCCACCAAATCCAGGTGAGATATCCCAGCTCCTTCCTTGGCAAGGAAGCGCTTAACTCCAGCCAGCTGGGCTAATTCCCAACGATTTCCCAAGTCCTGGAATCCTGGTGTGTGCGCACACGTGCGGCTTTACACACCGGAAAAAGAACGAGCCCCGCTCGGAGAACAACGAATCTGGGATTTATGGAACAACGGGCTGGGGGGAGAGGCTTGTAAAATCCCGGCTCTCGTGTTTAACGGCTCCAGTTTATTCCCAGTCCGGCTCCGGAGCTCGCAGCTGGATTCCAGATCTGCTCCGGGTCAAGCCTCGGGCTTTGTTCTGCTGTTTGAACTCGCGGCCATTAAAGCAGGCGAAGGTGACAGCAGGCGCTGGCACGGGGGGGGGGACACATTTTAACACCTCCCCAGCTTTCCCTGGAAAATTTTTCCATAAGGAGAGGCTGTAAAGGATTCCTTGCTTCCCTTCTCCTCAGGGGAAAAGTTGAATTCCTGAAGGAATTTGTGCTTTGTTTCCCCAGAGCACAGAGAGGGGCCAGCCCTGGGTTGTGCCTCGTTTTGTGTCTCTGGTGATGTCCTAAAAAAATCCAATCAAACTTTAGGTGCGATATTGGGAATTCTTCCCTGCGGTGGTGGGGAGGCCCTGGAGGAGAATTCCCAGAGAAGCTGTGGCTGCCCCTGAATGTCTGGAAGTGTGCAAGGCCAGGTTGGATCTACCCGGGATAGTGGGAGGTGTCCCTGCCCATGGAGGGGGTGGAACTGGATCATCTTTAAGGTCCTTCCAACCCAAACCATTCCAGGATTCCAAACTGCGGCTCCTGGACCTGACCCAGTGGGATTTCACCTCCTCCCAGGGCCAAAACCCTTTTTTTGTGCCTTAAAGAAGAGTTTTCCCCAAAAAAACCACCTCTTATCCCAGGAATGTTGGGTCAGACGGAGGTGCCATAGGCAAACAAAAAAACTCCTCCCCAAAATTCCAGGACTTTTGCCCTCTTTGGTAGAAGTTGGGTTTGTCCCCCGATTCCCCCAAATCCTGACGGAATTCTCAGGTCCGTGTGTGGGATATTGTCTCCCTCTAGTGACCATCCCCAAAATGAGATTCCAGTGGCAGAGCTGCTCTTCCAGCTCCAGCAGCACTTGGAATATCAGGTTGGAGCTTCCCATCCCACAGTGGGGTGGGGTTGGATTTGTGTCAATCACCGGACTGAAGGTCTGGAATTCAATCCCAGGATTTGGGACACAGCCAAGTTTGGGAATGGCTCAGAGCCAATGGGGACAGTGAGAAAGAGGATGGGGACAATGCCATCCCCCACTCCTGACCTCCAGGATGTCCCTCTTCACGATGACTCCAAGCACTCGGAACATCAGGCTGGAGCTTCTCACTCCCAGTCTGGAGGTGTTGGGTTTGGTCCAACTCAAGGTCAATGTTCCTGGATTGAAGGTCTGGGTTCAATCCCAGGATGTGGAGCACGGCCAAGTTTGGGAATGGGTCAGAGCCAATGGGGACAGTGAGGGGGAGGTTGAGGACAAGTCCCTCACCCACTCCTGGCCTTCACAATAACCCTTCTTGTGACATCTCCATGCACTTGGAATGTCAGGTTGGAGCTTCTCACTCCCAAGCTGGGGGTGTTGGGTTTGGTCAAACTCAAGGTCAATGTTCCTGGATTGAAGGTCTCCAATCCCAGGATTTGGAGCATGGCCAAGTTTGGGAAAAGTGCAGAGCCAACATGGACGGTGAGGAGAAGGATGGGGACAATGCCATCACCCAGTCCTGGCCTCCATAATGCTCCTCATGATGTCTCCTTGCGCTTGGAATATCAGTTTGGAGCTTCCCACAAACATAAGGTCAACGTTCCTGGATTGAAGGTCTCCAATCCCAGGATTTGAAGCACGGCCAAGTTTGGGAAAAGTGCAGAGCCAACGTGGAAAGGGAGGAGAAAGTTGGGGACAATGCCATCACCCAGTCCTGGTGATGTCTCCATGACATCCAGCTCCACCCCTTGCTCTGCATAAGGGAAATTCTGCTATCCCAAAGCATCCATGACATCTTACCCAGCTCGGACAGGACATATTCCTGCTCCCGGAAGATGATCCGGTCGGATTTGTAGGTGGGAGCTTTGTAGTTGTGCTGCAGGGAGAAGAGCTGGAGCAGCTGGGAAGGGCGGAGTTGGTCTCGCCACTGGTTGGGGCCAGAGCTGAAACCAAACATAATCATGGAATCATGGAATGGGTTGGGTTGGAAAGGAGCTGAAACCAAACATAATCATGGAATCACGGAATGGGTTGGGTTGGAAAAAGGTCAAAGATCATCCAATGCCACCCAGGGACACCTCCCACTATCCCAGGTGGATCCAAGTCCCAATGTCGAACCTGGTCCCAGGGATCCAGGGCAATTCCAGCCCAGCCCCTGCCCACCCTCCCAACCAGCAATTCCTTCCCAAGATCCCATGTAAATCTCCCATTCCAGGGATGGGGCAGCCCCAGCTTCTCTGGGAGTGTCCTCAGCACGAGGTCACCAGGAGACACCAGGGATGGAACAGGATCTCCCTGGAGGAGAACCAGGACTCTGGGAAGTGCAGCTCGACAAGTTCCCCTTGCCATGATCCCGTGGCCACCTCAGCAACCCAGTCCTGGGATCCACGGCCATTCCAAGCCCATGGAGATACCCACGTGCAGTAGGTTTGGGGGAGGCCACAGCGCGCCCCGTATTTGGACAGGAAGCGATTCTCCAGGTCGATGACGGTCTCGCCGATCTTCTCATCCTTGGACAGGAGGTCGTAGTCGTAGAGGGTGACCTTGAGGTCCTTCTCCAGAGGCAGGGTGCAGCTCAGCTCGAACATCCTGGAAACGGGAGCGGAGAAATGCTTGGGAAAAGAGGATGGTGCCGCTGGAATTCCATGGGAATGGATCCACACCCACCCCATCCCACCAGTAATGGGATGGATCGTTGGTCACATTGGACCAGCAGTGCCAGGGCTGTGTTGTGGTGGCTGAGTTTATCAAGGAATCACGGAACCATGGAATGGGTTGGGCCAGGAGACACCTCAGTGACCTCATTCCACACCTCCCACTATCCCAGGTGGATCCAAGCCCCAGTGTCCAGCCTGGCCTTGGACATTCCCAGGGATCCAGGGGCAGCCCCAGCTGCTCTGGCAATTCCAGCCCAGCCCCTCCCCACCCTCCCAGCCAGCAATTCCTTCCCAACATCCCAGCCCAAGCTCCCCTTTCCCACTGGGAAGCCATTCCCTGCCTCCTGGCCCTCCAGCCCTTGGCCCCAGTCCCTCTGCAGCTCTCCTGGAGCCCCTTTAGGCCCTGCAAGGGGCTCGCAGCTCTCCCTGGCTCCTTCCCTTCTCCAGGGCTCCGCTCCCGTGATCCATGTGTGGAAATGGAACCAAGCCTGCCCTGGGTTAATTTTTCCCTGGATAAATTCTTCCCAAAGAAACATTGATCCCATTTAGTTCCTCCTAATTGGACCTGACAGAGGTCGCTGCGATATCCAGGGAAAAAGAGGAACAGGTGGGAGTCAGGAATCCTCATTGCCATGGAGTTTGAAGAGGGGAAGAAATGACAGCTTTGGGAAAAAAATCCTCTTTGAGGAAATATCCAAAACAGGAGTCAGGCCTGGAATCACGGAATTCCAGACTGGTTTGGGTTGGAAGAACCTTAAATCCCATCGAATTCCAACCCAAGGCAGGGACACCTTCCACCAGCCCCAGATCCACCCCTCTGGATACAAATGGATCCAAACTGAGCCAACCCCATGGATTTTGGAGACGCGGAATGGGACACGACTGGGAGTGCTGGAGAATCTGAGCACCATCATAATAAATAATAAATAATAAATAGTAAATAGTAAATAGTAAATAGTAAATAGTAAATAATAAATAATAAATAATAAATAATAAATAAAATCCGGGACTGGGGACACAAACAGGGATCAAATCTTGCTTCCCATAAAATCCATCTGATTTTCCAAGGCTGCTCCCACCAGTCCAGGCCACCAATGCTGGGACACCTTCCCAACAAAGCAAGATGGAGAGGGAGTTAAGTTTAGATGGGATGTTGGGAAGGAATTGCTGGCTGGGAGGGTGGGGAGGGGCTGGGCTGGAATTGCCAGAGCAGCTGGGGCTGCCCCTGGATCCCTGGGAATGCCCAAGGCCAGGCTGGACACTGGGGCTTGGAGCAGCCTGGGACAGTGGGAGGTGTCCCTGCCCATGGATGGGGTGGAATTGTTGGGATTTAAGGTCTTTTCCAACCCAGACCATTCCATGATTCCATAATTCTTTGATAAAACTTCCCACCCTGGCTTTACACCCCAGGTCCTGGCAGCTGATAACCCCAAGTCCTGGCTGATTTTCACCCCAGTTCCTGGCTGCTGTGTAACCCCAGGTCCTGGCAGCTGATTTTAAACCGTCAGGTCCTGGCAGCTGATAACCCCAGGTCCTGGCTGGTTTTAAACCCCCAGGTTCTGGCTGCTGTTAAAC
>NW_008238634.1:882610-887066 GCF_000691975.1 Corvus brachyrhynchos
CATTAAAATGCCATTTCCTGTTTTTTTCCCAGCTGGCTGCCCTCCAGCTCCAGCCAATTACTTTGTGTTGTTCCCAGTTCCTCCTGCACTCTTAATTAGTGCCTTAATTACTCCCTTCCTCTCCTTAAAATCTGCTCCAGGGTGGCTGCTGGGAATGGTTATCCTGCTTTTCCCCAGCCTTCCCGCACAGGTGGAGAATTCCACAGGGACGCTTCCCACTATCCCAGGTTGCTCCAACCTGGAATTGGGTGCTGGAATGGGAAGCTCTGCTTGGCCCAGCACAATTCCCTCAATAGGACATCAAAAATTCCATGGATCCCGAATGGAATCCACACTTACTTCCCAAAGACAGGCTCCAGAGTGCAGGGAAGGTAATTTTCCTGGTCATTTATGGATTTCTTTCCCACGGAAATCTTCACGTAGGGATCGCACTGGAGGTGGGAACGGAAAGAAACACAAAAATCCCGTGGGGTTGTTGGATTGGGAGTGACCTTAAAACCCGCTCAATCCCACTCTTTTCCATAGGTTGTTCCAAATCCCATCCCTTTCCCGACTCAAATTATTCTGGGAATTGGGCATCAGTTTGGAAAGCAGGGAATTTCATTCAAGTCAGATTTTTTTGCCAGGAGACGCAAAAAAATTCAAGGAAAAGCTCCAATTCCACTAAAAGACTTCACCTGGATCTACAGGGATCCACCATCCCTGTCACATCCAAAAATTCCCTGGAAAAAAGATCCAGGCCAAGTTTCCTCATCATTTTTCCCTGATTTCCCTTTGCCTGCTGATTTGTTTTTTAAGGAATGGACGGGAAACAGCACTCAGGGAATGGAATGAGCACCCAAGTCTTCCTTGGGCTGGGATGAGCCTCTGGAAAATTTCCATCCCAGGGGAAACTTGGGATCAAATTTCGGTAGGTTTGGGGTTTTAAATGAAAAAAAAAAAAAGGGGGTTTTCCTTCTTTTTAATGCTCGGGAATCACTTATGGGAGATTTCTAAGGAATGGAACACTTCCGTTCCAAATCCATTGGAAAAAAAATGGGAAAATTCAAAAGCGGTTGGAATTTCTTTGTATGCTTTTCCATATATTCCATATATATATTTCCCATATTCCATATATGTATAAATATATTTATTTTTCCATATATTTTCATATACATCCATTTTCCCATCTATTTTCCATATCTATTTATCATTTTCCCATCTATTTTTCCTCACATATTTCCCATGATATTCCTTAAGTTTTCCCATTTTCCAGTGAACAAAGAGACTTAAAAAGAATTTTTCCCTGAATTTCTGGGAGTTTTCAGGGAAACAAAAGAGAATTTCCTTTTCTGACCAACACAATTCCCTTTTTCCTGGAATTTTACTTCCATACCAGCAAAGCTTTGCAAGGAGGAATTTTGGGAAAAACGGGATTTTGTTTTCTTCGGCAACAAAACACCAAAAAAAACCCCCAAAATAAAAACAAACCTAAAACTTGTTGAACTAATCCTGAAAAATCAGGATGGAGGAAGAGTTGGCTCCTGGAATTCCCAGATATTACAATGGAGGCAGAAATGAGAGACAAAGTCGTAAATTTGAAGGCAAATCCACAAATTTTGACCAATTTTGACCAAATTTTGACCAAAAAAGCTGTTCCAAGAATCGACTCCAGGAGCCAGCCCAGAGCTCTTCCAGAGGTTTCCCACCGGGATACCTTCCCATTGGAATCCTTGGGCTGGAGGTCGAAGGCGCGGATGATGTAAACCCGGACCAGACATTCCTGGAGTCCCCTGGCCGGGAGCTGCTGGAATTGCCGGGGAGGCACTGGGACGCGTGGATCGTCGGGAAGAGGGTAAATCCTGAAGGAACCCTGGGAAGGACATGGGAATTCAGGGAACAACGTGTGGATGTGGGGCCTGTGGGAGCCAGCTGGGAAAGACCGGAATGAATCATGGAACCATGGAATGGTTTGGATGGGATGGGAGCTGAAAGCTCATCCCAGATCCATGGGCAGGGACAGCTCCCACCATCCCAGCTGGATCCAAGCCCCAGTGTCCAGCCTGGCCTTGGACATTCCCAGGGATCCAGGGGCAGCCCCAGCTGCTCTGGCAATTCCAGCCCAGCCCCTCCCCACCCTCCCAGCCAGCAATTCCTTCCCAACATCCCAGCCCAAGCTCCCCTTTCCCACTGGGAAGCCATTCCCTGCCTCCTGGCCCTCCAGCCCTTGGCCCCAGTCCCTCTGCAGCTCTCCTGGAGCCCCTTTAGGCCCTGCAAGGGGCTCGCAGCTCTCCCTGGCTCCTTCCCTTCTCCACGGGAACATTCCCAGCTCTCCCAGCCTGATCCAGAGCAGAGGGGCTCTGGGATCCGGGAATGCTTTGGGTGGGAAAGGACCTTAAATCCCACCCCATTCCCACCCCATCCATGGGCAGGGACACCTTTCCCTATCCCAGCTTGTCTCCAATCCCCATCCAAGCAGTCTTGGACAGTTCCGTGGATGAGCATTCCACAACTCCCACAATTCCTGGAGTCATGGAATGATTTGGGCGGGAAAGGACCTTAAAGATCCTCCAATTCCCAGCCCTATGAACACAATCCATGGGGACGGGGCCATTCCCACCTTGAATTCCCCCACGACTGAGGGGTCATCGCTGGAATCCTGGGATCTCCCCCGGAATAGTTTGAAGGTGTGGCAGAAGTCTGAGAGATGCTCAAATTCCTCCACATTTTCCAGCTCCGTCTCGTAGACCTGAGGAGGAAAAGATGGAGCAGGGAAAAAATTCCAACCAAATCCCTCAATCCCAGGAAAATTCAACCCACTAGGAGAAATTCCCAGGAATTTTCCTCCTTATTTCCCTCTGGGACAGTGAGGAGAATTTGGGAATCCCACAGAAAATTCCAGCCCATCCCAATGACCCAGACAAAGCCAAAGTCTCCTGGAGGGTTTTTCATGGATAGAGATCTTCCAGCTGGGAATATTTTCCTTTAAACCAAGGAAAACCTTCCCTATTTGGGAGTTCGTGTTAAATTTAGGATTTCTTGTGCCTGAATCTCCGTTTTCCCTCAGAAATCCCAGATTTTTCTCATTCCCAAACCCTTCCCAGGGAGGCAGTTCCCCACCCCCTCTGCCACTTCCCAACGGAAAACTTCCAGGAGTTTCCTGAAAGAATTTTGCAAAGGAAATGGAATTTTCCACACTGAGGAAAACGTTTCATTTTTTTTTTTTTTTAACCCAGATGGGAAAAAAAAGCCTCAAATCCCAAGGAAATCATGGAAAGTGGAATTCCACCCGACGGAAGCCACTCACCTTCAAGGTGTCGAATCCCTTTTCCAAGTAATATCCACATTTTTCCCTCTCTCCCGTGGAAGCGTAAAATTTGCTCCACCAGTCGATGAATTCCTCCTCCTGCAGTCAGAGATCCCAAAGTTACTCCTTTTCCACAAGGAAAATCCCAGGAAAACTGCAGCAGCAGCTCCCAGGTTTGGGAAGTGAACCCTGCGTCAACCCCATCCCTGATTTCCAGGTTTTTTGGGATGCTCCCAACCTAAATCCGGCCGTTGCGGCCACTGTGGGTATTCCCAAGAGGATGATTCCCCATGGGAAGATGGTGTAGAGCTCCAAGAAGAATATTCCAAGAATTTGGAGCATTTTTAGGGAATTTTTGGCCAGTCAGAGGGTGGTTTTCCCAGGATTTCCATGCAGGGAATTAATTTAACTCTGGTGTTAATAGCCTGAAATGTCCCAATTTTAGGCTTTCCCTGGAAATTTTTGGGATTTGGGAGACAGGGATTGACTTCCTGGTTGTATCCCAGCACCACCCCAGCCTCCCCATCCCAACAAAACCTGCGGCTAAATGAAAAAATCCATAAAATTCCCATCTTTCCATTAAAATCCAACAGTGCTCAGGTCTCCTGAAGGACACAACCCTTGGATGAAAAAAAAAATGGGAAGATCCCACAAAATCTCAGCTCCCACCATCACCCATCGCCTCATTCCCGGTGTGAAGCATTCCAGCTCCAAGGATGCTGCTCCAAGAGGAAAAGCGGCCACGCTGGCTCAACAATTCCATGGATTTTATAGGAACCCCGTGTTTTGGATCGCGTTGCCGGCGATCCATGAAAAATTCCTGCAGAATCCTGGTGTCTCCTATGAGGAGGCCACAAAATTCCAGCTCGGTGGCCTCACGGAGGATTCCAAATGGAATTTTACTGGCTCTATATTTGAAGCCAAAGGCACAATGGATGGACATTGGATTTAGTTGGAATATTCCGGAAATTCACTCCAAGGCTTCTGCCACCTCCTGGGGTTTTTTTTGGGGGGAGGGGGGGAATCCAAATTTTCCTTTCATCACTTCCCCATTTTATTGTTTCAAAGGCTCCATTCGGCCATCGTGACATTCCACAGGAATTGGGACACAAGGAAAACGCTTGGATTCATCCCGGGACTTACCCACGGAATCTTCTGCAGCCCCAAGGG
>NW_008238634.1:887096-906416 GCF_000691975.1 Corvus brachyrhynchos
TGACCAATACTCCAATGAAAAACAGGGAGAACATAAAAAGGAGGGAAGTGGAGCAGCTGGAATGTTAGCAGCGATGGACATGATTCCATTTGGGAATGGGAAAGCCGTGGGAAGCGATGGATCGGCAAAGGATGGATTGAGGGATTTCATTTATCCAGGGGATGGATAAAATTCCCTCCAGGTATCCCAAACCGCCTCCAGGGATTTATCCTGGACATGGAACAGAGGATCTCTGGGATCGGGATCTGTGCTCCCTTTCCAGCTTTTTCATGGATCCCACTGGGCACAACGCCTGGGTGAGCATCCCTTGTGGATAAATTTATTCCCCAGTGACCGAATCCTCAAATTTTCCTGGAAAAGGAGCTTATTCCCACCTGGAAAGCTGCTGCCATGATTATCCAGAGGTTTCCTGTCTCCTTATCTCTGTTCCCTCCCTCTTGTTCTCACCACCCTTGAACTCCAACCTTTTTCCCAAGAGGGACCCATCCCGTGGATATCCCGGGAATTATGGGATCATTCCCCCTGATCCCATCATCCCAGGAGCTGCAGCAGCTCTGGGAGCAAAGCAGGGCTGGAAGGAGGGGGATTTCTCCTTTATGGAAAAAATTCCTCCCTGAGAGGGTGGGGAGGGGCTGGGCTGGAATTGCCAGAGCAGCTGGGGCTGCCCCTGGATCCCTGGGAATGTCCAAGGCCAGGTTGGACATTGAGGCTTGGAGCAGCCTGGGACAGTGGGAGGGGTCCCTGCTATGGAGGGATGGGATGAACTTTAAGATCCCTTCCCTCCCATGCCATTGAATGGACTCAGAGAAACCAGCCTGGGGTCCCATTCAGTGGTGTGAGGGATGGGAATTGCTCCAGCCCCTATTTCTGCATCATTCCCACCTCCTACCAACCCCATATCCCCACCCAAGAAGGCAAAACAGGTTTCCCAAACATCTTCAGGATATGTCCCAGACAGTGCTGCCTCCCTGGATCCCTCGGCCCACCCAGGCCCAGCAGGTGCCACGGGAATTGCTGGCGGGGAGGTTGGCCAGGCCCTGGCCCAGGGTGCCCAGAGCCGCTGGGGCTGCCCCTGGATCCCTGGGAATGTCCAAGGCCAGGCTGGACACTGGGGCTTGGATCCACCTGGGATAGTGGGAAGTGTCCCTGCTCATGGATCTGGGATGAGATTTCAGATCCTTTCCCACCCAAACCATCCCATGGTCCTACAAACCCCGGCTGTGGAAATCCAGCCCTGGAGATTTCTCTGGGAATGCTTTCCCCCCTCCCCAGTGGCAGTGCCATGGGTTGGCTCCCAAACTGGGAATATCAAAACCATCAGGAACATTCCAGGGGGGCAGCACTGGGAACCATTCCCAGGAGGAGCCATCCGACACCCAGAGCTCTTCCAAGGAACCGTAACTGGAGAAGCCGTGAAATGTGGGCTTGGATTGAGAAGGAGCAAACACAGCAAACAACCAATTATCCCAAATCGTTTACAGACATGGATCAGCTGGAATTGGCTCCGCTCGGCTCTGGTAACGTGTCCTGGGATGGGGGATTTGTGTGTCCGACAGGGAAAGCTGCATGAGCCAGAGTAACAGAGGAGTAACAGAGGAGTAACAGAGGAGTACCAGAGGAGTAACCCCCTTGTAGGGCTCCTCAGCAGGGAACAGACACTCAGAGGTGTCTGAGAATCCCTCCTGAGCTCCTCTCCTCCAGGAGATGCCCAGGAATCATGGAATTATGGAATGGGAAGGGACCTGGAAGCTCATCCAACTCCATGGGCAGGGACACCTCCCACTATCTCAGGTGGATCCAGCAGAGGGGCTCCACAAACCTGGAATGGTTTGGATGGGAAGGGAGCTTCAATCCCATCCCATTCCCACCCCATCCATGGGCAGGGACAAGCTGCTCTGGCAATTCCAGCCCAGCCCCTCCCCACCCTCCCAGCCAGCAATTCCTTCCCAACATCCCAGCCCAAGCTCCCCTTTCCCACTGGGAAGCCATTCCCTGCCTCCTGGCCCTCCAGCCCTTGGCCCCAGTCCCTCTGCAGCTCTCCTGGAGCCCCTTTAGGCCCTGCAAGGGGCTCGCAGCTCTCCCTGGCTCCTTCCCTTCTCCAGGGCAACATTCCCAGCTCTCCCAGCCTGATCCAGAGCAGAGGGGCTCCAGAATCCCTCTGATCATCCTGGTCCCATCCCTGGATCTCTCCCACATTTCCATGTCCTTCCCGTGCTGGGATCCCAGGGCTGGAGGCAGAATTCCTCCCAAAACCACCCTGATTCCCTTTGAAATGGTGGACAACCCAAGGAAACCCCAGCAGCCAGCTGGAATTCCAATTTCCTAAGCAGCAAGAGGGATTTTTCCCAGAAGGAAACACCCCCTTCCATTTAAATCCATACATTCTCATGGATTCGGGTCATTAATTAAGCGATTAATTAATTAAGCAATTAATTAGCAATTAGAAATTAAGCGATACCTACATGAGGCAGGGCCCGGGAATCCGGGATGTTAATTAGTGCTGAGCTCGTCAAACCCTCGGAAAGCTACAAATTAAAGTGATCCGTTATCCAAGGAATTCTGGGAATGGGGATGAACACACAGTTTGGGAGAAATTAAAGGGAATAATCCAAACAAATATTCCCGACCCTGCAGTTTCCCAGGATGAGGAAACCTTTGGGATGAGCGCAGGGTTGGATTTTAGGGATGTTCGGCAAGAAGCTGGAATGAGGTGGAGGAAAAATGGGATATTAATGGGAAAAAATATGGAAAAGCTGTTAGTAATTCCCAATGGAGGAGAGGCTTTTCCCTGGATACCAAGTGCTGCTAACGCAGGGAGTTATTCCGGGATCCAAGGAGGGATCTGAGCCAGGCGGGTTAAAAACAGGATTGGGAATGCTCAGGATGAAATTCCAGGTCCAAGCCCAGCTCATCCTGGACAAACCAAAACCCGGGATCACTTCCATGGGCAGGAAGCAGCAGCGCTGCTCCTGGATTCCAAGGGTTGATCCCTTGGAGGTGGAAAAGGTGGAAAAATGAGAGGTTCTTCCCAGAAAACAGCCGGGTTTGAGGATCAGGCTAATCCCGACAGCATTCCCAGATATCCAGCTCAAGCTTGTTCCCAAAACTCTGCTCCCATCCCAAACCCCACAGCTTCCAGCAGTTCCATAGGGAAAAAATTCCTTGAGGATCGTGTTCCACCAGGATTCCCTCACGGCTCCCGTGGCTGCTGGGAACGGCTCCTTTCCAGCTGATTTATCCATGAGCAGACGGAACAAATCCCTGCTCATCCCATGGACCTGTGGAAGTCCTTCCTGAGCCTCTTCCCGTGGGAATGAACCCTTGGAAAACACTGGGAGCAGAGCTGGCAGGACAAGGCCTGATCCAGCAACCTCTTCCACAAATTCCACCTTTCCAAAATCCTGCTCCTTGTCCTTCTCCCAAAGAACCAAACTAGATGGGATTAGCTGGGAAAAATGGCTTTTCCATGATTTTTAGGAGGATTTTCCTCACTTTGGGAAACCAGGATGTGATTCCCATGCACTTAAACTCCGGCTGAACTCCTGATCCCGCCTGGATGAGATGGATAACGCTCTCCCAAACCTCAGAGCAGAGGGATTTCACCTCCGGTTGTTCTCCCAATTTCCCAGGGAAAGCAACAAAGGGATCCTTTGTTCCAATCATCCCTCGGAGCAGGGAGCAAAGCCAAGCTTGGCAAGGAGGGAAAAAACTCCAGAGCCACGCAAGGAAACGCATCCATGAAAAATCCTGGCTCCTGCTTCCAACAGCGCCGCTGGAAGAGCCCTGGGCACGAGCTGCTGCCGTGGGATCCATCCCTTTTCCCGGGAAGGAGGAGCGGGATGGTCCCTGCTGGCTGGGATTGCTCCTTGACCTCCCAAATCTGGCCCTGGATGGGCGGAAGGATCCCGATGGTCCATCCACGCACCGATCCATGGCCACCTCCAGGAGAGGAGCAGCTTCCAGGGCCAAAATTCCGAGGTGGGAATTTTGGGTTGGCTTTCCAGGAAGAAGCTCCCTCGTCTGTCAAAAAAATGGGAAAAACGAGGAAAGAAACAAAGGGAGAAGGACGAATCCGGAGTCAAACTGAAGAACTCCGTTCATGGCAGGGGGATTGTTAGGGAAAAGGTTTTTTCTGGAAAAAAATGCCGGAATTTTCCACTTTGGAATGGTATTGTCACATCCCTCTCCCCCTTTTCTTCCCATTTAAACTCTTCCCTAAATTTGATCCAAGCTTGGAGAAGTTTCCAAGACATTTATCCCAGGGAATAAAGCTCCAGGATTCCAAAGCTCCGTCTCATTCCTTCCTATGGGATTTTGGGAATGGGATCCCCCATTGCTGGGAGCAGCTCCCAGAGCTCCAGGGGGTGTAAAGGGAGGTGTGTCCCTATCCAGAGGTTTTGTTCCCAAAGGAAAAAATGGGAGCAGGTTTGCCACCAGCATGGTTTTCCATGAATAAGTCACGGGAATCTGAGCAAAGAATTCCAGGGAATGCTGGGCACGGCCAATCCCACTCCGGGCATCCCAGGGCGTTCCCTCCATCCAGACCACTTGGAAAAATGGGACAAACTGGGAATCCCACCAGCGGGAATGACCAGCACCACATTGTCCGAGCACTTCCAGCACTGGGTCGTGGGACATCCCGATTCCGGATCATGGAAAACCCAGAATCCGGATCATGGGAGACCCCGGCTCCACATCCCAAGTTGGGATCCCGCAGTGAGTTCAGCCCCCAGAAAATTCCCACATTATTCCTTCCGTTTTCTCCCAAGTTTCTCTGTCCTGGACTAAAAAAGGGGGATTTATTCCCAAAATTCCTGTTCCCTAATTCCACGTTTTCCATGGATGCGCTCCAGTTACTTCCCTGATCCAAGATGAAGCCCAACTGTAAATTTTAAGGATAAATCCTTAAATGGGAAGCAAAAAGGAGGGAATGAGGCTGCTTTCCTGATTTCCCAATGCTCCAATCAGGAGCATTTTCAGGAGTTGCTTTTTCCTTTCCACACTTTTCACCGGAGCCAACTTTTCCCAACTTTCCTGTCCAGTTGCTAATGGAGGCTGAAGAATTCCAGGACAAGATTCCAATGGAGCTGTGAATGGAATCCTGGAATCCTGGAATGTTTTGGGTGGGAAGGACCTTAAAGCCCATCCCATTCCACCTTTTCCATGGGTGGGATCTCCCGCTATCCCAGGTTTCTCCAAGCCTCATCCAACCTGGCCTTGGACACTTCCAGGGAGGAGGATTTGGAGTGAGCAGGGGATGAGTAGGGCCACATCCAGAGGGGTTTTTTTGGGAATTTTGGCCAAATTCCTGATTCTCAGCTTGATGTGGGACCCAGCCGGAGCCCGCCTCGGGACACACCACAAATATCCAACGGCAATGGAAAATCCTTGGGAATAGAACCCCCAGGAGGCACCACGGAGATGGAAAAGAGCAGGATCCATGCCCAAGTTGCACATCCTGAGTTTACCGGTTCCTCCATCCCTGGAAGAGCTCAAGGCCAGGGAAACTGAGGCAGGAAACACCTGAAAGGCAGATCCCTTCCGGAAAACTCTGGCTTTTCCAGCCCTGCAGCATCCAGGAACAGGGAGAAGGAAAATTCCAGCCCTCGATATCCCACCAAGGCATAGGAAACCAGGAAAAGTTCCACCAAACATTCCTGACACCATTCCCAGCTGCTCCAGAGGCACCGGCATCACCTCCGGATCCGTGCATCCCACGCACGGCTCGGCACAGGTCTGGCCCAAAGATTCCTTCTGCCGGAGAAGGAATCCGAGGGCTGTGGATATGGGAAGTTTCTGGAAGAACCAAAGCTCCAGGGGTGTGTCCATCCTGATCATTCCCAAGGGAATGCTGAGATTCCTCCAATTCATTGGAACCGCACCGATTCCCCCCTCCTTCCATGCTCCCCAGCACCACGGATCTGGGATTTGGGATTCCGCAATCCCGGTCCTGTAAAATTCCTGCAAACAAGGAGCCAAACTGGGAAAAGGAGACCTGGCCATGGAGTGAGGACAGTGGAGCCTCATGGAATTTTAGCTTTCCTTGGGAAGAGCCCGGCATGGATTTCTCTCCATCAGGAAAGCAAATCCAGGCCCTCATTCCCAATGTAGGGAATGAGGAGGAGTTTGGGGTTGTGCGGATGAGGAGAGGGAGGGAAACCACTTGGAAGTTGAAAAAGGATGGATCCAACCGGATCTGGCCTCGCATGGGCACCGCTGTGTCCGTCCACCCTTACTGCATCCACCAGAGCACGGAAAAATCCCGGGATCTTCCCAGCGCGGCCGCCTTTTCCGTACCTGGATGGGAATCAGGGGCTCTTTGTCATCAATGTCGATGAGGATGTCATCCCTGGGCGTGAGGCTGACGTCATCTGCAACCAGAGCGGGGCGTGATCCCAGGATTTGGGAATCCCAGAGACGAGAAACTTTGGGATCAACCTTCAGGAGTGATCCCAGTTTCTCCAAGACCCCATCTCTGTGATCCCAACCTCTTCCAGACCCTTCCCTTCTCCCAAAGCTGATGTCCATGATCCCAAACCCATCCAGATCCTTCCCACTGTCCAAAGGTCATCGCCATGATCCTAATCCTATCCAGACTTTTCCCACCATCCAAAGTTGATTTCCATGATCCCAACCTCATCCAGACCCTTCCCACCATCCAAAGTTGATATCCAAGATTTCAACCTCATCCAGACCCTTCCCACCATCCAAAGTTGATATCCAAGATTTCAACCTCATCCAGACCATTCCCGCCACCCAAAGCTCATCTCCATGATCCCAGTCCAATCCAGGGCTCCAAGGAGTCAGGAGAGGGACTTTGGACAAGGACATGGAGTGCCAGGACAAGAGGGAATGGATTAAACTAAAGGAGGGGAGATTTAGGTGGGATGTTGGGAAAAAATTCCTCCCTGGGAGGGTGGGGAGGGGCTGGGCTGGAATTGCCAGAGCAGCTGGGGCTGCCCCTGGATCCCTGGGAATGCCCAAGGCCAGGCTGGACACTGGGGCTTGGATCCACCTGGGATGGTGGGTGATGTCCCTGCACATGGATGGATTGGGAATGGGATGGGATTTAAGGTCCCTTCCATCACAAAGCATTCCAGGATTCTGGAGCCCCTCTGCTCTGGATCAGGCTGGGAGAGCTGGGAATGTTGCCCTGGAGAAGGGAAGGAGCCAGGGAGAGCTGCGAGCCCCTTGCAGGGCCTAAAGGGGCTCCAGGAGAGCTGCAGAGGGACTGGGGCCAAGGGCTGGAGGGCCAGGAGGCAGGGAATGGCTTCCCAGTGGGAAAGGGGAGCTTGGGCTGGGATGTTGGGAAGGAATTGCTGGCTGGGAGGGTGGCGAGGGGCTGGGCTGGAATTGCCAGAGCAGCTGGGGCTGCCCCTGGATCCCTGGGAATGTCTAAGGCCAGGTTGGATGGACTTGGATCCACCTGGGATGGTGGGAGGTGTCCCTGGGTGGAACCGGACGGGTTTGAAGATCCATTCCCACCCAACCCATTCCATGACTCCATGAAGGACACAAATCCCGGTATTCCCACGTACCCAGCTGCTCCTGGGGTGCCTCCGTGTCCTGCTGGAAAGGATCCCAGTAGAATTCCTGGAGGGAGCGGATCGTGCACTGTCCCACCACGGGCCGCCGGCCGAAGGGGCGGTTGTCGATGATCTTCAGGATGATGGGGGGGCTGTAGAGGCTCTCCTTGGGAAGACGCTGTGGGAACAGGGAAGGGAAGAGGGAATGAGGTCAGGAAGGGAGGGCAGAAGTTCTGCACCACCCCAAAAAACCAAGGGCAGAGTTAATTTCACCAGAAGAATCAATTTTATGGGATTTTGAGGTCCTTCCCCATAAAATCCAATGTTATGGGACTCCGGGGTCCTTCACCACAAGATCCATTTTTATGGGATTTTAAGGTCCTTCACAAGATCCCATTTTATGGGACTTTGAGGCCCTTCACTTCAAGATCCATTTTTATAGGACTTCAAGGTCCTTCTCAAGACACTTTTTTATGGGACTTTGAGGTCCTCCACCACAAAACCCATTTTTATGGGACTGCCAGGCCCTTCACCAGATCCCCTTTTAGTGGATTTTAAGATCCTTCACCACAAGATCCATTTTTACGGGACCTCCAGGTCCTTCACCACAAGATCCATTTCTATGGAACTCTGAGGTCCTTCACCACAAGATCCCGTTTTATGGGATTTTAAGGTCCTTCACAAGGTAAACTTTTATGGGATTTTGAGGTCCTTCACAAGGTAAACTTTTATGGGATTTTGAGGTCCTTCCCCATAAAATCCAATGTTATGGGACTCCGGGGTCCTTCACCACAAGATCCATTTTTATGGGATTTTAAGGTCCTTCACAAGATCCCATTTTATGGGACTTTGAGGCCCTTCACTTCAAGATCCATTTTTATGGGACTTTAAGGTCCTTCTCAAGACACTTTTTTATGGGACTTTGAGGTCTTTCACCATAAAATCCATTTTTATGGAACTTTGAGGTCCTTCATGACAAGATCCCGTTTTATGGGACTTGAAGATCCTTCTCAAGACATTTATGGGACTTTGAGGTCCTTCACCACAAGATCCATTTTATGGAACTTTGAGGTCCTTCACCAGAAGACCCATTTTTATGGGATTTTAAGGTCCTTCCCCATAAAATCCAATGTTATGGGATTCCAAGGTTCTTCACTTCAAGATCCATTTTTATAGGACTTCAAGGTCCTTCTCAAGACACTTTTTTATGGGACTTTGAGGTCCTTCACCACAAAACCCATTTTTATGGGACTGCCAGGCCCTTCACCAGATCCCCTTTTAGTGGATTTTAAGATCCTTCACCACAAGATCCATTTTTACGGGACCTCCAGGTCCTTCACCACAAGATCCATTTCTATGGAACTCTGAGGTCCTTCACCACAAGATCCATTTCTATGGAACTTTGAGGTCCTTCACCACAAGATCCCATTTTATGGGATTTTGAGGTCCTTCACAAGATCCATTTTATGGCACTTTGAGGTCCTTCACCCTAAGATGCATTTTTAGGGGACTTTGAGGTCCTTCACCAGAACACCCATTTTTAGGGGACTTTGAGGTCCTTCACCATAAAATCAATTTTTATGGGACTGTGAGGTCCTTCACCATAAAATCAATTTTTATGGAACTTTGAGATCCTTCACCACAAGATCCCATTTTACGGGATTCTAAGGTCCTTCACAAGATAAACTTCTATGGGATTTTGAGGTCCTCCACCACAAGATCCATTTTTATGTGACCTTGAGGCTCTTCACCCTAAGATGCATTTTTATGGGACTTTGAGGTCCTTCACAGGATCCATTTTTGTGGGACCTTCCCTTCACCCTGCACCACCCCAGCCCCACCAGGACCTCACCACTTCCATGTAGAGCACGCAGACATCGAAGTTGGGGTTCTTCTTGACGTTCTTGATGACGCCGGACTGGACGCGCTGCCCGCCGCACTCCACCAGCAGGCTGGGCGAGGTCACGCTGGCCAGCTGGAAGCTCTTGAGGTTCCTCAGCCCCCAGGCCAGGATCTGTGGCATGAGAGGACAGCAAATCCTGAGCCCGACTTCTGCTTCCAGGCTTCCATGGAGCTTCCTCGGCACTGCAGGAGAAGCTGGAGGTTCAACTGTGCAGGACATGCAGTGGTGGGAATTATGGAATCCTTGAGGCCGGAAAAGACCTCCGAGGTCTTCGAGTTCAACCTGTGGCTGATCCACACCTCGACACCAGGAATTCCTTGGACACCTCCAGGGATGCGGATTCCAAACCTCCCTGAGCACTTCCAATGCCTGCCCACGTTTTCTGTGAGGAAATTCCTCCTGATGTCCAACCTGAACTTCATCCTTATCCCATCCCTTTTTCCCTGGGAGCAGATCCCAACCCCTCCAGCTCCACCTTCCTATTAGGGCATCATGGAGAGCCAGAAGGTCCCCCTGTAGTCTCCTTTTTTTTGGAATTCCACCCCAGAATCCAGCTCAGATCCCATTCCCAGATCCCACGGGATTCCCGGCTCACCTCGATGGCCGTGCGCTGCAGGACGGGTTTGATTCCCTGCGGGACCATGTAAACGTTGGGCTCCCGCTGGGGCGGCGGATAGGGAAGGTCGGAATCCGCGGACTGCGGGAATGGAGAGGGAAAGGAAACATCAGGAAGCGCCAGGATGGGATAACAACCCCTTTTCCATATTGGATCCACCTGGAGTCTCCATCTCTGCCAAACTCATCTCTCCCAGGAAATCCAGGACAGCCGAAGGAGGGAGATGAGGAATGGTGGGATGGAGGTGCTGGAAAAGTGGTTTTATCCCTTTAATCCGTCCTGGAGAAGATCCGACATCCCTGAGCTTTTCCCAAAGGATCTGCCCTCCAAAGTTCTACGTTTTTTAGGGAATGATGGGAGGAAACCGCCTCTATTCCATCCCAGGATCCCGGTGGGATGAGGAAAGGGATGAAGCAGCAGCAGCGGGGTCGTAGTTGGGCGATTCCCAGAAATTTAGTGGGAGCAGCGCTGTGGGATGGGGGATTGGCATCGCCTCGGGATCTGGGAAGGGGCTGTGGCTCATCCCACAGTTCGTGGACAATCCACAAATCCACGGGACAGGGCTCAGGTGAAACTACCTGAGAATTCCATCGGGATCATCCCAAATCTGGGAAGCAACTGAGGAATTCCCAATTTGCCTTCCCAGAGGAGGAAAGCAGGAAGAATTCCTCCCCTCTTCTTTTCCCGCATCTCCCAGAGCCCCCAGAAAGGTGGGAATGAAAGCAAAACCTCTGGAAATCCATCCCAGGAGCATGGAATTCTCTCCCAGCTGGAATTTTATTGGATTCAATAAAATGCAGGTGTGTTTTAATTCCGGGATTGGGTCAGGGATTGCCTCTCCAAAGGGATTTTCCCCAGTGGCACATGGAGAATCATGGAATGGTTGGCGTTGAATCCTTAAGGATCATCCAATTCCAATCCCCTTTCCCATAAAATTCCAAGCTTTAATTTTCCTTGGGAATTGCCAGTGGTTCCTGAGTCCAGCTGCTCGTCAGCTGAAGGTTTTTGGGAATTCCATCTGGGGGAAGGTGCCTGGGATTCCCGCATGGAGCAGCCACTCCTCCATCCCATGATCCGCGTGCTCCCAGCGCTGGTTAGTGCCAGCAGGGAATGGGAATTTTATTCAGGATAACCCGAAGGAGAAGGGAGAGCTGCAGAGAATTCCCACATTCCCTGGGTTACCTCTGCAACCCTAATTCCCAAAAAAATTCATTTCAGGCTGCTCAGGCCCAAAATCATGGAATGGTTTGGGTTGGAAGGGATTTTAGTGATGAATCCTTTGGCAAATCCAATGGGAATTCCTTGGAAAAAGAGCTCCTGCTCCATTCATCCTCTCCAGGATCAACTTGCATTTGAACCCTGCATCATTCCAGGTTTTTTTAAGTCCTTCCTGCTACTCTCCCGGTGGTTTTCCAGGCGTTCTCCTGGATTCCAGCTGAATGCCGGAGGATGGAATGTTCCACCGGATGGACGGGAATGAGCAGGGAATGCCGGGAAGGAGGTGGGAGCAGGGAGGGATCGGGATGGGAGCGGGAAAAGCAATTCCCAGACAAAGCCATCTGGAGGGAGGAAAATCCATAAAAATCCTGCTGGGAGCCGGGATGGGTTGAACAAGGATAAATCAGAGGGAATCCAGGTGGAAAGAAGCTCTGGAGATCACGGAATCCAACCCGGATTTGGATCCAGGATGAGTGAAAATCAACATGGATGAGGCCGAAAAAACTGGAAAAGCTGGAAAAGATTGCCGGTTTAAATGGAAGCTGGGATGTGATCTGAAGAGAAATCCCAGAGTTTGGCGGGAATTCGGCCCCAAAAGACCATTCCCAAAAAAAATGGAGAAGGATGGAGCCAGCCTGGTCCCTCAGGAGCACCCAAGAGGCACCGGAGACTCCGGCTGGCACCAATCCTTGGGATGCAGCCTCAGGAATTTTGTCGGGATGGGGTTCCCGTGATCCTGCTCTCCCTGAGAGGCTCTGCTGGGATTTTCGTGGATTCTGGGAATAGGGAAGGAAGGGGGGAGAGCGATACCCATTGGAGGAGCCCCTCGGAGAACAAGGCGGGAATGCAGAGCTGTGGAATGCCCCATCCCGGAATTCCGGCGGTGGGAAGAAATGGAGGAAAAAGAGGAGAGAGATGATTATGGACACATGGAACAGCGGGATGAGCTCCCAAGGAAAGGCGGCGTGGTGGGAAAAATATCTTGGAAAAATGCATTCATCCCATCCAATCCAACCTTTCCTGGGAATGTTGCTCAGGTCTTTCCTAGCTCATCTCCTGGATTTTGGGATTTACGGCTCCGGGAGTTGTTCCCTTTCCCTGCCAGGAGTTTCCCAAGATCCCAACTCTTGGTTCAGCCTGGGATCGGTTCCATGGGATGCACAAGGATAAAGTCTGGGAAAGGTTGGGATCCTGGGCGTGGAATCAGAATCTTGGGAATGATGGAATCATGGAAGAGTTTCCATTGGAAAGCTCATCCCATTCCATGGGCAGGGAACCTTCCACTATCCCAGGTTGCTCCAAGCCCCATCCAACCTATCCTGGAATTTTTGGGGGGAATGGGACATGAGACTTTCCTTGGGAACAACTGGAACAGTCCGGCACATCCTCGATTCATGGCAAATTCCCTATGGAAAGTCTGGAATTGGGATTTCCCATGGCCAGCCCAGCGTTCCAGCTCTGGCATTCCAGGCTTGGAAGGATGGGACACCTCATTCCAGAGGGTAAATGGATCCCAACATTCTCGGCCATGGGGAAAAGCCCATCCTGCCATTCCCGAAATTCTGGTGCTCCTGGCTTGATCCATCTGGGAAAAAGGGGATTTCCCAAGGAGGCAAATTTTAACAATTCCAAGATGAAAAACAAGGAATTCCCAAAGACTCACCTCATCCAGGCTGGAGGAGAGCTCGCTCTGGGAAAGAGGAGGAGAGGACGGAATTAGAGAAATTCTCATCCCTAAGCCCATCCCAAGGTTTCTAATTGGAGCTGACAACTGAAGGGAACCCTGGAATGGTTTGGGGTGGGAAGGGATCCTTAAATCCCATCCAGTCCCACCCCCTTCCCCAATCCCAGATGGATCCAACCTGGCCTTGGACATTCCCAGGGATCCAGGGGCAGCCCCAGCTGCTCTGGCAATTCCAGCCCAGCCCCTCCCCACCCTCCCAGCCAGCAATTCCTTCCCAACATCCCAGCCCAAGCTCCCCTTTCCCACTGGGAAGCCATTCCCTGCCTCCTGGCCCTCCAGCCCTTGGCCCCAGTCCCTCTGCAGCTCTCCTGGAGCCCCTTTAGGCCCTGCAAGGGGCTCGCAGCTCTCCCTGGCTCCTTCCCTTCTCCAGGGCAACATTCCCAGCTCTCCCAGCCTGATCCAGAGCCCTTGGAGCATCTCCATGGGATCCTCTGGATCCCGGAATGGGATAAATTTGCTGTGTCAGGAAGGAGCTGCCCCATTCCCAGTTTTCCTTATCAGTGAGGAAAACCAGAATCTCTACACGGGAATTCCTTCATCCTAAAATAATTCCCTAGGATTGGATGGAGGGATGGCTGCAGGGCTGGAAACAGGATCCAAATCCCTGGGAAAGCTGGGAATGGTGCTGGGCCATTCCCGGGGATAGAGGAGTTGCAAGGAGGAGTCGGGAATTACCTCGAATCCAGGGATGTGATGGACAGCTGGCTGCAGGGAGAGAAAACAATTCCCATTAACATTCCCAGTATTCCCGGTGCTAATTCCAATTGAGCTGGCAGAGAAACCTCAGCCCCTTCCATTCCCAAAAATCCTGGACTGTCATCCAGCCAGGAGGCACCAAATCCACCCCGATGATTCCCGCCAGGATCAAACAGCTCCTCTGGGAGCACATCCCATTCCAAGGCCTTCCCGAGGCCTTTCCCACCTGGTTCTGAGAGAATGAGGAGAAGGAAGAGGCCTCGTGTGGGGATTTGGGGCCTTTTCCCGGTGTTTGTGTTGGGATTTCCAGGGAATTGTGGGATTCCCATTCCCAGTTAAACCTTGGGGCTGGGAAGGAAGAACAGGATGGAGGGATTGAGCTTCCCAATCCATCCATTTTCCTAGGCAGCCATCGGAAAAGCTGGAGTGGCTTCAGCTCTCCTGAACCCCCTCCAGGAATAATTCCAAGGAAAGGGCAGCATTCTTTAGGGATTTGGCAATTCCCAGCTCCCTCGATATCCCTGAGACCCCCCAGGACTTGTCCTAGGAGAGATGGATCCATGCAGCCCATCCCACCTGGAATTTCCATCAGACCAACCCCAAACCACCTCTTTTCCCAGCTGGAAAACCTCAGCCTATGGAATTATCCCTCCAAAAGAGACAAATCCCAAATCCCTCCGGCTCTTCCCATGCTCCAAAGGCGCCAATGGATGGACAAAACCCAACACCTGGCAAAGGTCAGATCCTGGAGAAGAACGGGAATTCCGGAGCATTCCAGGCTCGGGGATGGAGCTCACCTTTTCCCGCTGGATCAGCTCGAAGGCAGCCAGGAGCTCCCCGACATTCCGGCCGGATTTGAGGACGGGATACCAGGAGAGCCGGGGCGAGCGCTCCAGGCTGGGCTGGCAGATGCAGCGTCCCATGAATTCATCCGCGCCCTGGAGAGGGAATCCCGGGATTTGGGATCATCCTTCCCATCCCTTTTCTCCAAAAAAATCCATCCCCCTCTCAGCCAAAAAATGGGAAGTGAGGGATGATCCCGTTATGGGATTGGGGCAGGAAAATTAATGGATTGGTGCCCACAGAGCCTCCAGCTTTCCAGCTCTTTCCTGGAATTCCTAAGGCTGAAAATGCACTTTTTTAGGAATTTTGGCTTAAAAGCTGGAATTCCTATCCCAGGTCTTCCAGAGCAGGAACTCGGAGCCTTCAGCAGCTCCTAAAAATCCCGTTCACTGCTCCGC
This sequence comes from Corvus brachyrhynchos, assembly GCF_000691975.1. Lineage (NCBI taxonomy): Eukaryota > Metazoa > Chordata > Aves > Passeriformes > Corvidae > Corvus > Corvus brachyrhynchos. The sequence continues at coordinate 902,041 of NW_008238634.1, forward strand.
ACTGGGATCTTTGGGATCTTTCCTGCTTCCTGCTGGCAATGAGCAGGAAAGAGGGAAAAAGATTCCTGAGATATTCCCAAGCCCTTCCCGAGGTTTATTCCAAGTGCTTTTCGCCTGAATTCCCTCCTGCGCTTGCGACAGTCTCCAGCCTGGTTTTTCCGGGAAAAAAAATGAAATTCCTGCCACCCATCCCCCAAAATTCCATAATTCCCAGGCCCTTTGGACACAGCAAACAGCAGAGGGCGTTTCCCTAATTCCATGACTGCTTCCAATGTTATCCCAAGGTTTTCCCATGAGGAAACGCCGTTAATTTTCCCACTTTAAATGATGCCGATGAAGCCCAATGAATGGGACTGCAAGGACACCACGGGATTTTCCCTGGAATTTCACCCTCTGGAATGTCCAGCTCAAGGCCTGAAGAGAAGCCGGACATCACATTCCAGAGGCTGGGAATTCCCAGTGGGAATTCCCACACTCACATAGGTGTCGTGGTCGTAGATTTCCACCAGGATATTGGGAGGGGACTCGGCCACATCCCGAGAATTCCCGAAAATCTCGATCTCGTAGAAGATCAGGGTCTGATCCCAGGTGGGATTCAGGGTGTTCTTCTCCACCACCGTCTTCTGGCTCTGGTGCAGGAAGGACACGATGGCGTAGGGATCTGCGGGAATGGGATTCAGGGAATGGGATTCAGGGAATGGGATTCAGGGATGGAGCCGAGCTCCAGCTCTTCCCAGAATTCCAAGCTCCATCCAGAACTGGCTCCCAAAGGATTTTGGGAGTTCTCAGCGTGCTCCAGCTCATCCTGAGGTCCTTCAGGTCTTGCTTGAGGAGAAAGGAGCTGCCCAGTCCATCCCGCCTGGAATTCGACATTCCAACGCCAATCTGCCTGGTTTTCCAGGTGATTTTCCAGCTGGGAAGCCTCAGTCTCGGAGCTGGGATTGTTCTAAAGATCCAGGGAGAGCTGCGAGCCCCTTGCAGGGCCTAAAGGGGCTCCAGGAGAGCTGCAGAGGGACTGGGGCCAAGGGCTGGAGGGCCAGGAGGCAGGGAATGGCTTCCCAGTGGGAAAGGGGAGCTTGGGCTGGGATGTTGGGAAGGAATTGCTGGCTGGGAGGGTGGGGAGCATCCCACACATCCCTGGATGCAGATCCCAGGAAAATCCCACATTTCTGGGTTCATATCCCAGGATTATCCCACATACCCCTGGATTCAGATCCCAGGAAAATCCTACACATCCCTGGATTCAGATCCGAGGAACATCCCGCACATCCCTGGGAGATTTCCTGGGATCCAAAGGATGCAGATCCCATGTTTATCCCACAAACCCCCAGATGCAGCTCCCAGGAACACCCCAGATTCCTGGATTCAGATCCCAGGAAGATCCCACACTCCTGGATCCAGATCCCAGGATTACCCCACACATTCCCAGGTTCATATTCCAGGATTATCCCACACCCCCCGGGATTCAGATCCCAGGAACACCTCCCACACACCTGGACTGAGATTCCAGGATTATCCCACATATCCCTGCATTCAGACCCCAGGATTACCCCACATTTCTGGAAGCAGATCCCAGGAAACCCCACATCCCAGGATTCAGATCCCAGGATTATCCCACACCCCCTGGAAATGGGGCCAGCCGATCCCAGCAGCATTCCCCCTTTCCTCCCCTTTTCCAAGGAACTGGGGGATCTGGGGATGGATTCCCCCTCTATCCATGTGAACAATCCAGGGCCGCTCAGACATTCCCAACAATCCACTCTGGGAAGAGCCTTTCCCACTTTTTTTCCAGCTGAATCCACTACAATAAACAAAAACCCCTGGATTTGGAGCTGCTTTTTCCCTCTCTTTTTTTTCCCCCATTTTTCCCTCCCTTCTCCTCCTTTTTTTTTTTTCATGGAAGCCTCTCTAAAGCCCCTTTGTCGGGAACAGGGAATGTTTATTTTTCCAACGGCCGAGCCCCTTTAATGAACTCCTTTATTCCCGGCAGCGGGAATCACAATCCCACATTGTGGAACTCGTGTTGTCCTTGGCCGGGATTTTTCCAAAGGAAAACGATTCCGGACTCCCCTCCCAGGCCATGAGCTCACCTCACTCCCACCTCCTCATCCCGACAAGGAGCTTTTTGTGGGAATCCCGGGTGGGAGCAGGCACTGGGGGATTTTTGGATGCTCCAGAGTGTTTATTCCCAAAAAATCCCATCATTCCAGCTACTAGGAGAAAGAGGATTCCTTCGGGATCACAGTCCAGCTGCTTCCCCAATTTTGGGATTGTCCGTGTGTCCCATCCAGGATCCATCATTCCCAGGATGTGTTGTTCCAAGTGGAGTTTAAATCCCAGAATTTGGAGGGAAATCCCATCCAAATCCCTCCCTAAGTTCCCATGGAAATCGAGCAGGGATAGCCATGGAGGGATGTTGGATCTCTCCTGCCTGTGGACACTTTTCCCGGGATTTGGGACATTCCACGTTATCCCAGCTCTGATCCAGAGGCGGTGACATCCCCCTTTTCCTGCTTTTCCAGCTCCGAAGCATTAATGGGATCACCTGGCTGGGATGGCCCAGCCCCCAGGGATGAGGATGTGGGATTTTCCAGTTGCCAGGATAATTCCTGGCACTCCATCCCACCTCAGCCACATTCCAAAGGGATGTTCCACCTACATCCAATCATCCAAGCACCGCCAGCACCAAAATCCCACGGAGAAAAGGATTTCTCCTATTCCCACTTATTTCCTATCCCAAAAAACCCCAGTGTGGGATGTCCCGACCACACCAGCACAATCCTGGGAATTTCAGAAATCCCTGGAGCTGTGCTGGGAATGGTTGGAGCAGCAGGACATGGAAAACTCCTCCCTCAAAGCCCAGCCCGTTTTCCACCTGGAATCCCTTTCTTCCATGGAAATCCCCTTCCCAAGTCCCAGACCCCAGGGATTGCTGCCCTCCTGAGCTGGGAGAAGGGGAATGCTGAGGAATTCTGGAATCATGGAATACCAGAGTGGTTGGGAATGGAAGGGACCTTAGGGATCATCCAGACCCAACCCCATGGGCTGGAAACCTTCCCATGGATCAAATCCAATGAATTTCCTGAGGATGCTGGAGAAGAAGGGCCCAGACTGTGCCGAGATCCTGATTAAATCCTCTCACCCTCCGGAATTTTTCCTGAGTACATCCCATGGAAGTTTCTCCCTGTGCTCCATCATATCCAGCCTGGAGAAGGGAAGACTCCAGAGATTCCTTGGAGCTCATTCCAGAGCCTAAAGGGGCTCCAGGAGAGCTGCAGAGGGACTGGGGCCAAGGGCTGGAGGGCCAGGAGGCAGGGAATGGCTTCCCAGTGGGAAAGGGGAGCTTGGGCTGGGATGTTGGGAAGGAATTCCTGGCTGGGAGGGTGGGGAGGGGCTGGGCTGGAATTGCCAGAGCAGCTGGGGCTGCCCCTGGATCCCTGGGAATGTCCCAGGCCAGGTTGGGATGGACTTGGATCCATCTGGGATAGCAGGAGGTGTCCCTGCCCATGGGATGATCCCTCTGCTCCCGGAATTCCTCCCGCTGCGGATCTGGACTCACCGGAGAAGCTGTCCTTGTCCATGGCTATCAGATCCCGCGCCTGGTACAGGTAACAGCGCAGGTGGAATCTGTTCCCAGCTGCCGGGAAAATGGGAATCATGGAAAAGATGAGCCCAGGAATACTTTTCCATCAATCCCAGTCTCCCATGTGAGGGAATCCCAGCTGAATCCCCCCAGGATATCCCAAGCACTGATCCCAGAGCCTGTGGATGTTCCCAGAAGCACCATCCTCCCCTCCACCCTTTTTCCAGGTATCTTTTTCCAGGTTTCTTTTTCCATCTTTTTCCAGGAAAAGGATGGGAAATGCCTTTCCAGCTCCCCTTGGATCCTTACAGTCAAAAATGCAGGAGATTGTGGGTCGGTTGACTCCGAAGCTGAGGGTGGACGCGGATTTTCCGTTGGATTTTCCATCGTCGCTCTTGTCGTCCGTCACTCCCCCCTGCAAGGAAAACAACGGAAAGTCGGGAATGCCAGGATCACCTCCACAGCCGGGATTCCCCATTGGATGGGATCGTCCGGGGTGTCCAACAGGAGTCCGGGCTTCCAGCACTCCCCAGAATCCTAAAATTTAGGTTGGAAAACCTTTTGGAGATTCCCGAATCCTCCTAATTGCCCCACTGGCCTTGGAATATTTGCGGGAAAAGGAGTAATTTCCAAAGCTGAGAATTCCCACCCGCGGATCCCAGGGGAAAAGGGGGAATAGGAACAATCCTGCTGGGAGCTTTGGGAGTGGGAGGCAGCTGGGATTCCCAGGATGGGAGCAGCTCATGGAAGACACCACAGAGCTGCTTTTATACAGAAGGGATCAACACTGGAT
>NW_008238634.1:906433-918694 GCF_000691975.1 Corvus brachyrhynchos
GGAAAGAGGGGAAAAAATCCAAACAGGAGGGGGAAAAATTCCATGAAAACACAGAATGGGAGCTTTGTGCTGCTTTGGCTCTCATGGAATCATTGGAAAAGCAGCAGATTGGGAAATCCAGAGCGTGGACGAAGTCAGGACAGCAGGGAACAAACAGGGATGGCGGGAAGCTTAAAATGAGCTGCCGATAATATTCCCAGGCGGAAATTTGGGAATGGGGGAAGCTGTTCCCTACCAGAGCCCCTTCCAAGGCGAAGACGGCGGCGGGGCCGGTGCGTTCCAGAGGCTCCATCCGGCGTCTCCAGCGGCGCCGGCGGAAGGAGTCGGAGCGGCGCTGCTGGAGGTGGAAGCGCCAGCCGAAGAGGGAAGCGTATTCCCAACCATCCCCATCCAGCTCCTCCTGCTTGTGCTGCCGGACAGGGATCACAGGGATCACGTTTTCCAGGATCCACCCAAAAGCTGGATTTAGGTTTTTCGGAATGCTGTCCCATCCCGGGTTTTTTCCCTGTGTTTTGCTCAGGTTGGACTCATGGAATGGAGTCATGGAATCATTGAGAGAATTATAGGAATATTTAGGTTGGGAAAGACCAAAAGGTCAGTGGGTTTAGGTTGGGAAAGGCCCTGGAGATCATCATGGAATTATGGAATGGTTTGGGATGGGAGGGATCTTAAGGATCATCCCATTCCATGGTCAGGGACACCTCCCACCATCCCAGGTGGATCCAAGCCCCAGTGTCCAGCCTGGCCTTGGGCATTCCCAGGGATCCAGGGGCAGCCCCAGCTGCTCTGGCCATTCCAGCCCCGCCCCTCCCCACCCCCCCCGCCCGCCATTGCAGCTCTCCCTGGCTCCTTCCCTTCTCCAGGGCAACATTCCCAGCTCTCCCAGCCTGATCCAGAGCAGAGGGGCTCCAGAATGCTGGAATGCTTTGGGATGGAGGGGACCTTAAATCCCATCCCATTCCCAATCCATCCACAGGCAGGGACACCTCCCACTATCCCAGGTGGATCCAAGCCCCAGTGTCCAACCTGGCCTTGGACATTCCTAGGGATCCAGGGACTGGAGTCTCCCAATCCAACCATTAACCCTGCTGGATCCACCACTGGCAGTTCAGCCCTTCACCAATCCCTGGGATGAATCCCACTTGGAATGGGATCTCTGAGCTGGGGCTGAGCAAGGCTGGGGTCAGATCCTGCCCAGGCCTGTGGAGCTCCAGCAGCTCCACTTCCCATCCCGCTTTTCCCTTTGCCATCATCCCGATCCCTCTCATGGCTCTGCCACCTCTGGAATTTCTCCCTGGATCATCCACCACAAGCCCGGGAAGGATTTTCCTCCCCAGCTCCTGGTGACACCCACACCCCTTTGAAAACAGAGTGCCAGGGGCTCCACGTGGCCACAATTATCCCGAAAAATTGCTGGGAAGGGAGACAAGTGGCCTTGGGAAGCAGCGGAGGTGGGGGAGGAGGATTCCCAGCATTCCCGGTCCAATGGCACCATCTAGAGGCAAGCGGGATATGGACAGGCTGGGGCCATCGGCCCATTCCCATTTCCCACACTCCAGAACATTCCTGGATGTCCCCATCCCACCCCGCAGCCCAGTCAATCCCCCTGGAATATCCTCCACCCCTGGGAATGTGGAATTTTTCATGGGAAACCGCGACAAACCCCCCCCCGCCCCCAGCTTCCAAGGAAAAGCAAATCCTGCCAAAACCCGGCACCCATCCGGAGGGACAGAGCCACATCCCGATCCGGTGTCACCTTTTCCCACCTTTCTCATGGCTTCCATGTGCTCCAGGTCGCGCCGGCGGAGCCGCACCCAGCGCCGGCGCCGGTGGGTGTGGAACATCTTCTCCGCTGGCACCCAGGCCTTGGGCTTGCGCTCCGGCGGGATCGTGATCCCGTATTCCCAGCCTTGGGAAGGAGGGAATACCTGGTGGAGGTGGGAGAAGAGCCCCCCCCCTCTATTGGCTCCCACCAGGAATTTCCAACAGTGAAGGTGTGGCCGAATCCCAACAACATTTCTTGGTTGGATTTCCGTCCTTATGGCACCACCCATCCCTCTGGAATGCCCAGAGATGGATCCGTGGTGTCCAAATCCCACCTTGGGGACTCTTCCCTGCCTCCCTCCAGCCATTCCAGACTCTGGGATCATCCTGGAGCTCTCCAGCCCAGTGTTTTCCATTTCTTTCCCACCAGGATCTTCCCAGATTATCCCAGCACGGCCTTTGGGAATTCCCGTCCCACAGCTCCAGGCTGAGCCAAGGGAAAAGGATCCTCCAGGAACTAACCCCATCTCCTGATCCAGATCCCACAGCCTGGGAATGTTCTCATCCACAGACCGTGGAAGAAACCAGGATCCCAAAATTCCTGAATCCAGGATCCTAAAATTCCGGAATCCAGGATCCCAAAATTCCCTCCGAATCCAGGATCCCAAAATTCCGGAATCCAGGATCCCAAAATTCCCTCCCTGGTACCTTTCTCATCCACAGCCCTGTTGAGATCCGTATCCCATTCCACGTCTTCCCACTTCCAGCCTGGAGGACACTCAATCTCATCCTTGGGCAGGACCTTCTCCCCATTCTGTGGGACACAGGGAAGTTTCACCCACTCCTTAAATTTCCCCTGGGATTCCAGCCTGGCTCCCAGAATTCCCAGTTTTCCCTCACCACATCCGTGTAGGAATCGGTCATGTGGATCCACTGCCCTCCGGGAAGCCGGACTTGGTTCTCAAACACCTCCTCCACAAAGCTCAGGTGTCCGGCGTCCACGTCGTGCAACAACCTGAATCCCGGGAATACCCAAAATTTGGGATTCCTCATCCTACCTTCCTCTTTTGCCATCCTCAGAGCTCCCAAATTTCTCCCACCCCTCCAAGCAAAGTTTTCCCTCAGGAAAAACCCAAACCAGGATGAAAATCCCACCCCAAAGCTCCTCAGTTTTGGAGCATCCCAAGATTTGGATGAGGGGGAATCACATCCTTGGGCACAGATGAGGAACCCCAGGGGCATCCCAGATTATTCCAGTGGATTTTGGGATCCCCAGGACACCCATTCCCAGCAGAAAAGCCCCACTCACGTCTTTTCCGGGCAGATGAACCAGTCCCCGGCCCAGGTCCATCCCGCAGAAGGCCGGAAGCTGTCCTTGGGCAGCTTGATCCGGCCGGTGACATCGGAATATTTGGGATAGGTCAGGCCGGTGGTGCCCCAGTTCCCCACCAGCGCCAGTTTGGTTTGGTTCTCATACTGGGAGAGCCAAAAAAAAAAGATGGATTTAGGGTTGGAATACCAGAATTCCATGAATAATCCCTGCAGAGGGACAGACCTCCCGGGAAAAGCCCAACCCATTCCATGGCATCCTGATTTTCCCACTGTGAGGGATAACACAACTTCACGGCTCATTCCCAACTTTCCCCTCAGCATTCCAGGCTGAGCTGGTGATCCTCCTCCCCACGGTTTTAGGGAATGATGAGATTTTAGGTCCAGCCCACCCCATTTTCCCGCCAGGATGGGGATTCTTTGGGAATGCTCACGGTTTCGGCGAAGACGGAGAGTTTTCCCTCGGCAAATTGGTTGAATTCCTTCTCATCCACAGCCAATCCGAACCAGAGGCGCACCCGGATCTGCGCTGGGATCCGTGGTCCCATTCCATCCTCCTGCGGGTACTGCCAAGGAAAAGGTCCCCAGGAGGGGATTAATGGGAATTCTCAGGATGGGAGGCTGGAAGAGCCGGAATGAAGGATCCCTGGATGGGGAAGGCGGGACATGGAGCAGTTGGGACAATGTTGACAGCAGGTGGAGCGCTTTGGGATCATGGAATTGAGGTTGGGAAAGACCTTCAGGATCATCCCAATGGCACCATCAAGATCCCAGCTGACCTTGAGGAGCTTCAAAATTCCAGGGTGATGGACAGGATCAGGGATAGGGTCAGGGACAAGATGAGGGACATGGGCAAGGACAGGGACAAGGACAAGAACAAGGACAAGATCAGGGACAAGCTCAGGGACAGGGACAGGGACAAGGACATGGACAAGCTCAGGGACAGGGACAAGGACATGGAAAAGGACAGGGACAAGGACAGGGACAAGGTCAGGGACAAGGTCAGAGACAAGGACAGAGACAAGGACAGGGGCAGGGACAAGGAAAAGGACAGGGCCGTGGACATAGGGATAAGGACAGGGACAAGCTTAGGGATAATGTCAGGGACAGGGACAAGGTCAGGAACAGGGAAAAAGACATGGACAAGGACGAGGATAAACTCAGGGACAAGGACAAGGACATGGAGAGGAACAAGGACACGGACAAGGCCAGGGACAAGGTCAGAGACAAGGACACGGACAAGCTCAGGGACAGGGATAAGGACAGGGACATGGAAAAGGACATGGAAAAGGACATGGAGAGGAACAAGGACACGGACAAGGCCAGGGACAAGTTCAGGGACAAGGACTAGGACATGGACAGGGACAAGGTCAGGGCCAAGGACAGGGCCAAGGACAGGGACATGGAAAAGGACAAGGACATGGACCGGAACAAGGACCTGGACAAGGACAGGAACAAGGACCTGGACAAGGACAGGAACAAGGACCTGGACAAGGACAGGAACAAGGACCTGGACAAGGACAGGAACAAGGACCTGGACAAGGACAGGAACAAGGACCTGGACAAGGACAGGAACAAGGACCTGGACAAGGACAGGAACAAGGACCTGGACAAGGACAGGAACAAGGACCTGGACAAGGACAGGAACAAGGACCTGGACAAGGACAGGAACAAGGACCTGGACAAGGACAGGAACAAGGACCTGGACAAGGACAGGAACAAGGACCTGGACAAGGACAGGAACAAGGACCTGGACAAGGACAGGAACAAGGACCTGGACAAGGACAGGAACAAGGACCTGGACAAGGACAGGAACAAGGACCTGGACAAGGACAGGAACAAGGACAGGGACACGGTCCAGGAACAGGGAAAAAGACATGGACAAGGACGAGGATAAACTCAGGGACAAGGACATGGAAAAGGACAGGGACATGGAGAAGGTCAGAGACAAGGACATGGACAGGAACAAGGACCTGGACAAGGACAGGAACAAGGACAGGGACAAGGTCCAGGAACAGGGAAAAGAACACGGACAAGGACAAGGACAGGGACTAGGTCAGGGGCAGGGACAAGGACATGGACCTGGACAAGGTCAGGGACAAGCTCAGGGACATGGAAAAGGACATGGAGAGGGACATGGAGAGGGACATGGAGAGGGACATGGACATGGCCAGGGACAAGGACAAGGACAGGGACAAGGTCAGGGGCAGGGACAAGGACAAGGTCAGGGTCAGGGACACTCTCCAGGGTCCAGACTCCAAACCCAACTCACACACTCAGGAAAAATGGGAATAATCTCCAGGAATTTTTTTCCTCACTGCCCTTTTCCCTCCCTCCCAGCCACTTTTTCCTACTCTGAGAGCTGCTGGGTTTCCATCCCAAAATCACAGATAAGGAAAAATCCCGATGGAGAGATTTGAGTTCATTTTTGGTGCTGGCTGGGTTTGGGAATTGGGATTTTATTCCATTTATTTTATTTCATTTCCCTTTTTTTTTTTTTTTTTGGAGCTTTTTCTGTGCTGATTTTCTGCTCCCGGTATTTTCCAGACATGAAATATCCTTGGAGATGGGAGAAGCTTGGGAAGTGCCTGGGAGAGGAGGCAGCAGCTGAAATTTCCTGGAGCGGCAGAGGGTTGGGAATTTGAAAAATATAAAAAACATTAAAAATAAAATGGATTTTCCTAAAAAAAGCACAATCTTGGATAAATATTCCCTGCCCTGGAATTGCAGGATAGAGGGAGATATCCAGGGAATCTGCTGCAGATCCGTGGAAGAGGAGCTGGACCCCACCAGAAGCACAGCCAGGAATTTTTCCTGCAATTTCAACAGGCTGGATTTCCCAGAGAAGCTGTGGCTGCTCCTGGATCCCTGAAAGTGCCCAAGGCCAGGTTGGATGGACTTGGATCCACCTGGGATAGCAGAAGCTGCCCATGGATGGCTCCTGGATCCCTGAAAGTGCCCAAGGCCAGGTTGGATGGACTTGGATCCACCTGGGATAGCAGAAGCTGCCCATGGATGGGGTGGAATTGTTGGGATTTACGATCTCTCCCAACCCAAACCTTTCCATGATTCCATGAAACCGGGGCTGAGCGTTGTGTTGGGATTTGAGGCACCCTTGCTGGATTTTCCATCTTTTTTATTATTTTTAGTGGAAAAACTGCTTGGAAAAAATCAAGATTCTACCTGGACACTCTTCCAAAGGTACCTTGAGGAAGATGGTCTGCAGCTTCCCGCAGTTCCGGCCGCAGCAGTTGGAGATGTTCCGGGAATACAGCACCTGGTGGGCTGGGACGCGGGCGAAGGCCACGCGTTTGTCCCCCTGGAGCATCCAGATGACGATGTCCGGGAGGCTGTTCTGGGGCTGGAAAACACAAATCCACAGGGTCCCACTAGGAAGGACAGCCTGGAATGGGATCATGGGATCCTGGAATGGTTTGGGGTGGGAGGGATCTTAAATCCCATCCCGTTCCATGGGCAGGGACACTTCCCACCATCCCAGGTGGATCCAAGTTCATCCCAGCCTGGCCTTGGACATTCCCAGGGATCCAGGGGCAGCCCCAGCTGCTCTGGCAATTCCAGCCCAGCCCCTCCCCACCCTCCCAGCCAGCAATTCCTTCCCAACATCCCAGCCCAAGCTCCCCTTTCCCACTGGGAAGCCATTCCCTGCCTCCTGGCCCTCCAGCCCTTGGCCCCAGTCCCTCTGCAGCTCTCCTGGAGCCCCTTTAGGCCCGGCAAGGGGCTCGCAGCTCTCCCTGGCTCCTTCCCTTCTCCAGGGCAGCATTCCCAGCTCTCCCAGCCTGATCCAGAGCAGAGGGGCAGAATTCCCCCTTTTCCTGCTGTGGGATCAGCCTGGGACATGTGGAGCTTCCCACCCACCAACATTCCAAGTCTTTCTCCAGGGCTGCTCCCAATCCATGAGTTGGCCCCAACTCATCCATGAGCAAGACCAGCCTCAACCATCGGAACCAAACCTGGGGGAAGTCATGGATTTGGGAGCCAGGATGGAGCACCACCCCTGCTTCCCACCAAAACCACGATGGGAAAACCGGGAAGAGTTACCTCCTCCGCCATGGCCCGGAGCCGGCACAGCCAATCCTCCGCCTGATCCAGGATCTGGGAAAGGCTGGAATTCTCGTGCTTGAGCCTCAGGGCAACCTTCAGGATCTGCTCCAGGTGGGTGCTCCGGAAGCGGAACAGGTTCTGATCCAGGTGGGTGCTGGACGCCTTCCCCAGGACGTCAGGAAGCTTCAGGCTGCAGGGATGGGAGGAAATCAGGGATTGGGTTGGATTGGGATGGACCTTGAAGGTCATTAACCATCATTAAGGGTCATTAATTATCATTAATGGTCATTAGTGATCATTAATGGTCACTAATCATCATTGATGGTCATTAATAGTCATTAAAGGTCATTAATGATCACCAATCATCATTAATGGTCATTAATGGTCATTAAACGTCATTAATGGTCATTAATGGTCACCGATCATCATTGATGGTCGCTGATCATCATTAATGGTCACTAATCATCATTAATGGTCATTAATGGTCATTAATCCATCCCAAATCCACCCCCAACAGCTCATCCAGTGTCTTGTGGGATTTTCCTGCCTTTTTGAAAGGGTTTTTCCATACTTCCAGTGAGTTTCCAAGGAACTGAGGAGCCACCAAAGACATTTGGGAACAGGAAGACCAAAAGAGCTTCAAACCACAGCCGGAATTCCCCCTGGAATCAGGATGGGAACGAGCCACACCCACATTTTAATATCCATTGATCCAAGCTCCTGGAAAAATGGATCAGGTGCCAAACTGGGAGGTTTTCCTGTAAAATTCAAGGATTTATGGATCCGCTGCTATAAATGAACTTCCTGCTCCCGGCTCCCGAGCCGCAAATCAGGATTTCCTCCGGAAAAAATAGATGGACACAAAGATAAATTTATTTTTAGGCCATGGAGAGGTTTGGAAGGAGATTGTTGAGGAGGCAACATTCCCACCTCAGGATTTGGGATTGGGATCTATAAATCCCATTTTCATTGTGGGTAAATTGGGAGAACATGGAATCATGGAATGGTTTGGGTGGGAAGGGATCTTAAATCCCACCCAGTTCCACACAAGGACACCTCCCACTATCCCAGATTGCTCCAAGCCCTGTCCAGCCTGGCCTTGGACAATTCCAGGGACGAGGATTTGGAGTGAGGGGGAAAGAGGAGGGAAAAGGTGGGAAAAGAGGGAAAGGGAGAAAGGGTAAAAGGAGGGAAAGGGAGGAGGAAAGGGGAAAAAAGAAAAAAAGGGGGAAAGGGGGAAAAAGGAAAACAAGGGAAAAGGGAAAGAAAGGAGGAAAGGGGGGAAAGGGGAAAGGAGAAAAAAACAGAAAAAAGGAAAAAAGGGGGGGGAAAGGAGAGAAGAGACAAAAAAGGGGGAAAGGGGGAAAGGGAATAAAAGGAGAAAAAAGAGGGAAAAGGAAAAAATTGGGAAAAGGGGAAAAATAAAAAAAAGGGAAAGGGGGAGAAAATGAAGAAGATAAAAAGGCAGAAAGAGGGAGGAAAAGGGGGGAAAAGAGGGAGAAAGGGGAAAAGGGAGGAATCAGAAAATAGAAAAGAAGAAAAAAGGAGGGGAACGAACAAAAAAGGAAAAAAGGGAAGAGGGGGGAAAAAGGAGGGGGAAAAAGGAGGGGGAAAAAGGAGGGGAAATGGGAAAAGGGGGGAAAAGGGGAAGAAAAGGGGGGAAAAGTAGGGAGAAGAGGGGCAGAAGCTGTGGTCCCTTCCAAGATCAAGAAGAAACATCAGGAAAGGTCTCCCATCCCGAATTCCTGAAGTACCTGCAATCAGCGATGACATCATCAAGCAGTTGGGATCCCAGGGCCTCCAGCTCCATCGGGGAGCGGTTGGATTTCAGGGCCACCTGGACCTTCTCCAGGTTTGCTTCCTGCAGGAAAGGTGGGGATCAGGAGCTGCGGAATCCCCGGAATCCTACTCCTTTCCAGGACATTCCCAGCAAGGGGTTGGGGAAGAAGTTGGATCAGAGATTCCACTCGGAGTCCCACCAGGGATCTGCATCCCAATGTTTGGAGCTCCAGGGGAACCAACAGGGAAATCCAACAGGAAATCCCAGAAGTTGCTTCAGAGCTGAAGGAGCTGAAGGACTGGCCCTGGATCCCTGGAAGTGTCCAAGGCCAGGTTGGACACTGGGGCTTGGAGCAATCTGGGATCTGCTGGGATGGTGGGAGGTGTCCCTGCACATGGAATGGGATGGGATTTAAGGTCTCCTCCAAGCCAAACCATTCCAGGATTCCGGAGCCCCTCTGCTCTGGATCAGGCTGGGAGAGCTGGGAATGTTGCCCTGGAGAAGGGAAGGAGCCAGGGAGAGCTGCGAGCCCCTTGCAGGGCCTAAAGGGGCTCCAGGAGAGCTGCAGAGGGACTGGGGCCAAGGGCTGGAGGGCCAGGAGGCAGGGAATGGCTTCCCAGTGGGAAAGGGGAGCTTGGGCTGGGATGTTGGGAAGGAATTGCTGGCTGGGAGGGTGGGGAGGGGCTGGGCTGGAATTGCCAGAGCAGCTGGGGCTGCCCCTGGATCCCTGGGAATGTCCAAGGCCAGGCTGGACACTGGGGCTTGGATCCACCTGGGATGGTGGGAGCTGTCCCTGCCCATGGAACGGGATGGGAATGGGATGGGATTTAAGGCCCCTTCCCACCTCAAACCATTCCATGATCCCATAATTCCGTGAAGCTCCTGATCCAGTGGGTTCACGGCTCTGCGTGGCCGGTCGCTCTCCAGGCTGGAGGTGCCCTCTGTGCCCTCCCAGTGTCCCCAGGATGTCGCCGGTCACTCACCAAGCGCTCGGCCCCGTGCAGCAGGAGGTTCTGGGCGTCCGTGCGGGAGCTGATGTCCTCCCAGTACGAGGACAGCACCACCACCGGCTTCACGTTCCCCCAGGGCAGGTAATAATAGTGACAACCTGGGGACAGTGCAGGGTCACCTCGGGATGTTGGGATAATGGGATTCACCCCTTGGGAGCAGGGATGAAGGGGGAAGAGTGGCATCGGGATGGGAATTCGCCTTGGGAAGTCCTTTGGAACCAAATGGGAATGGTGTTTCCCAAATCCGTGAGATCCCACCAAGAACCAATGGGATTTGACTCCACGGCTCTGGAAGTGAGACCAGAAACCACTTCAACATTCCTGGCGGGATGAGGATGGGAGCCAGGGAAAGGCCAGGGAAAGGCCAGGGAAAGGCCAGGGAAAGGCCAGGGAAAGGCCAGGGAAAGGTGTTCCCAAAAACCTCCTCATGGAGCTGAGAGAAATCCCGGCTTCCCTGCTCCTCCCCAGACAATTCCCTGTGGCTGAGGTGGGAAAACTTTCTGGAGTTGTCTGGTCCAAGCAGGATCACCTGGACACAACCTCTGGATTCCCCATGATCCCTGGCAGTGCCCAAGGCCAGGTTGGATGGGGCTTCAAGCAACCTGGGATAGTGGGAGGTGTCCCTGGACATGGATGGGGATGGAATGGGATGGGATTTAAGGTCCCTTCCATCCCAAAGCATTCCAGCATTCTGGAGCCCCTCTGCTCTGGATCAGGCTGGGAGAGCTGGGAATGTTGCCCTGGAGAAGGGAAGGAGCCAGGGAGAGCTGCGAGCCCCTTGCAGGGCCTAAAGGGGCTCCAGGAGAGCTGCAGAGGGACTGGGGCCAAGGGCTGGAGGGCCAGGAGGCAGGGAATCCCTCCCAACCCAACCCCTTCCATAATTCCAGGATTCTCTCCCAGCAGCTGCGTTTGGATCATCCCAAAGGATGGAACCCACGCCGCGCTCACCATCAAAGACAGCCCGGCTGTACTGGGTGGTGGAGGCCAGGGGCAGGCAGGTGGTGTCGAACTTGTTCCCGTAATTCCCGATGGATACCTCGAACTGGATGGCTCCGTCCACGCCCTGGAGCATCGTAGCCGAGTAGAAGGCAGCAAAGAGGGAATATTTCCTTCGGCGCAGGTGTTTCTGGGATACGGATGGGAATTGGATATGGAGGAGATGCCAGCAATGATCTCCAGGAGGTTGAGCCAGAAGGGGATGGAGGGCAAATCCTGAGGGAGCTGGGAATGGGGTGGAGAACCAGGAAAAGCTGAGGGAGCTGGGAAAGGGAGAAAAGGCGGATCCAGAAGGACTTTGTGGCTCTGCACAACTCCCTGAAAGGTTGGAGCCAGGTGGGATTTGGGATCTGCTCCCGGGGAATAACAGGAAAAGAGGGAACAGCCTCCAGCTCTGCCAGGGGAGGCTCAGGTTGAATTTCCTCATGGAAAGGGTGCTCAGGCCTTGGAAGTGCTCAGGGAGCTTTGGAGTGCCCATCCCTGGAGGTGTCCAAGGAATTCCTGGATGTGTCCCTGGATGTGTCCCTCAGTGCCAAGGTGGGGATCGGGCACAGCTTGGACTCGCTGATCCTGGAGGATTTTCCAACCTCAGTGATCCCAGGATTTGGGGATTCCATGACCCCTCACTGCCCTGGCACAAACACCTCAGTGATCGCTCCCAAATGGGAATTTTATTGGAAGGGGAATAACAAAAGTTGCAGCACAGGAATTTTGGGGGAATTTTAGGAAAAGCTGATAGAAGAGGAGGCTGCAATTTCTCATGGAAAAGGAGCCAAAGCAGGAAATCTGGGAGAGCCGGAATGGAGGGAAATCTCCCATGGGAGAGCTGCGAGCCCCTTGCAGGGCCTAAAGGGGCTCCAGGAGAGCTGCAGAGGGACTGGGGCCAAGGGCTGGAGGGCCAGGAGGCAGGGAATGGCTTCCCAGTGGGAAAGGGGAGCTTGGGCTGGGATGTTGGGAAGGAATTGCTGGCTGGGAGGGTGGGGAGGGGCTGGGCTGGAATTGCCAGAGCAGCTGGGGCTGCCCCTGGATCCCTGGGAATGAAAAAAAAAGACACGGGGGCTTGGATCCCCCTGGGATAGTGGGAGCTGTCCCCGCCCATGGATTGGGATGAGTTTTAAGGTCCATTCCCACCCAAACCATTCCACGATCCCACAATTCCATGCTCACCATTACCAGCTCGGACACTTTGGGATGGAAATCCAGCAGGAACCCCCTCCAGGAGCTCACAGACCACAGGACACCCCCCACCCACGGCCAACATCCCTTCCATAGCGTCCCATGTGCCAATCCCAGAGATTTTCCAGAAATCCCAATTCCTCC
>NW_008238634.1:918737-928140 GCF_000691975.1 Corvus brachyrhynchos
TGTGCTCCACCAGTTTGGTCTCCAGCTCCACCAGGATCCGGCCCCGATATGCAACCCCCTCGCCCTTAGGATAGACCGAAACAGGTGTCAGGATCCCAAAATTCCCTTCCCGAGGCCGAGCTCTGCCTTCACTTCCAAGGAGCTTCGTTGCGGAGCAGCAAGATCAGGCAAAGAATTCCAGCCGGCGCTTCCCAGGTGGAATTTTGGGAGCAGAGCGGGATCGGGAGGCGTTAGCAGCAATAGCCTGGAGCGGGAAACAGCGCAGGCTCCTATGACAAAGCCAGGTTGGGTTAAGAGCATCTTTTTTTGGGGGAAAAGAGAAGCCGGAGGATTATTTTGGGATGCGCCAGGAAGCAGCCGAGGTCACCTTTCCCAAATTGAGCGTCTCGTAGGGATCGGGAAATCCGGTGAATTCCCGGGGGCTGCCATAGAGGTTGATGTAGCAGGGCCCGAAGGTCGGCAGGAATCCCAGCCCGTCATCCACTGGGAATGGCAGGGAAAAGAGGGATTAGGGATTTTTGGAGGATCCTTGGCAAGGTGTCCTGCTTGGTGTAGGATCACAGGCGGATGGAGGCCACCAAAATCCTGGGATTTCCACCCATTTTGAGTCTACGACGTCACCTTGGAATAGGAGAAAGATAAGGAGGGCGTGGCACTGTATCCCGGGAATTCCCAATCCCAGGAAAAGTCCCCATGGAAAAGGGAAAGGACAGAGAGTGATTGGACAAGAGGAAGAGTGACAGGAGAGAGGGAGGAGCCTCAGGATGTGCCAAGGGACATTTAGGTTGGATTTTTGGGAAAATTCCTTCCTGGAAGTTGGATTTTTGGGAATATTCCTTCCTGGAAAGGGCTGTCCCCATCCCAGGAGGGATGGAACATCCCTGTGGATGTGGCACTTGGAGACACGGATCAGGGGTGCTCTTGGCAGCCAGTGGATCACAGGGATTTTCCAACCCTGTGATTCCATTAAAACCTCTCGTTTTTATGGAATTTTGAGCAGGAATCCTGCCCTGAGCTCCATGTCCACACCCCAGACATGGCAACATCCCGGGAATCCCCAAAGAGCCAAACCAGAGCCATTCCCTTTTCCCAACTCATCCCAGCCAATCCTCCCCCAGTCCAGAGAGCGGAACCAGTAAAACCAGTCCTAGGAGGCGCTGGAAAACTGGGATGGTACTGGGAACGTACGGTCCGAGGGTTTCAGAGGCTTCACAGGAGCAGGAAATTCATCTGAGGCACAAAGAGAGGGAGAGAGGTTGGGAAAGGTTGGAAGAGGAGCATGGAAAAGGGACGGATATGGGAACGAAGGTGGAGATTCCCATGGAGGGACAGAGAGAGAAAAGGAGAGGTTGGAAGAGGTTCGTGGAATCATGGAATCACGGAATCATGGAATCACAGAATCACGGAATCATGGAATGGTTTGGGTGGGGAAGGGACCTTAAAGCCCATCCAGGTGCATCCAGGGACACCTCCCACTATCCCAGGTTGTTCCAAGCCTCATCCAGCCTGGCCTTGGAAAATTCCAGAGGCTGTAGGATTGGGATGGAGCAGGATTGGGATGGAGCAGGATTGGAGCCTCCCTGAGTTGCATTCCCTGGAATTTCCTTGGGATCCAGCAGATCCCAGTGGTTGAATGGGAGATGCCAATCCTGCATCCCCCCATTCCCATCCTCCCTCCCGGCCTCTCTCTCTCTCTCTCTCTCTCTCTCTCCAGCCCATCCCAGGATCTGGATTGGGATTGGGAAGAGGGGACTGGACAATGCCGGTGGGTGGGACACGGGTGGAGCCCCTGGATCGTGTCCCAGTTCATGGAATCCATGGAATGGCTTGGAAGGACCTTCAAGCTCATCTCATTCCATGGGCAGGGACACCTCCCACTATCCCAGGGTGCTCCACATTTTTTCCAACGTGGCCATCCCGTGTCCCTACGGTTCGTTGCGGGAGGGGGGGATCACAAAGCCACACGTGGAATTCCCGGTGGGATCGCGGATTCCATGGAAGTGCTGGCAGCAGGAGAAGCTCGTGCAGGCAGAAGCTCCCGGCCCTCAGCAGCTCCAAAGCCGTGTCCCAAATTCCCACCCGGCACTGGTGACGGTGACACCCGGCTGAGCCCTGCCACCACCTGGGGGTCCTTCCCCTTTGAAAAATCCCAGGATTTGGATGGGAATTCCCACCCTGTGACAGCCCCTAAATGTCACCTCAGCCACACCACAGGGGGGACGTGGCCTCGGCCAGCAGCTGTGCCACCACCGCCACGTGTCACCAACCTCCAGCACCCACGGACCTGCAACCTCCATCTCCCATTCCCCAGAATCCACCAAATCCCAAATCCCAAGTGCAGAGGGGTTGGATCCATCCGGAAATGGGGCACAGCTTGGAGCAACCCCCAGGACCCCACTGTGTGTCCCCAGGCAGGGACGGTGACAGTGACGGTGACATCCCCAAGGCCACCACCCGCCTCCAGCCACGCCATGGACCTGCAACCTCCACCCCGCATTCCCAAGAATCCATCAAATCCCAAATGCAGAGGGGTTGGATCCATCCGGAAACGGGGCACAGCTCGGCGCGACCCCCAGGACCCCAGGGACGGTGACAGCTGTGACAGTGACATCCCCAAGGCCACCACCAACCTCCAGCCATGCCATGCAGCTCCTCCAAGGCCATGCATCCCAAATCCCGGCCTCCTTCCCGCCCTTACCCTCCAGCTCCCCGCCGGGAGCCGAGATCTTGGACATTCCAAGGAAAGCGGTGCCGATGACATCGTTGTGCGTCAGGCGGTCCCTGTGAGGTGACATCGTCACTTTGGGGACCTCAGGGTGTCCCCGTGCCCATCCCGCCACTCCGGGCACTGGGAATGCCCTTCCCGCTCACCAGTCGGTCACACGGATCCTCATCCGCTCGCACATGGATGGGAACTGGGAAAAGGGATGTGGGAAGAGGGTGAGTGGTGCTGGGGACAGTGGGAGGGGACCTTGGGGACACCGGTGCTCACCATGGCCGGCAGCGTCAGGCACTGGTTCCACTGGGGGTTGGCGTTTTTCTCCAGGATCCGGGAGTAGAGCTGGAAGGGAGGGGTGGGAAGAGGGAAAATTCCCCCAAAATCCAGCCTCAGATTCCCTAAAATCCAGCCTCAGGTTCCCTAAAATCCGGCCTCAGGTTCCCTAAAATCCAGCTTCAGGTTCCCTAAAATCCAGCTTCAGATTCCCCAAAATACGGCCTCAGATTCCCTAAAATCCAGCCTCAGATTCCCCCAAAATCCAGCTTCAGATTCCCTAAAATCTGGCTTCAGATTCCCCAAAATCCAGCCTCAGATTCCCCAAAATCCGTCCTCCATTCCATGGGGTTCCTAAACCCCCTGGTGCAGGAGGCTGAGGATGTCACAGATTTCCCAGGGATCTTCCCACCTTGGGACCAGCAGGATCCCATTTTCCCCATTCCAAGACCAAATTCCCCCATTCCAAGACCAAATTCCCCCATTCCAGGACCAAATTCCCTCATTCCAGGACCAGATTTTTCCATGCCAGGACTAAATTCCCCCATGCCAAGAGCAAATTCCTCCATTCCAAGATCAGATTCCCCCATTCCAGAACCAAATTCCCACATGCCAGGACCAGGCCTGGGGATCTGGAGGGAATATCCCATTGCCATCCCAACCCCAAGGTCATCCCGGCGCCATCCCAATCCCAGGGATCCAAAGGAAATGTCCCAATCCCAAATTCCTGGGGACTGTCCCGCTACCATTCCAGCTCCACCAACATCCCGCTGCCATCCCAATCCCAAAGACTTGGGCGGGAATGTCCCACTGCCATCCCAATCCCAGCGATCCTAAGGGAATGTCCCACTGCCGTTCCAGCTCTGAGAACATCCCAGGGCCATCCCAATCCCAGGGATCCAAAGGGAATATCCCATTGAAATCCCAATCCCAAAGACCTGGGAGGGAAACCCCAGGAACTCGGAGGGAATGTCCCACTGCCATTCCCATCCCAGTCCAGGGAACACCCCGCTGCCATCCCAATCCCGGGTTCCTCCCACTGCCATTCCCAGGGATCCTGGAGCATCCCATTCCCTGACCGTTTTCCCGGCAAAGCTGACTTCCACGAAGGGATCCACCAGGTTCTTCTTGTTGCTCTCGAAGCCGAAGATCTGCCGGACATTGTCCATGACGGCGTCATCCACTGGGGAAAGAGGGAGACACCAAAATTCATGGAATTCCGCAGCATCCCGATGGTCCTGGTGGGATGAGCATTCCCACAGAGGCGCTCTCCAGGCGGGAAAAGCAGGATAAAACCAGTTTGAAGCAGTAAGAAACTCCTCCCACATGAAACCGCCTGATTAAGACATGGATTATCCTTCGATGAAGATCCGGATCATTCCCTTCTCCGGGCCCTAATTCCCGCCCGGAATGTTGCGATTCCAAGGGATCCAAAGGGAAAACCTACTCTGGGGCAAATCCTCGGCTTTGAAGATCTTGAGGCAGAACTGGGCCCCCCTGAGGGTGACCCCGGTGGGGCGCAGCAGATTGGCCTCGATGTCCTCCTTGTCCTCGGCCGCCTCCTTCTTCTCCAGCTGCAGGAAAAGGGAACAGCGGGAAAAGTCAGCCTGGATTCCGGAGTGAGCGGGAAAATCGCAAAACAGAGAGATCGGGTGGATCTCTCATCCATGGGAGTTGTCCAAGGTGAGGTTGGATGGGGTTTGGAGCGATCTGGGATGCTGGGAGGTGTCCCTGGACATGGATCTGGGAATCATGGATGGGGTGGGATTTAAGGTCGCTTCCAATCCAAACCATTCCAGGATTCTGAAGCCCCTCTGCTCTGGATCAGGCTGGGAGAGCTGGGAATGTTGCCCTGGAGAAGGGAAGGAGCCAGGGAGAGCTGCGAGCCCCTTGCAGGGCCTAAAGGGGCTCCAGGAGAGCTGCAGAGGGACTGGGGCCAAGGGCTGGAGGGCCAGGAGGCAGGGAATGGCTTCCCAGTGGGAAAGGGGAGCTTGGGCTGGGATGTTGGGAAGGAATTGCTGGCTGGGAGGGTGGGGAGGGGCTGGGCTGGAATTGCCAGAGCAGCTGGGGCTGCCCCTGGATCCCTGGGAATGTCTAAGGCCAGCTTGGATCCATCTGGGATAGTGGGAGGTGTCCCCGGGTGGGAATGGATGAGCTTTAAATCCCTCCCAAACCATTCCATGATTCCATGAGAAAATGCAGCGCTTTTCCCCCAAAATGGAGGAGGATCCAGGCTGTGGCTTCTCTGGGAATGCCCATGGGGTTTGGTGACCCTTGGCCGGAATATCCCATGGCCAGAATATCCCAGAGCTGGAATATCCCAAATCCAGAATATCCCCTGGCTGCAATATCCCAGAGCCGGAATATCCCAGCTCCGGAATATCCAGAGCTGGACTATCCCAGATCCAGAATATCCCATTGGGAATACTCACAGGAGCTTCATCTCCAGGCCCCAGCACGCAGGCGCTGACCTTCAGGTATCCCTTGGCTCCGGCGGAAAAATCCTCCGGATCCGACAGGAGCAGCCACTTCCTGAGGAAAGCATGTTCTACGGGAAAACATGGACATCCGGGAATTAGTCCTTGGATGGCCAGGGATGCTCCTGGGTGGAATTTTGAATGGATATCATGGAATGGGATACGGGAATGTTTCAGCTCTTTTCCCAGGAAGGGATCTGAGAAGAGGGAGGTGTCTTTGGGATGGAATTCCCACAGAAGCTGTGGATGTGACATCCCTGGAAGTGTCCAAGGAGAGGTTGGATGGGGCTTGGAGAAACCTGGGATAGTGGGAAGTGTCCCTGGACATGGATGGGGTGGGAATGGGATGGGATTTAAGGTCTCCAAACCCAAACCATTTCAGGATTCTGGAGGCAGCCTGGGAGAGCTGGGAATGTTCCCCTGGAGGAGGGAGAACTCCAGGGAATCCTCAGAGTCCCTAAAGGGGCTCCAGGAGAGCTGCAGAGGGATTTGGGAGAAGGGATTTGGGCCAGGAGGCAGGGAATGGCTTCCCAGTGGGAAAGGGGAGCTTGGGCTGGGATGTTGGGAAGGAATTTTTTGGGATGGAATTCCCAGAGCAGCTGGGGCTTCCCCTGGATCCCTGGGAGCATCCAAGGCCAGGCTGGGATGGACTTGGATCCACCTGGGATCATGGAATTTGTCCCTGGATGGATCCGGATGATCCTTAAGGTCCCTTCCCACCCCAACCATTCCAGGATTCCATGCTCATGGATCCGGTGTTCCTCTATGGAAGAGCTCGGATGTGTGGGTGCAATTCCCAAAAAAAAAAAATCAAGGAGTTTCCCAAGGCTCACTCGGCTCGGAGTAAACGGTCTCCACATCCATCTGTGGGATAAAAGGAAAAGGAGATTCCAGAGCTCATCCAGAGCAGGAAACGCCAGGAAAAGTGGACAAGATCTTACCCGGAATTCCCCGATCACCGAATCCGTGCGGAACGACCGAGAATCCACAACCTGGAAATGAGGAAAAATGGGACATCCAATGCAAATCCTGCCGGAATGGAGGATCCTGCGGAACAAGGGGGTGTTTCCCTGGAAAGGGGAGAATTCCAGGAATTCCCGGCACTCACCGTGAGGAAAACAGGAGCGTCGAACAGCTCCGATGGGGACTCGAAGACGTTGAAGAAAAAGGTCTGTGGGAAACAGGGATAAGGATGAGGAACATTCCCGATTTTCCCCCTGGAGCACATTTCCACTTCCCATGGGATGGAGCTTCCAGCCTCCAGGTAGCTCTGGGATTTTGGGAAGAGCCCTGGATGAGGGGCAGGGAATGCTGGGCTCGCTCCTTGGTGTCACATCCCAAATCCCGGCCTCTCCCGGGAATTGTTGGAGTGGGAATTCCCGCTGACCTCGTCGAAGATGGGGCTGTTCCCTTTCCGGATCCGCGTCCTCCGGGTTTGTCCGGACACCGTCACCTTCACCACCGGCCGGATGTTGATCCCGGGAAGCTGCCGGGCCTCGATGACCCTGACCCGGATCTGGGATGGAGAAAAGGGAATCACCAGGATGGGAATCACCGGGATCATCTCATAGGATGGAGGACAGGGAATCACCCAGATCTGGGATGGGATGGAGGTCAGGGAATCACCGGGATCATCCCATGGGGTGGAGAACAGGGAATCACCTGGATCTGGGATGGGATGAAGGACCGGGAATCATTGGGATCATCCCATGGGATGGAGGACAAGCAATCTACAGGATCTGGGATGGGAGGGAGGACTGGGAATCACCAGGATTTGGGATTGAGGACAGGGAATCATCAGGATCATCCCATGGGATGGAGGACAGGGAATCACCAGGATCTGGGATGGGATGGAGGACAGGGAATCACCAGGATCTGGGATTGAGGACAGGGAATCATCGGGATCATCCCATGGGATGGAGGACAAGGAATCACCAGGATGGGAATCACCGGGATCATCCCACAGGATGGAGAACAGGGAATCATTGGGATCATCCCATGGGATGGAGGACAAGGAATCACCAGGATCTGGGATGGGATGGAAGACAGGGAATCACCAGGATTTGGGATTGAGGACAGGGAATCATCGGGATCATCCCATGGGGTGGAGGACAAGGAATCAACAGGATCTGGGATGGGATGGAGGACAGGGAATCACTGGGAATCACCCCATGGGATGGAGGACAAGGAATCACCGGGATGGGAATCACCGGGATCATCCCATGAGGTGGAGAACAGGGCATCACTGGACTGTGGGATTGAGGACAGGGAATCATCAGGATCATCCCATGGGGTGGAGGACAAGGAATCACCCGGGTCTGGGATGGGATGGAGGACAAGGAATCACCGGGATGGGAATCACTGGGATCATCCCACAGGCTGGAGAACAGGGAATCATTGGGATCATCCCATGGGGTGGAGAACAGGGAATCACCGGGATCTGGGATGGGATGGAGGACTGGGAATCACCGGGACAACCTGCGGGATTTTACAGGAACAGATCATCCCACCTGGAAATCCTGGGGTTTGTTGGATAAAGGTTTTTTGGGAGAGCTCCTCCTCCTCCTCTTCATCCCCTGGATGAGATTCCCGGATGGCTTCCTTGGGAACGAGGGCGGCTCCGATCCCGGCGCTCCCGAGGACGCTGAAGGCTCCGTGTCCCCCGTGGCCTCCGGATCCTCAGGATCCTCCTCTCCGGCCGTCTCTGCCCGGCAGGAGAAGGGAAAAGTGGGATTTGGGAATGGCTTTGGATGCCAAAAACCAGGATGGGGAGGGGTGGTGGTTACCGGTGACCGTGTCCAGCTCGGCCACAGCCGGGGCCAGATCCGGAGGGGCCGGAGGCGGGAAAAGCGGGATAGAGCCCGGAGGGGGGATGTAGGACACCTGCAGGAACAGGGAAGCCTGGAAAACAGGGAATGAGCGTTAGAGAGCCGGGATGGGTAACTGGGATAAACTGGGAGGGACAGGCTCAGACTGGTCCCAAACTGGGAGCTGAAAGTGGCAGGGATGTGGCTCAAACTGGTTTGAAACTGGGAGGGACAGGACTCAGCCTGGTCCCAAACTGGGGGGACACGGCTCAAACTGGGAGCTGCCACTGGAAGGGCCATGGCTCACACTGGTCCCAAACTGGGGGGCCCAACTGGTCCCAAACTGGGAGCCCAAACTGGCCATTCCATGGCTTGTACTGGTCCCAAACTGGGAGTCCAAACTGGTCCCAAACTGGGAGCCCAAACTGGTCGCAAACTGGGAGTCCCACTGGCTACGGGGACGCCAAACTGGCCCCAAACTGGGAGTCCCCCTGGCTATGCCATGGCTTGTACTGGTCGCAAACTGGGAGCCACAACTGGTCCCAAACTGGGAGCCCAAACTGGCCATTCCATGGCTTGTACTGGTCCCAAACTGGGAGTCCAAACTGGTCCCAACTGGTGCCAGCGCTCACCCCGGTGCTCTCCTTGCGCGAGCAAACTGGGAGTCCCACTGGCTATGCCATGGCTTGTACTGGTCCCAAACTGGGAGCCCAAACTGGTCCAAACTGGTGCCAGCGCTCACCCCGGTGCTCTCCTTGCGCGAGTCCAGCAGGGGGAGGTTGAACGAGGCCGCCAGGCTGGGAGTGCCCAGAACATCCCGGAGCGGCACCCGGGATTCTCCCAAAAACCTGCGGGAAACAGCGACAGGGCTCAGGGCAGATCCAGGGGCATCCCAACCATTCCAGAGGCAGGGATGGGAGTCGGGAGAGGGGCACGGAGATGGAGGCAGCCTGGGAGAGCTGGGAATGTTCCCCTGGAGGAGGGAGAACTCCAGGGAATCCTCAGAGTCCCTAAAGGGGCTCCCGGGGAGCTGCAGAGGGATTTGGGAGAAGGGATTTGGGCCAGGAGGCAGGGAATGGCTTCCCAGTGGGAAAGGGGAGCTTGGGCTGGGATGTTGGGAAGGAATT
>NW_008238634.1:928232-929782 GCF_000691975.1 Corvus brachyrhynchos
CGGAGTCTCCTTGCTCGGGGATCCAGGCCCCTCCTCCCGTTTTCCCGTGGTTATTTATGGACACTCCGGAGCTGGAACAGCCCCAAACTCCAGCTCCTTTGGATTCCAGCCCAGCAGCAATTCCAGCCTCTGCTCCAGCCTTGGAAACGGGATCCTTGCCGGAGCAGGGAGCACATTCCCAACCTCCGATCCAAAAAATAAATCCCATCCTTTATTTTTCCCCTTTCCCAGCAGCTCTCCCACCCCACAGAGCCGGGAATCCCTGGAATCCCTGGAATTCCCTCGTTCCTCCCCCAGCAGGAGCCCCCGATCCGTGGGGAACCCCTGGAATGGGAGGCACCGGGAGCATCGGGAGGAAGGAAACCGGAGGCTCTGCTCCCGCCACCCTTCCCGGCACTCCGGAGCCTTGGGAATGACCTTGGCAGCGCTTCCCAAATCCCAGCCAAGTATCCAAAGTATCCATCCCCAAACAAGGACCCCCTGTGTATTCCCAACCTTCCAACGCTGGAATTTTCCCCCGGAATTCCGAGCGAAGCAGCCCAAAAATGTGGCTCCGGCCTCCCACGGCGGGAATTCACGGAGTTCGGGAAGAGCTCCGGGAATGGGAGAAGGGAGAGGAATTTTTTCCCACCCGTTCCGGAATTTTTCCCACCTGTTCCTTCCCACGGTTTCATGGTCCTTGACCACCACGGTGAGCTCGGCATCGGGATCCAGCGGGATTCCCTTCAGATCCCACTCGAATCCCTGGAAAAAAAGGGAGGAAGGAGCCGGGATCAGCGCCTGGAAGTGGAGAACCCAAATCCCAAACCCCCTTGGAATCACAGCATTCCCAAAGCCAAAATTCCCAGCAAATCCTTTGGGAAAAGATGCCCTGGGAAAAGCTTGTATTTGGATTCCCGGGAAGGAGCTGCTCCAGCCCCAATCTGTGCCCGTTTTCCCACCAAATTCCAATCTTTTTTGGGAATTTTGGCCCACGGGAGCACAAGGATGGGGTTGGAAGGGAAAATGTGCTGGAAAAATTCCCATTCCATAGGAATTCCTTGTAACGTTGGTGCCGAGCCTGGATAAGGCCTCGATGGAAGGGGAAGAGCTTGGAATTCTGCCCGGAATTCCAGAGCAGAAAGGGAACGATCCCAAACTTTCCGTGGAGTGGAAGCCTCAGGGAATCCCCTGGGCTCAGGAACAGGGATAAATCCAGGGATTGGGAATTCTCACCTCATTCCAGATGGGATTTGTGTTGTTCTTGATGACCTTTGTCCTCTTCTTCACACCTGGAAGGGGAAAAAATGGGATTGGGATCTTCCCATGGATCAGGAGAAACACCAGGATCGGGAGCTTCCCAGGGATCGGGAGGTTCCCAGGGATCGGGAGGTTCCCAGGGATCGGGAGGTTCCCAGGGATCGGGAGCTTCCCAGGGATCAGGATCCCAGAATGAAACTCCGATCCCGGGTGCATCTGAACTTCCAGGGATTTCCGGAATCAGGATTGGATCCCAATCCCCAGTCCCAGCTGGGGCTGAGCTTCCAGGGATTCCCAGGATCAGGATTGGA
>NW_008238634.1:930470-940082 GCF_000691975.1 Corvus brachyrhynchos
CCCATCTTGGGCTGAACTTCCAGGGATTCCCAGGATCAGGATTGGAGCCCATTCCCCAATCCCAGCTGGAGCTGAATTTCCAGGGATTCCCAGGATCAGGATTGGATCCCATTCCCTAATCCCAGCTGGGGCTGAGCTTCCAGGGATTCCCACAGCTTCCAGGATCGGGATCCGGCCCCATTCCCTATTCCCAGGCAGGAATGGGGATCCCCAACCGTTCCCAGTTGGAAAATCCCATGGAAATCCCCTTCTTGCCGTGCCTCAGTTTCCCCAGGAGCAGCAAGGCCGCATCCAAAGGTTTCCAAGGATTGGGAATTCGGGCTGGGAAGAGCCACAGGTGATCCCAACCATTCCAATCCCTCCATTCCCTGCATCCAAACCTCGGGATTGTGCCTCAGTTTCCCCAGGATCCCCCAAAAAACCACGGGATCGGCGGCTCCAAATTCCCCCAAATCCAACATTCCCAAATCTTGGGAATGCTCCATCCCCACCCCCACCACCCCCTTCCCAAAGCCACGCCCCCCTCATCCCTCTTGGAATGCGGCTGCATCCCAAGGGAAGAGGAAAAGGAAAAGGCCAAACAATGGAGGTGACTCAAACCCCAGGAGACTCCCGGGATATTCCAAATATTCCCGGTTTTCTGCTCTTTTAGCCCCGTTCAGCGAATCCTTCCCGGTTTGGGATTGGGAAAAGCCAAAATTCCCGGCAGCCGGGAATTTGGACAACTCAGTTTTCCTCATCCAAAGGTTCATTCCCCTCCTCATTCCTGATTTTTCCCGGGATTCAGAGCTCTGGAATTGGCCCAGATCGGGATTTGGCCAAAGATGGAGCTCCCGGGATTCTCCGGAGGGATCCCGGTGGGAATGGGATCAGCGGCACCCGCATTCCAAAGGGAAAAGCTGGATCAGGACCCACTGGTCCTTTTCCTTAATTTTTTTTCTAAAACCGGGATTTTCCCCCCTTTTCCCCCGTTTCTTTCTCATTTCCCCCCTTTTTTTTTCCTATTTTCCCCATTTTTCCCTATTTTTCCCAATTATTTTCCTATTTTTCCCCATTTTTCCCTATTTTTCCCCATTTTTCCCCATTTTTCCCCATTTTTCCCCATTTTTCCCCATTTTTCCCCATTTTTCCCCATTTTTCCCCATTTTTCCCCATTTTTCCCCATTTTTCCCCATTTTTCCCCATTTTTCCCCATTTTTCCCCATTTTTCCCCATTTTTCCCCATTTTTCCCCATTTTTCCCCATTTTTCCCCATTTTTCCCCATTTTTCCCTTATTTTCCCCATTTTTCCTTATTTTCCCCATTC
This sequence comes from Corvus brachyrhynchos, assembly GCF_000691975.1. NCBI lineage: Eukaryota > Metazoa > Chordata > Aves > Passeriformes > Corvidae > Corvus > Corvus brachyrhynchos. Next base: position 931,777 of record NW_008238634.1, read on the forward strand.
TTTCCTATTTTTTCCCTTTTTTTCCTATTTTCCCAATTTTTTCCCTATTATTCCCCATTTCTTCCCCATCTTTTCCTGGTTTTCCCCATTTCTCCCCATTTTTTTCCTATTTTCCCCCATTTTTCCCTATTTTTCCCCATTTTTCCCCATTTTTCCTATTTTTTCCTATTTTCCCCCATTTTTCCCTATTTTTCCCCATTTTTCCCCATTTTTCCCCATTTTTCCCCATTTTCCCCCATTTTCCCCCATTTTCCCCCATTTTCCCCCATTTTCCCCCATTTTTCCCTATTTTTCCCCATTTTTCCCCATTTTTCCCCATTTTTCCCCATTTTTCCCCATTTTTTCCTTATTTTCCCCATTTTTCCTTATTTTCCCCATTCTTTCCTATTTTTTCCCTTTTTTTCCTATTTTCCCAATTTTTTCCCTATTATTCCCCATTTCTTCCCCATCTTTTCCTGGTTTTCCCCATTTCTCCCCATTTTTTTCCTATTTTCCCCCATTTTTTCCTATTTTCCCAATTTTTTCCCTATTATTCTCCATTTCTTCCCCATTTTTTCCCAGTTTTCCCTGTTTTCCCCCATTTTTTCCCCATTTTTCCCATTTTCCCCATTTTTTCCCCGTTTTTCCCCATTTTTTCCCCGTTTTCCCCCATTTTTCCCCGTTTTCCCCCCCATTTTTTCCCATTCCCCCCCTTTTTTTCCTCATTTTTCCCCACACCAGGAAATACCAAAAACCCCCAAGGCAGCGCCAGCTTCCAGCGGGAATTTTGGGAGCGCAAAGCCCTCCCTTTTCCCAGGAAATCCATCCCTCGGGAACGGGATAAACCCCGCTCCACATGGGATTATTCCCATCCATCCCAATCCGGAATTCAAGGATTTAAAGGCACGGAATTCCCAGGGATATTCCAGCGCGGATCTTTAAAAATTCAGGATCAGGGGGATAAAAGCTGGGAAAAGAGGGGAGGATTTTCCAAGGATTTGGGAGCAGCAGGAGCTTTCGCAGATGCCAAATTTTGCTGCCAAAGCAGCCAAAAATATTCCAAAGCCTCCCTTCCTTCCCAAAAAAATTAAAACTCCGGGATTCCCTCACCTCGGAATGTCAGGCTGGCCACGGGATCGCTTTGTTTATCCCGCTTTTCCACGTTGGGAAGTTGGGAAGCCCTTTGGAGCAGGCAGCGGAGCATGGCCGGGATCGGGAAAGCCGGGATCGGGAAAGCCGGGATCGGGAAAGCCGGGATCGGGATAAGGATCCGCTCCCTCATCCCATTCCCACCCCCTTTTCCCGGTCCGGCCCTTCCCGGCACGGGAACGCCCCTGGAGGGCCTGGAAAAAAACCGGGATGGTGGGAAGGAGAGCTGGGAGAGGCGGGAGTTGGGAATAGATCCCTGGGATTTAGGGATGCTGGGAGCGCCAGGGATCGGGGATGAATCCCTGGAATTCAGGGATGCTGGGAAGCCCAGGGATGGGCAAACACCGGGATCGGGGAATGCTGCAATTCCCAGGGATGGGGAACCAAAATATCAGGATTTGGGAATGCTGGGAACCCCAAAGATCCCCTAAACACCGGGATCTGGGAATGCTGGGAACCCCAAAGATCCCCTAAACACCGGGATCTGGGAATGCTGGGAACCCCAAAGATCCCCTAAACACCGGGATTTGGGAATGCTGCAATTCCCAGAGATGGGGAACCAAAACATCGGGATTTGGGAATGCTGGGAACCCCAAAGATCCCCTAAACACCGGGATTTGGGAATGCTGGGAAGCCCAGGGATGGGGAATAAATCCCTGGGATTTGGGAATCTCAAAATTCCCAGGGATGGAGAATGAAATCCTTGGGATTCAGGAATGGCGGGAACCCCAAGGATATCCCAGCACTGGGATTTGGGAATGCTGGGAACCTCAGAGATCCTCTAAACACCGGGATTTGGGAATGCTGCGAACATTCCCAGGGATGGGGAATCAATCCCTGAGATTTTGGGGATCCCCCAAGGCCTGAGGCTGCCCCAGCACCGGGATCCCAGAATTCGGGAATGCCGCAATCCCAGAAACACCAAAAAACCCCCACAACCTGGGAATTGGGGAGCAGCAGAACCCCGGGAACGCCGCACGCACCCACCGGGAGAATTCCATGAAAAACCGGGAACGCTCGATCCCACAGCCGGCCCCTCTCCCGGCAATCCCAAAAAGCCGCTTTTTCCCAGGGAAAAACCCATCCCAAACATCCCGTGACGTCACGGCCCTTTGTCCCCTCTCGGGAAGGGACAAATTCCCCGGTATTCCCAAATTTGGGATCGTCCCTTTCCCCCCACCCCCCGCGCGGGAAATCCCAAAAAAAACCGAAGAACCCCGGGCGGGGGCCGGGGGTGGCTCCAGGGGGGTCCCCAAGGGCCACCAGGGGGGAGGCGACAGCGGGGACAGGGAGGGAGCGAGGGAATCCCGGCCCCATCCCAAATTCCAGAGCCGGAATTCCCTCCAAATGCCACCGAAGTCACCCAAAAATCCCACCCGGATCACCCCAGAATTCCACTGAATCCAACTAAATCCCACTAATTTCCCCCAAATCTCCCCCTAAAATCCCCCCAAATCAGCCCTAAATTCCCCTAACCCCCCCCAAAATTGCCCGTAAAAGCCCCCCAAAATTGCCCGTAAAAGCCCCCCAAAATTGCCCGTAAAAGCCCCCCAAAATTGCCCGTAAAAGCCCCCCAAAATTGCCCGTAAAAGCCCCCCAAAATTGCCCGTAAAAGCCCCCCAAAATTGCCCGTAAAAGCCCCCCAAAATTGCCCGTAAAAGCCCCCCAAAATTGCCCGTAAAAGCCCCCCAAAATTGCCCGTAAAAGCCCCCCAAAATTGCCCGTAAAAGCCCCCCAAAATTGCCCGTAAAAGCCCCCCAAAATTGCCCGTAAAAGCCCCCCAAAATTGCCCGTAAAAGCCCCCCAAAATTGCCCGTAAAAGCCCCCCAAAATTGCCCGTAAAAGCCCCCCAAAATTGCCCGTAAAAGCCCCCCAAAATTGCCCGTAAAAGCCCCCCAAAATTGCCCGTAAAAGCCCCCCAAAATTGCCCGTAAAAGCCCCCCAAAATTGCCCGTAAAAGCCCCCCAAAATTGCCCGTAAAAGCCCCCCAAAATTGCCCGTAAAAGCCCCCCAAAATTGCCCGTAAAAGCCCCCCAAAATTGCCCGTAAAAGCCCCCCAAAATTGCCCGTAAAAGCCCCCCAAAATTGCCCGTAAAAGCCCCCCAAAATTGCCCGTAAAAGCCCCCCAAAATTGCCCGTAAAAGCCCCCCAAAATTGCCCGTAAAAGCCCCCCAAAATTGCCCGTAAAAGCCCCCCAAAATTGCCCGTAAAAGCCCCCCAAAATTGCCCGTAAAAGCCCCCCAAAATTGCCCGTAAAAGCCCCCCAAAATTGCCCGTAAAAGCCCCCCAAAATTGCCCGTAAAAGCCCCCCAAAATTGCCCGTAAAAGCCCCCCAAAATTGCCCCTAAAATCCCCCCAAATCACCCTAAATCAGCCCAAAATTCCCCCAAAATCCCCTCAAAATCCCCTCCAAATTCTACCAAAATCCCCTCAAAATCCCGATTTTTTTTCCCCCTAAATCCCGATTTTTCCCCCTAAATCCCCATTCTCCCCCCTAAATCCCCTTTTTTTTTCCCCCATAAATCCCCATTTTCCCCCCTAAATCCCGATTTTTTTTCCCCTAAATCCCGATTTTTTTCCCCTAAATCCCAATTTTTTTCCCCTTAAATACCCTTTTTTTTTTTTTTCCCCGTAAATCCCCATTTTTTCCCCCTAAATCCCGGGGTTTTTTTCCCCTAATGCCCCAAATCCCGGTTTTTTCCCCCAAATCCACCTCGGAACGTGCAGCAGCAGTAGCTGTCGCTGATGTCGCTGCCCCCCGTGAGAACATTCTCGGCCCGCAGGACGAAGACGCGGAGCATCGGATTTTTTTCCCCTAAATGCCCAAATTTTTTTTCCCCTAAATCCCCATTTATTTTTCCCTTAAATACCCTTTTTTTTTTTCCCCTAAATCCCCCTTTTTCCCCCCCCGATCCCCGTTTTTTGCCCAAATTTTTTTTCCCCTAAACCCCGGGGTTTTTCCCCCCTAAATCCCCAAATTTTTTCCCCCTAAATCCCCATTTTTCCCCCCTAAATCCCGGGGGTTTTTTCCCCTAAATCCCCAATTTTTTTTCCCCTAAACCCCGGGGTTTTTCCCCCTAAATCCCCAAATTTTTTCCCCCTAAATCCCCATTTTTCCCCCCTAAATCCCGGGGGTTTTTTCCCCTAAATCCCCAATTTTTTTTCCCCTAAATCCCGGGGGGTTTTTCCCATAAATCCCGATTTTTTCCCCTAAATTCCTTTTTTTTTTTCCCCTTAAATACGGGTTTTTTTCCCCCCTAAATCCCCATTTTCCCCCCTAAATCCCCAATTTTTTTTTCCCCTAAATCCCGATTTTTTCCCCTAAATCCCGGGAGTTTTTCCCCCTAAATCCCAATTTTTCCCCCTAAATCCCCATTTTCCCCCCTAAATCCCCAATTTTTTTTCCCCTAAATCCCGGGGGGTTTTTCCCATAAATCCCGATTTTTTCCCCTAAATCCCGGGAGTTTTTCCCCCTAAATCCCAATTTTTCCCCCTAAATCCCCATTTTCCCCCCTAAATCCCCAATTTTTTTTCCCCTAAATCCCGGGGGGTTTTTCCCATAAATCCCGATTTTTTCCCCTAAATCCCGGGAGTTTTTCCCCCTAAATCCCAATTTTTCCCCCTAAATCCCCATTTTCCCCCCTAAATCCCCAATTTTTTTTCCCCTAAATCCCGGGGGGTTTTTCCCATAAATCCCGATTTTTTCCCCTAAATCCCGGGAGTTTTTCCCCCTAAATCCCAATTTTTCCCCCTAAATCCCCATTTTCCCCCCTAAATCCCCAATTTTTTTTCCCCTAAATCCCGGGGGGTTTTTCCCATAAATCCCGATTTTTTCCCCTAAATCCCGGGAGTTTTTCCCCCTAAATCCCAATTTTTCCCCCTAAATCCCCATTTTCCCCCCTAAATCCCCAATTTTTTTTCCCCTAAATCCCGGGGGGTTTTTCCCATAAATCCCGATTTTTTCCCCTAAATCCCGGGAGTTTTTCCCCCTAAATCCCAATTTTTCCCCCTAAATCCCCATTTTCCCCCCTAAATCCCCAATTTTTTTTCCCCTAAATCCCGGGGGGTTTTTCCCATAAATCCCGATTTTTTCCCCTAAATCCCGGGAGTTTTTCCCCCTAAATCCCAATTTTTCCCCCTAAATCCCCATTTTCCCCCCTAAATCCCCAATTTTTTTTCCCCTAAATCCCGGGGGGTTTTTCCCATAAATCCCGATTTTTTCCCCTAAATCCCGGGAGTTTTTCCCCCTAAATCCCAATTTTTCCCCCTAAATCCCCATTTTCCCCCCTAAATCCCCAATTTTTTTTCCCCTAAATCCCGGGGGGTTTTTCCCATAAATCCCGATTTTTTCCCCTAAATCCCGGGAGTTTTTCCCCCTAAATCCCAATTTTTCCCCCTAAATCCCCATTTTCCCCCCTAAATCCCCAATTTTTTTTCCCCTAAATCCCGGGGGGTTTTTCCCATAAATCCCGATTTTTTCCCCTAAATCCCGGGAGTTTTTCCCCCTAAATCCCAATTTTTCCCCCTAAATCCCCATTTTCCCCCCTAAATCCCCAATTTTTTTTCCCCTAAATCCCGGGGGGTTTTTCCCATAAATCCCGATTTTTTCCCCTAAATCCCGGGAGTTTTTCCCCCTAAATCCCAATTTTTCCCCCTAAATCCCCATTTTCCCCCCTAAATCCCCAATTTTTTTTCCCCTAAATCCCGGGGGGTTTTTCCCATAAATCCCGATTTTTTCCCCTAAATCCCGGGAGTTTTTCCCCCTAAATCCCAATTTTTCCCCCTAAATCCCCATTTTCCCCCCTAAATCCCCAATTTTTTTTCCCCTAAATCCCGGGGGGTTTTTCCCATAAATCCCGATTTTTTCCCCTAAATCCCGGGAGTTTTTCCCCCTAAATCCCAATTTTTCCCCCTAAATCCCCATTTTCCCCCCTAAATCCCCAATTTTTTTTCCCCTAAATCCCGGGGGGTTTTTCCCATAAATCCCGATTTTTTCCCCTAAATCCCGGGAGTTTTTCCCCCTAAATCCCAATTTTTCCCCCTAAATCCCCATTTTCCCCCCTAAATCCCCAATTTTTTTTCCCCTAAATCCCGGGGGGTTTTTCCCATAAATCCCGATTTTTTCCCCTAAATCCCGGGAGTTTTTCCCCCTAAATCCCAATTTTTCCCCCTAAATCCCCATTTTCCCCCCTAAATCCCCAATTTTTTTTCCCCTAAATCCCGGGGGGTTTTTCCCATAAATCCCGATTTTTTCCCCTAAATCCCGGGAGTTTTTCCCCCTAAATCCCAATTTTTCCCCCTAAATCCCCATTTTCCCCCCTAAATCCCCAATTTTTTTTCCCCTAAATCCCGGGGGGTTTTTCCCATAAATCCCGATTTTTTCCCCTAAATCCCGGGAGTTTTTCCCCCTAAATCCCAATTTTTCCCCCTAAATCCCCATTTTCCCCCCTAAATCCCCAATTTTTTTTCCCCTAAATCCCGGGGGGTTTTTCCCATAAATCCCGATTTTTTCCCCTAAATCCCGGGAGTTTTTCCCCCTAAATCCCAATTTTTCCCCCTAAATCCCCATTTTCCCCCCTAAATCCCCAATTTTTTTTCCCCTAAATCCCGGGGGGTTTTTCCCATAAATCCCGATTTTTTCCCCTAAATCCCGGGAGTTTTTCCCCCTAAATCCCAATTTTTCCCCCTAAATCCCCATTTTCCCCCCTAAATCCCCAATTTTTTTTCCCCTAAATCCCGGGGGGTTTTTCCCATAAATCCCGATTTTTTCCCCTAAATCCCGGGAGTTTTTCCCCCTAAATCCCAATTTTTCCCCCTAAATCCCCATTTTCCCCCCTAAATCCCCAATTTTTTTTCCCCTAAATCCCGGGGGGTTTTTCCCATAAATCCCGATTTTTTCCCCTAAATCCCGGGAGTTTTTCCCCCTAAATCCCAATTTTTCCCCCTAAATCCCCATTTTCCCCCCTAAATCCCCAATTTTTTTTCCCCTAAATCCCGGGGGGTTTTTCCCATAAATCCCGATTTTTTCCCCTAAATCCCGGGAGTTTTTCCCCCTAAATCCCAATTTTTCCCCCTAAATCCCCATTTTCCCCCCTAAATCCCCAATTTTTTTTCCCCTAAATCCCGGGGGGTTTTTCCCATAAATCCCGATTTTTTCCCCTAAATCCCGGGAGTTTTTCCCCCTAAATCCCAATTTTTCCCCCTAAATCCCCATTTTCCCCCCTAAATCCCCAATTTTTTTTCCCCTAAATCCCGGGGGGTTTTTCCCATAAATCCCGATTTTTTCCCCTAAATCCCGGGAGTTTTTCCCCCTAAATCCCAATTTTTCCCCCTAAATCCCCATTTTCCCCCCTAAATCCCCAATTTTTTTTCCCCTAAATCCCGGGGGGTTTTTCCCATAAATCCCGATTTTTTCCCCTAAATCCCGGGAGTTTTTCCCCCTAAATCCCAATTTTTCCCCCTAAGGGACATCGAGGGGGGTTTTGGGGTCCCCACCGCTCGTTTGGTCCCAAGAAGGGATTTTGGGGTTCCCCATCCCCTTTTTGGGGACACCGAGGGGGATTTTGGGGTCCCCAGCCCTCCTTTGGTCCCAAGAGGGGATTTTGGGGTTCCCCATCCCCTTTTTGGGGACATCGAGGGGGATTTTGGGGTCCCCAGCCCTCCATTGTCCCCAAGAGGGGATTTTGGGGTCCCCACGCCCCCCAGTTATGGGATTTGGGGCCGCGCATTCCCGGCGGGAGCAGCTGGGCCCGGCCCCGCCCCCGGCTATTTTTGGGAATTCTTTCCATCCCGAGCCTTTCCCAGAAAGCGGCTCCGGGAGATCCCGGCCCTAAACCGGGATTTGGGATTTGGGATCCCCCTTTTCCCTGTTTTCCCATCCCCTCATTCCCGCTTTCTCCGACTCCATTCCCGTTTTTTCCTTCCCCTTTTTCCTGGCCCCAAATCCCGGGATCGGTCACAACCCCAAAACCTGGGAGCGTCGGGATTGGGAATTGAGGGGATTTGGGGGAAATTTGGGATTTGGGAGAGGTCAAAGTCGAGGGTGTCCACGGGAATGGGAAGGGCGCGGCCATGGGGACCCCTCAGAGACCCCAAAACACCCCAGACCCCCCCGAACCCCACCACAGACCCCAAAACACCCCAGACCCCCCCACTTTCACCCCAAAACACACCCCCAC
>NW_008238634.1:940877-941368 GCF_000691975.1 Corvus brachyrhynchos
TCCCCCAAAAAGCCCCCCAGACCCCTCCCCATGTCCCTCAAGGGACCCCAAAGCCCCCAACTTGTCCCCAAAGCCCCCCAGAGGGCCCCAAATTGTCCCCGAAGTCCCCAAGAGGCCCCAAATTGTCCCCAAAGTCCCCAGGAGGCCCCCACAACACCCCCAGAACCCCCCATGTCCCTCAAGGGACCCCAAAGCCCCAAACTTGTCCCCAAGAGGCCCCAAATTGTCCCCAAAATCTCCCAGAGTCCCCCGCTGTCCCCAAAAGCCCCCAGAGCCCAGGCAGACCCTCCCGGTGTCCCCAAGTGCCACCTGCGTGTCCCCAATAGCCAGGGGTGTCCCCAAGAGCCACCAGGGTGTCCCAACACCTGGGCGCGACCCTGTCCCCCCCTGTGCCACCTGCGTGTCCCCAACAGCCGGGGATGTCCCCAAGAGCCACCTGCGTGTCCCCAAGTGCCACCTGCGTGTCCCCAAGAGCCCCCAGGGGCTCCCAC
>NW_008238634.1:941389-942436 GCF_000691975.1 Corvus brachyrhynchos
AGGTGCCCCCTGCGGGTCCCCAACAGCCGGGGATGTCCCCAAGAGCCACCAGGATGTCCCCAAGTGCCACCTGCGTGTCCCCAAGAGCCACCAGGGTGTCCCAACACCGGTGTTGTGTGCATGTCCCCTCGTGTGCCACCTGCGTGTCCCCAAGAGCCACGAGGATGTCCCCAAGAGCCACCAGGGTGTCCCCAACCGCCAGGGGTGTCCCCAAGAGCCACCAGGGTGTCCCCAATGCTGGTGTTGTGTGCGTGTCCCCTCGTGTGCCACCTGCGTGTCCCCAACAGCCGGGGATGTCCCCAAGTGCCACCAGGATGTCCCAACACTGGCGTTGTGTGCGTGTCCCCTCACGTGCCACCTGCGTGTCCCCAAGAGCCACCAGGGTGTCCCCAACACCTGGGCGCGACCCTGTCCCCCCGTGTGCCACCTGCGTGTCCCCAACCCCTGGGTGTGTCCCCACGGCCTGTGCCACGTGCGTGTCCCCACCATGAGTGTCCCCATGCCACCTGTGTCCCCCCACACCTGATGGGACGCGTGCCACGTGTCCCCAACACCCGTGAGTGTCCCCAGGGCATGTGCCACGTGTGTCCCCACCACCTGTCCCCACAGCGAGTGCCACACGCGTGTCCCCGTGTCCCACCCGTGTGTCCCCAACACCTGAGACCGTCCCCGCCACCGGTGCCACGTGCGTGTCCCCACCACGTGTCCCCAACCCCTGCGAGTGTCCCCAACCCCTGTGAGCGCCCTCGTGGCACGTGCCACACGCGTGCCCCCACCACACGAGCGTGTCCCCACCACCTGCGCCACGTGCGTGTCCCCAACGCCTCTGCGTGTCCCCACTGCGTCCCCAACCCCTGGGAGTGTCCCCAACCCCTGTGGGTGTCCCCCCCAGCCGTGCCACATCTGTGTCCCCACCACCCGAGTGTCCCCATGACGCGTGCCACCTGTGTCCCCACCACCTGTGACTGTCCCCACCAGCGCTCCCAGTCTACCCCCGCGTGCTCGCGGTGCCACCACCCCCGGCTGGGACAGGTGTCACCCCCGACC
>NW_008238634.1:943266-946121 GCF_000691975.1 Corvus brachyrhynchos
CCAAGGGCCCGGGTGGCACTGGGATCCTGATCCTGGATGGGCAGAGATCCGGGATCTGGGAATCGCAGGGATCCGGGTTCTGGAATGGGATTCTGGAATTGCAGGTGAGGCTCCAGATGTGGAATTAGGGAGAGAGCCGGGAAGGGTGGGGGGAGCCAGGTCCTGTCCTGGGGTATCCATCCTATCCTGGAATATCCATCCCAGCCGGAACATCAATCCTGTCTAGGGGTATCCATCCATGGATCCATCCATCCATCCATCCATGGATCCATCAATGGATCCATCCATCCCTCCATCCATGGATCCATCCATGGATCCACCCATCCCTCCATCCATCCATCCCATTCCACATCATCCCACCTCCTCAGGCTCATCCATGTTTTCCTTCTACATCCCTCTAAATTGTCGATATCCATCTTGCTCCAGAAAATCCGTCCCATCTGGAATATCCCACCCACCTGGAGCATCCATCTTATTCCAAAGCATCCATCCCATCCTGGAGCACCCATCCTACCTTGGATCATCCATCCCATCCAAGATCATCCATCCTTTTCCAGAGCTTCCATCCCACCTTGGATCATCCATCCCACCTGGATCTGCCATCTCATCTGGATCTTCCATCCTATTCCAGAGCTTCCATCCCACCTTGGATCATCCATCCCACCTTGGATCATCCTTCCCACCTTGGATCATCCATCCTTTTCCAGAGCTTCCATCCCACCTTGGATCATCCATCCCACCTTGGATCTTCCATCCTTTTCCAGAGCTTCCATCCCACCTTGGATCATCCATCCCACCTTGGATCATCCCCTCTATCCTAGATCATCCATCTCACTTGGACCATTCCTCCTCCCATCCTGGCACCTCCATCCTGCGCCCTCTGCTGCCCCCATTCCCGGCTCTCTCCTCCTCTTCCTGAGGCCAAACCCGGGAATTTTGGCTCATTCCAGGATTTCCCCAACTCCCCCCTCAGCCAAGCTGGGCCGGGGTCACCCAGGGTGGGGACATCGCGGGGCTGGGTCCCCTCATCCCGTTCCGTGTGGCGGCTCCAGCGCCATCCCAGCTCCGAGGGGTGGGCACAGGGGACAGGGATGTCCCCAGTCCGTGTCCCCGCTGCTGTCCCAGTGGGATGGGGGGTGCGGAGCCCCTCCGGATATTCCATCCTTAGGAATAGGCCAATCCCTGGAGCGGCCGAGCCGGAGCGTGGAATTTGTCCGAGTCCTCGAAAGCCGGGTCTGGGTAGGGCAGGGACAGCATCAGCCAGGGGACACTGGGGACACTGGGGGACAGGGGCGAGGGTGGCATGGGACAACCCCATGGGCATAACACGGGTATGGATACCAGGCAGGGGGTGCGGTGACATTGGGGACACGCCATGGGGCAGGGGGGACTCGGGGTGGGTGTCGGGGTCACTGGTGACCTTGGGGACACTGGGGACACGAGGGGTCAGGGACAAGGGTGACCCAACCATGTCCATGGTCAGGACCTTGGGCAGGTAGCGGGATCACAGTGACACCGAGGTTCTTCTGGGATAGGGGCACACAGGAGTGGCCATTGGGGACATTGGGGGACCTTTGGGGACACTGGGGACCTTGGGGATACTGGGGACACTGGGAGAGAGGGACAAGGGTGCCACAGGGCCCATGTACAGGACATCAGGCAGTACCAGGAGTGACACCGGGGACCCTCCATGGCGCACGAGCCACCCGGGGCTGGGTGTCAGGGACCTTGGGGACCTTGGGGACACTGGGGACACAAGGGGTCAGGGACAAGGGCGACCCAACCATGTCCATGGTCAGGACCTTGGGCAGGTAGCGGGATCACAGTGACACCGAGGTTCTTCTGGGGCAGGGGCACACAGGAGTGGCCATTGGCGACACTGGGGACCTTTGGGGACCTTTGGGGACACTGGGGACACGAGGGGTCAGGGACAAGGGTGACCCAACCATGTCCATGGTCAGGACACCGGGCAGGTACTGGGATCACAGTGACACCGTGGTCCCTCCATGGGGCAGAGGCCACTCAGGGCTGGGTGTTGGAGACCTTGGGGACCTTGGTGGCCCTGGTGGCCTTGGGGACAGTCTCACCTTGCAGGGCGCTGGCGCAGGGCGGGGGGGAGCCCGGTGGCCGCAGCACGGGGGCGAAGGCGCTCTTCTGCTTCACGGCCGAGATCATCGTCACCGGCGAGAAGGAGAAGCCACCAGGCGGGGTGGCCGCGCCAGGACCCGAGGTGACAGTGACCGACGAGGTGCCCAGCGGGGGACTGGCAGGCAGGACTGCGGGGACACCGCGCACGGCTCGGGGACGGGACAGGGGACACCCCCCAGGGACGGGATGGGGACGGGGACAAGGAGAGAGGCAGGAAAAGGGACAAGGATGGGGCCGGGACAGGGACGGGGAAGGGGACGGGGACAGGGGCAGGACAGGACTGGGACAGGGAAGGGGACAGGGAAGGGGACAGGACAGGGACAAGGATGGGGACAGGGATGGGGACAGGGCCAGGACAGAGACAAGGACAGGACTGGGACAGGGATGGGGACAGGGATGGGGACAGGGACAGGGCTGTCCCACCTCAGCTGGCCGTGTCCCCGCTCCCTCTCTTGCCCTCAGTGATGGTTTTGGGGACCCCCAGGGCTCCCACAACGACTTTTGGGACCCCCTGGGACCACCCATGACTTCAGGAACCCCCCAGGGTTGTCACATGACTTTGGGGACCCGCAGGAACCCCACAATGGCTTTGGGGGACCCCTTGGGCCCTCCCGTGACTTTGGGGACTCCCAGGGACCCCACAATGGCTTTGGGGACCCCTTGGGACTCTCCCATGACTTTGGGGACCCCACAGGGCTGTCACAGGG
>NW_008238634.1:947276-947597 GCF_000691975.1 Corvus brachyrhynchos
CACAACCCTGCGGGGAGAGCGACACGGTGGCATCACCTGGGGAGGGGACAGAGACTCTCCGGACCCCCCCCCACCCCCCGAGGCCACCGCGCATCTTTTTGGGAGCCCTGAGGGGACAGGGACAGGTGGCACCGACCGGAGAGGGGACAGGGACCCCCCCCGCCACCCCGAGGCCACCGCGCACTTTGGTCCCAGCCCTGCGGGGACAGCGACACTTGGGAAGGGGACACGGTGCCCCCGGGGTCACCGCGCGTCTTACGGGGTGGGAGCCCCGAGGGGACAGGGACAGGTGGCACCGCCCCGCCAGGCCACAAAAGCCAC
>NW_008238634.1:947687-949270 GCF_000691975.1 Corvus brachyrhynchos
GCCGAAGGAGGGGACAGTGACATGCGCGGGGGCCCTGGGGACACTGTAGAGAGCCTCGGCCACATCGGCCGCCCGCTTCAGCAGCACGTCCTGGGGACACGGCGGCGTCACCGAGCGGGGTGGCACCGCTTGGTGGCACCTCTGGGTGGCACCCGGCCGTGGCACCCACCGGCGTCACCCTCCAGGAGAGAGTCGCCTCACAGTGCCAGCCCTCGGTGTCACCCCACAGCGTCACCCCTCGGTGTCACTCTCCGGTGTCGTCCCACGGAGTCACCCCTTGGTGTCACCCTTCAGTGTCACCTCTCAGTGCCACCCTGCAGTGGCACTCCCCAGTGTCATGCCACCTCTCGGTGCCACCCTGCAGTGGCACTCCCTCACCCCACAGCGTCACCCCTCGGTGTCACTCTCCGGTGTCGTCCCACGGAGTCACCCCTTGGTGTCACCCTTCAGTGTCACCTCTCAGTGCCACCCTGCAGTGGCACTCCCCAGTGTCACCCCACAGTGTCAACCCACAGTGTCACCCCTCGGTGTCACCCCACAGCGTCACCCCTCGGTGTCACCCTGCAGTGTCACCTCTCGGTGCCACCTCTCAGTGCCACCCTGCAGTGGACCCACAGTGTCAACCCTCGGTGTCACCCTGCAGTGTCACCTCTCGGTGCCACCTCTCGGTGCCACCCTGCAGTGGCACTCCCCAGTGTCACCCCACAGTGTCACCCCTCCATGGTGCCCCACAGTGTCATCTCTCAGTGTCACCCCTTGATGCCACCTCACAGTGTCACCCCAAACTATCACCCTCCAGCACAGCATCACCCTTCAGTGTCACCCCAAAGTGTCACCCTCCAGCACAGCGTCACCCTTCAGTGTCACCCTTCAGTGTCACCCTCCAGCACAGCATCACTCTTCAGTGTCACCCTCCAGGACAGTGTCACCCCTCAGTGCCATCCCTCAGTGTCGCCCTCCAGCACCGCGTCACCCTTCAGTGTCACCCCTCGGTGTCATCCCACAGAGCAACCCCTTGGTGCCACCCTTCAGTGTCACCCCTCAGTGCCACCCACCAGCATCACCCTCCATCACGGTGTCACCCCTCGATGTCACCCCTCAGTGTCATCCCACAGAGCAACCCCTTGGTGCCACCCTTCAGTGTCACCCCTCAGTGCCACCCTCCATCACGGTGTCACCCCTCGGTGTCACCCCTCAGTGCCATCCCACAGAGTAACCCCTTGGGGTCACCCTAAAGTGTCACCTCTCAGTGCCACCCCTCAACGGTGCCCCACAGTGTCACATCTTGGTGTCACCCCACAGCGTCACCCTCAGCATGACCCCACAGTGCCACCCCTCAGTGCCACCCTTCAATGTCACCTCACGGTGTCACCCTTCAGTGTCACCCCACCACCTGGGGTGACCCCGGGATGGGCCGGGAGTGTCTGGGACTGTCCCAGCTCGTGTCACCTCCCGGGGCACCCATGGGCCCTGGAGTCCCCAGATGTGCCAGGGCTGGGAGTGGCGTGGGGGACAGGGACCCTCCAGATGTGGCAGGGGGGGGTTCCCAGGGAGGGGATTCCAAGGGGGTCCTGGGGGGAATT
>NW_008238634.1:950144-951133 GCF_000691975.1 Corvus brachyrhynchos
TCCCCGGGATGTCCCTGTCCCCTGGCTGTGTCACCACATCCCAGGGGTGTCCCTGTCCCCTACCTTGGGCAGGCGCTCGGGGTCCCCGGGGTGCCGCGGGATCACCTTCTGCAGCCGCTGGAACCCGTAATCGATGGTGGGCTCGTTCAGGGCTGGGGACAGGGGACACCGACGGGTCACTGTCACCGGGGCTGGGTCATTGGCCCCTTCCCAGGGGCCAGGACATTGTCCCAAGGGGCCGGGTCGCTGTCCCGGGTGTCTGTGTCACTGTCACAGGGATCTGTGTCCCCATCCCACGAGTCCGTGTCACAGTCCCAGGTGCTTCCATCCCAATCCCAGGTGCCTCCATCCCAATCCCAAAATGTTTTATCCCAATTCCAGGGCTCTCCATCCCAATCCCAGGTCTCTCCATCCCATTTCCAGGTCTCTCCATCCCAATCCCCAAAGTCCCCATCCCAATGTCCCCATCCCAACCCCAATGTCCTCCATTCCCCATCCTGCAGTCCTCATCCCCATCCCAATGTTCCCACCCCAATCCAAGTGTCTCCATCCCAATGTCCCCATCCTGATATCCCCATTCCAACCCCAATGTCCCCATTCCAATGTCCCCACTCCAATCCCGATGTCCCCATCCCGATGTCCCCATCCCAATCCCAATGTCCCCATCCCGATATCCCCATCCCAACCCCAGTGTCCCCATCCCCATCCTGATGTCCCTTCCCCAATTCCAATGTCTCCATCCCGATGTCCCCATCCTGATATCCCCATCCCAACCCCAATGTCCCCATCCTGATGTCCCAACCCCCATCCCAATGTCCCCATCCCGATGTCGCCATCCCAATGTCCCCACCCCAATCCCAATGCCTCCATCCCCATGGCCCCATCCCAATGTCCCCATCCCGATCCCAGTGTCCCCACCCCAATCCCGATGTCCCCAATCCTGATGTCCCCAATCCCGATGTTCTCAATCCCGATGTCCCCATCCCGAT
>NW_008238634.1:952004-953478 GCF_000691975.1 Corvus brachyrhynchos
CGATGGCGGGGACAGGGGGGGGTGGGGGGGTTGGGGAGATGGGCAAAGAGGGGACAGGCATGGGGACACAAGGACACAAATGGGGACACGGGGACAGGCGTGGGGACACAAGGACAGGCATGGGGACATGGGGACATGGGCATGGATTGGGAGAGGCAGGGGGGACACAGGGAATGGACAGGGATGGGGACAGACACAGGTGGCCGTGGACACACAGACACGGATTGGGACACACAGGTGGCCACAGGGACATGGGGACATGGATAGGGACAGGCAGGGGGTCACAGGGACATGGATTGGGACAGACATGGGGACATGGACATGGACGGGGACATGGACAGGGGACACGGGGATGTGGACAGGGATGGGGACAGACAGACATGGATGGGGACAAACACAGGTGGCCACAGGGACATGGACATGGACACATAAGTGGCCACAGGGACATGGCTGGGGACAGACACACGGACACAGATGGGGACAATCACAGGTGGCCGGCCACGTGGACATGGCTGGTGACAGACCCGTGTGACCACGGTGACAAGGATGGGGACAAACCGAGGTACCCACGGACACCCACCCACGGACGGACACGGACATTGGGGACAGCAGGGTGGGCTCACAGGGGTCACCCAAGGGGTGCCAGGCCACGCTGGGGGGGTCCTAACAAATGTCCCCACCATGTCCCCAACATGTCCCCAGATGGCCACGGTGACACAGATGGGGAGGTGCCCATGGACACCCAACCATGGACAGGCACGGACACTTGGGGACAGCAGGATGGGGACACAGGGGTCACCCTAGGGGTGCCAGGCCACGCTTGGGGAGTCCCAACACACATCCCAAAGATGTCCCCAGGTGTCCCCTGACCTTCGGAGGGGTCGAGGCGCCGGGCACGCCGGCCATGCTTGGAGTTGTTGTGGACGAACATGTTGTCGGACACGGCCAGCACGTGGCCGTCCACGTGCACCGTGGTGGACACCACAACCTGCAGGGGACAAGGGACACGGTCACCCACGCTGTCCCCTGCCCTGGCACAGGGGTGTCCCCTCCTCGTCACAGCTGTGTCACACCATGGCGGGGCGGTGAGTGGGGTTCCCGTGGTGTCCCCAAGGTGTCCCCTCCCTGTCACAGCCGTGTCACACCATGGCGGGGCTGTGAGTGGGGTTCCCGTGGTGTCCCCAAGGTGTCCCCTCCCTGTCACAGCCGTGTCACACCATGGCGGGGCTGTGAGTGGGGTTCCCGTGGTGTCCCCCTGGTGTCCCCCCTCACCTGGGGTCTCCAGCCCCCCCCAAGGGGACCCCCAGATTGCCAAAGTCCCTCCTAGGACACCCCAAACCCTCCTTAGGGCCACCTCCGTGTCCCCAAGTTTGCCACAGGGACCCCCCAGACCCCCAGGTTCCCCCTTGGGACCACCCCAAGTTCCCCCAGGGGACCCCAGACCCCCAGGTTCCCCCCAGACCCCCAAGTTCCC
>NW_008238634.1:954685-957722 GCF_000691975.1 Corvus brachyrhynchos
AAACGGGGGGGACGACAAAAGTGTCACCAGTGTCCCCATCCCGATGTCCCGTTCCATCCCTGTCCCGCTGTCCCTGCCCCCATCCTTGTCCCCATCACGCTGTCCCTGTCCCCATCCTGGTGTCCCCATCCTGTCCCCACCCCATCCTATCCCACCTTGTCCCCATCCTTCTGTCCCACTTTGGCCCCATCCCAATGTCCCATTCTGTCCCCATCCCAATGTCCCTGTCCTGTTCCTGTCCACTGTCCCCATCCCAACGTCCTATTCTGTCCCCGTTCTGCTCTCCCATCTTGTCCTCATCCCTCTGTCCCCTCCTGTCCCATCTCTCTGTCCCACTTTGTCCCCATCCCACTGTCCCCAACCCAGTGTCCCATTCTGTCCCTATCCCGTTGTCCCCGTCCTGTCCCCATCCCGGTGTCCCCATCCTTCTGTCCCCTCCTGTCACCATCCCACTGTCCCACCCCATCCCCATCTCTCTGTCCTGCTCTGTCCCCATCCCACTGTCCCACCTTGTCCCTATCCCACTGTCCCCATCCCAGTATCCCATTCTGTCCCCATTCTGCTGTCCCATCTTGTCCCCATCCCTCTGTCCTGCTCTGTCCCCATCCCGTCCCTATCCTGTTGTCCCCCTTCCAATGTCCCCATCCTGTCCCCACCCCATCCTCTCCCACCTTGTCCCCATCCCACTGTCCCTGTCCCCATCCCAGTATCCAATTCTGTCCCAATCCCACTGCCCCATCCCATTCTGCTGTCCCCATCCCATTGTGCCACCCTGTCCCCATCCCACTCTCCCCATCCCAGTCCTGTCTCATCCCATCCCGGTGTCCTTCCCTGTCCCCATCCCAGTCCCATCCCATCCCAGTGTCCCCATCCCAGTCCCATCCCATCCCAGTGTCCCATTCTGTCCCCATCCCATCCCGGTGTCCCTCCCTGTCCCCATCCCAGTGTCCCCATCCCAGTGTCCCATTCTGTCCCCATCCCAGTGTCCCTCCCTGTCCCCATCCCAGTCCCATCCCATCCCAGTGTCCCTCCCTGTCCCCATCCCAGTCCCATCCCATCCCAGTGTCCCATTCTGTCCCCATCCCATCCCAGTGTCCCTCCCTGTCCCCATCCCGCTGAGGGTGGCACTGGGACACCCCTGGGAACATCGGGATCCTCGGGCCCATCCCTGGGGGTCACATGGGGTTTGGGGACACCCCGGGGACCCCGATGGGGGTCACCCCCGGTCAGGCTGGGGGGACACGGATCCCACAAAAAGGGGGATCCCAAGCAAAAGAGATCCCACAAAAAGGAGGTCCCAGAAAAAGGGGATCCCATGGAAAAGGGGTCTCAGGGAATGGGGATTCCACAAAAAGGGGATTCCACAAAAAGGGGATTCCAGGGATCCGACAAAAAAGGGGTTACATGGAAAGAGGGCCCTACAAAAAGGAGGAACAGGGAACACGGATCCCACAAAAAGGGGATCCCAGGGAAAGGTGGTCCCAGAAGAGGAGGGTCCCAGAAAAAGGGGATCCCTTGGAAAAGGGGTCCGACAGGAAGGGGTTTCCAGGGAAAGTTGGTCCTATAGGGATCCCATGGATGAGGGGATCCCACAAAAAGGGGATCCCATGGAGTTGGGATCACATTGAAGGAGGGTCCCATGAAGGGGGGATCCCATGAAAAGGGGATCTCATGGAAAAGGGGATCCCACAGAAAGGAGATCCCACAGTGTGGGGGTCCCACGGAATGGGGATCCCATGGAAAATAAGTCCCACAAAAAGGGGCTCCCACGGATGAGGGGGTCCCACAGAAAGGGGTTTCCCATGGAAAAGGGGGAATCCCCCAAAAAGCAGATCCCAGGGAAATGGGTACCACGGAGGGAGGGGCCACAGGGAAAGAAAAAAAATGCGGGTCCCACAGTGAGGGGCTACCCATGGAAAGGCGGATCCCAAAAAAAGGTGGATCCCAAGGAAATGGGGATCCCACAAAACAAGGGCTCTCATTTAGAGGATCCCATGGAAAAGGAATTCCAGGGAAAAAGGATCTCACACTGAGGGGGTCCTGACCCCACAGAAAGGGGGTCCCACCCTATGGGACAACACAGGAAAAGGGGCGGATCCCCATTCCTCCCATTCCCATCATTCCATTCCCACCCCACGGGCGGCAATCAGGGCAAAGAAGGAGCTGGAAAACGCCGGAAAACGCACAGAAAATGCTGGAAAACGCCTGGAAAACGCCGGAAAACACCCGGAAAACACCCGGAAAACACCCGGAAAACGCACAGAAAATGCTGGAAAACGCCCGGAAAACGCTGGAAAACACCCGGAAAACACCCGGAAAACATGGAAAATGGCTGGAAAACAACTGGAAAACACCCGGAAAATGGCTGGGAAATACCCAGAGAACACCCGGAAAACACTGGGAAATGGCTGGAAAACAACTGGAAAGCATCCGGAAAACGCCCGGAAAAGGGCAAAAAAATGCCTGGACAATACCGGAAAACACCTGGAAAACACTGGAAAACGCCTGGAAAAAGCTGGAAAACGCCCGGAAAATGCCTGCAAACACCTGGAAAACACTAGAAAACACTGGAAAACGCCTGGAAAATGCCCAGGAAAAGCTGGAAAACACCCGGAAAACACTGGAAAACAACTGGAAAATGGCTGGGAAACGCCTGGAAAATAGCTGGAAAATAGCCGGAAAACAGCCGGAAAATGGCTGGAAAACGCTTGGAAAATGCCCGGAAAAGGGCCAGAAAATGCCTGGAAAACGCCGGAAAACACCTGGAAAACACTGGAAAACGACTGGAAAACGCCTGGAAAACAACTGGAAAATACCCGGAAAAAGCTGGAAAACAACTGGAAAACGCCCGGAAAAGGGCCAGAAAATGCCGGAAAACACCTGGAAAACACTGGAAAACGCCTGGAAAAAGCTGGAAAAAGCCTGGAAAATTCCCGGAAAACGCTCCCACCATTCCTGGGCCAGCGCGCCCTGGGGGGATCCCCCAAATCCCAAAAAACACCCCCCAAATCCCCCCCAAATCCCCCAAATCCCGATC
>NW_008238634.1:957785-961545 GCF_000691975.1 Corvus brachyrhynchos
GCTGGGGATACCCCAAAAAGGGCTGGGGATTGGGGACAAGAGACTGGGGACACGTCCGGAACTCGGTGACACCCCAAAAGGCATGGGGGACACCCCAAAGGTTCTGGGGATGGGGACGTGTCTGGCACTGGGTGACACCCCAAAAGGCATGGGTGACACCCCAAAAGTTCTGGGGATGGGGACATGTCTGGCACTGGGTGACACCCCAGAAGTTCTGGGGATGGGGACAGGGAGATTGGGGACACCCCAGAAGTCTTGGGGCTGTTGGGGGGGACAGGCTGGGGACACTCCTGGGACTGGGTGACACCCCCAAAAGTCCTGGGTGATCCCCCTCCAAAAGCCTTGGGAGTGGGGGGATTGGGGACACCCCAAAAGTCCTGGGAATAGGGACAAGGGACTGGAAACACGCCTTGGGTGACCCCCCAAAAGTCGTGGGAATGGGGACAGGGGACTGGGGACACCCCAAAAGCCCTGGGACTGGGGAGAGGGGGTTTGGGGACACACCTGGCCCTGCGGGAAAGTTCTGGGATGGGGACGTGTCTGGCACTGGGTGACACCCCAAAGGTTCTGGGATGGGGACGTGTCTGGCACTCAGTGACACCCCAAAAGGCATGGGTGACACCCCAAAATTTCTGGGGATGGGGACGTGTCTGGCACTGGGTGGCACCCCAAAAGTTCTGGGGATAGGGAGAGGGAGACTGGGGACACGTCCGGAACTCGGTGACACCCCAAAAGGCATGGGGGACACCCCAAAAGTTCTGGGGATGGGGACAGGGAGACTGGGGGCGTGTCTGGCACTGGGTGACACCCCAAAAGGCATGGGTGACACCCCAAAAGTTCTGGGGATGGGGACATGTCTGGCACTGGGTGACACCCCAGAAGTTCTGGGGATGGGGACAGGGAGATTGGGGACACCCCAGAAGTCTTGGGGCTGTTGGGGGGGACAGGCTGGGGACACTCCTGGGACTGGGTGACACCCCCAAAAGTCCTGGGTGATCCCCCTCCAAAAGCCTTGGGAGTGGGGGGATTGGGGACACCCCAAAAGTCCTGGGAATAGGGACAAGGGACTGGAAACACGCCTTGGGTGACCCCCCAAAAGTCGTGGGAATGGGGACAGGGGACTGGGGACACCCCAAAAGCCCTGGGACTGGGGAGAGGGGGTTTGGGGACACACCTGGCCCTGCGGGACCCCCTGAAAGGGATGGGAGTGGGGGGACAGGTTGGGGGCACCCCAAAAGCCCTGGGAATAGGGGGGACAGGTTGGGGACACGCCTGGAACTGGGTGACCACAAGAAAGCCTTCAGTGACACCCCGAAAGCCCTGGGAGTGAGGACAGGGGATTGGGGCCACCCCAAAAGTCCTGGGGCAGGTTGGGGGACACGCCTGGAACTGGGTGACCCCCCCAAAAAATTCTGGGGATGGGGGGGACAGGTTGGGGACACCCCAAAAGGCCTGGGGCAGGGGAGGGGGGGATTGGGGACACCCCAGAAGTCTTGGGGGTGGGGGAGACACTCCTGGGACTGGGTGACACCCCAAAAGTCCTGGGAATGGGGACAGGGGATTTGGGACACCCCAAAAGCCTTTGGGAGCAGGTTGGGAACACCCCAAAAGTGCTGGGGATGGGGGGGACACGTTGGGGACACACCTGGCCCTCAGTGACACCCAGGAAGCCCTGGGACTGGAGGGGACACAGGGACATTTGGGGACATTTGGGGACATTTGGGGACACTGCCACCAGCCGCCGGGATGTCACCTCCCAGGGGGACACCAGTCCCGGGGGGTTGGGGGGGGTCACAGGACCTTCCCCCCGAGCGCCCCAAAAGTGCCACCGTGGGGACAGCCCCAGGACACCTGCGGGACACGGGGACAGTGGCAGTGACAAGGGCACCGCGGTCCTGACACCCCCGGGCTTGGCGGCACCAGCGAGGTGACACCGGGACAGGCAGGAGGGGACAGGGACAGAGGGACCTCGGTGGCCTCAAGGATGGGGACACGGCCACCCCCGGGATGTCCCCAACGCGCTGGTGCCACCCCCATTACCGGTGTGACCCACGGGGACATCTGTCACCCCCCCTGGGGACACCCGGAGCTCCTGCGCTGTCCCCTGCATCGCGTTCCCAAACTTGGGGACACCCCCGGTGGCTGCCACCCCTCCAGGTCCCTGTGAGGTGTTGGGGGTTCCCCTCATGTCCCCCGATGTCCCCCGATGTCCCCAGTGTCCCCAGCACCTGTCGATGATGACGGGGTCCGAGGGCGTCTCGTTGCGGTTCCCGCAGCTCTTCTTGTCACAGCAGCGGCTGGACACGGGGACAGGAGGGGACATCAGGGGACAGCGAGGGCTGAGGGACCCCCAAGGTCCCCATATCCCACGCTCGGACCCCCCACCGTCACTCAGGGGTGGGGACAGAGGGGACACCAGGACAGGGACACTGCAGGGGGGACACTCGGGGGTGTCACTTTTCCACCCCCTTATGGGGTTGGGGACAGATTTGGGGGTCCTGTGGGGCTCCTTGTCACCCTCGGGTGGCTCCGAAGGGGTTGGGGACCGATCCCTGTCACCTTTGGGTGGCTCTGGAGGGGGTGGGGACCCGCCCCTGTCACCTCCGGGTGTCTCTGAAGGCGTTGGGGACCGATCCCTGTCACCTTTGGGTGGCTCTGAAGGGGTTGGGGACCGATCCCTGTCACCCTCGGGTGGCTCCGTGTCACCTTTGGGTGGCTCTGAAGGGGTTGGGGACCGATCTCTGTCACCTCTGGGTGGCTCTGAAGGGGTTGGGGACCGATCCCTGTCACCCCGGGTGGCTCTGAAGGGGTTGAGGACCCACCCCTGCTCGGGTGGCTCTGGAGGGGGTGGGGACCGATCCCTGTCACCCCGGGTGGCTCCGTGTCACCTTTGGGTGGCTCTGAAGGGGTTGGGGACCGATCTCTGTCACCTCTGGGTGGCTCTGAAGGGGTTGGGGACCGATCCCTGTCACCCCGGGTGGCTCTGAAGGGGTTGAGGACCCACCCCTGTCACTCGGGGGGTGGCCTGTCCCCTTGTCGTGGTGGCTCCCGGGGTTAATTAGTGGCGCTCTCTGGGCTCATTAATTAGCACCGGCTCGGTGACCAAGAGCGAGCACTAAAGGGACCTTGGGGACACCCCTGTCACCCCCCGGGTGTCCCCAACCCACCTGCACATGATCTCGTGGGTCAGCAGCACCCGGCACATCTCGGGGTTCTTGTCCTGCCCCTCGTAAATGATGGCCTGGAGGGGACACCGAGGGGACACCGGGGACACCGGGGTGGCACCGGGATGGCACCGGGATGGCACCCGCCATCCGCCCAGAGCAGGTGACACCGCGGCCAGAGGTGGCCACGGCGACATCCAGATGTTCCCCGAGTAGGGTAAGGGGGATTTGGGGGATCTATGGGAGATTTGAGGCATTTGGGGAATTTATGGGGGATTTGGGGTCTCGGTACCTGCTTGGACATGGAGTCAATGAGGCGCACGTACAAATCCTGCTCGGTCCGGAGCCCTGCGGGGACACCGGGGGGGGGTCACCCCATTTGTCACCTCCCCCTGGGGACACCCCAAAACCCCCCAAAAGCCACCCAAAAACCCCGCACGCACCGTTGCTGTAGAGCAGCTGCAGCCGGTAGTGGATGCCATTGTTGGTTTTCTCCCCGTTCTGCTCCTTGGGGTGGGGGGCAAAATTAATGGGGAGGGGTCAGTTGGTCACTCCATGTCCCCTCTGCACCCTCCTGGTCACTCCATGTCCCTCCA
>NW_008238634.1:963155-966212 GCF_000691975.1 Corvus brachyrhynchos
TTTGGGGGGAGCTTTGGGGGGTTATTTGGGATTTTTTTGGGCGGCTTTGGGGGTTATTTGGGGGTTTTTGGGGGGCGGGTTTTGAGGGTTTTTTTCAGGGACATTGGGGGGATTTTTGGAGGGCTTTGGAGGCTTTGTGGAGGCTTTTTTGGGAAGTTTTGGAGGTCTTGGGGAGTTGGGTTTTTTTGGCATTTTCTTGGGGGGAGGGTTTTTTTCAGGGAAATTGGGGGGATTTTTGGAGGGCTTTGGAGGCTTTGTGGAGGCTTTTTTGGGAAGTTTTGGAGGTCTTGGGGAGTTGGGTTTTTTTGGCATTTTCTTGGGGGTTTTGGGGGGTGTTTTTTGATTTTTTGGAGTTTTTTCGGGGGTGGGTGTTGGGGTTTCTTTTGGGGTTTTTTGGGGGGGTTTTTTGGGGAGTTAGGGAGAGGTTTTGGGGGGCTTTTTGGGGGCGCTCACCCGCTCCTTCTCCACGAAGTCGATGAAGCAGGGGCGCTCCACCTCCACGGGCTGGCCCTGCCGGTCATACATGGCCAGCACGAAGTGGAAGAAGTTGGACTTGCGCAGGTTGGCCGGCGGCTGCTTCTCGAAGTGAGCCCGGGCCAGCGACACCCCGCTGAAACAGGGCCACGGCATGTGGGGGGGACGGCCAGGACAGCGGGACACCCCAAAACCCAGCACCGCATCCCAGGGAACCCCAAAACCCAGCACCCGGATCCACATCCCCGAAAACCGCAGTCCTGGGGATCCCCGGCACCAGGAACCTCGAGCACCCCATCCTGGGGACCCCCAGTGTCCCAGGATATCCAGAACCCCATTCCCAGCACCCCCAGCACCCCATTACCAGGAACCCCAGAAGCTCCTCCATGGGACACCAGCACCCCATCCCAGGGACCCCCAGAACCCCATCCCAGAGACCCCAATCCCCGAGAACTCCAGTCCTGGGGATCTCCAGGACCCCCAGCACCAGGAACCCCAGAACCTCCTCCATGGGGCATTGGCACCCCCAGCTCCTCCATGGGGATCCGAGAACCCCAGTCCTGGGGACCCCCGGCACCCCAGAACTGGGAATCCCATCACGGGGGCCCCCAGTACCGGGACACGCAGAACCTCACCCCAGCACCCCATTATCAGGAACCCCAAAACCTCCTCCATAGGACACCAGCACCCCATCCCCAGCACCCCAAACCCCCAGCTCCCCATCCCTGAGAACCCCAGTCCCAGGGACCCCCTAATGCCCCATCCTGGGGAACCCCCAGCTCCAGGTACCCCCAGAATCCCGGCACGGGGAACCCCCAGCGCCCCATTCCCAGGATGCCCATCCTCGAGAATCCCAGTCCCAGGGATCCCCAGTACTGGGGTGGGACACTGGGAAATCCCATCCTGGGGACCCCTCAGCACCCCATTGCCAGGAACCTCCTCCATGGGACACCGGCACCCCGAGAACCCCATTCCCGGGAACCCCCAGAAGCCCATCCCAGGCACCCCCCGCACCCCATTCCCAGGAACCCCAGAACCTCCTCCATAGGACACCCCAGTACTGGGAGCCCCAGCACCTCCTCCACGGGACTTCTCCTCAGCACCAGCACCCCAGAACCCAATCCCAGCACCCCATTACCAAGACCCGCAGCACCCCAGTACTGGGACACCCAAAAACTCTACAGCGGAACCCCCAGCACCCCTTCCTGGGGACCCCCAGAACCCCAATACTGGGAGACCCAGAACCTCAGCACTGGGACACCCAAAAACTCAGCACCGGCACCCCCCAGCACCCCATCCCAGGAACCCCCAGTTCGGGGACCCCCAGAACCCAATTTGGGGACTCCCAGCACGAGGACACCTGGAAATTCAGCACCAGGACCCCAGCACCCCATGACCAGGAACCCCAGAACCTCCTCCATGGGACACCAGTACCCCGTCCTGGGGACCCCCAGCATCCCAATACTGGGACATCCAGAAACCCAGCACCAGGAACCCCAGGACCCCATCCTGGGCACCCTCAGCACCCCAGTACTGAGAACCCCAGAACCTCCTCTATGGGACACCAGTACCGCATCCCGGGAACCCTCAGCACCCCAGTACAGGGACCCCTGTAAATTTAGCACTGGGACCCCCAAAACTTCCTCCGTAGGACCCCTCGGCACCCCTTTCCAAGACCCCAAACACCCCATCCCAGGGACCTCCAGCACCCCAATACTGGGACATCCAGAAACCCAGCACCAGGAACCCCAGGATCCCCAGCACCGCGACACCCAGAACCTCATCCCCAGCACCCCAATACCAGGAACCCCAGAACCTCCTCCATGGGACACCAGCACCCCATCCCGGAGCCCCCCAATACCCCAGTACTGGCACACCCCAGGAGCCAGGAACCCCAGAACCTCCTCCACAGGACCCCCAGCACCACAGCACTCAGCAACACCCAAAACCTCAGCAACGGGACCCCCAACACCCCATCCGGGGAACCCCCAGAATCTCCTCCATGGGACCCCAGCACCCCAATACTGGGACATCCAGAACCCCAGCACCAGGAACCCCAGTACCCCATCCTGGGGACCCCCAGCACCCCCTCCTGGGGACCCCTGTAAATTCAGCACAGGGACCCCCAAAACCTCCTCCATAGGACCCCTCAGCACCCCTTGCCAAGACCCCAAACACCCCATCCCAGGGACCTCCAGCACCCCAATACTGGGACACCCAACGTCCCATTGCCAGGAACGCCAACACCTCCTCCATAGGACACCAGCACCCCATCCCAGGGACCCTCAGCTCTGGGAACCCCAATACCCCATCCTGGGGACCCCCAGCACCTCCTCCACTGGACCCCAGCGCCCCATCCAAGGGACCCCCAGCACCCCATTACCAGAACCCCCAGCACGATGTCCCCAAGACCCCCAGCAGCCCTTCCCAGAATCCCAGAATCCAGTCCCTGGGACCCCAGGCATCCTGGCCTGGAACCCCCAAAACCTGCAGCACCCCCTCCCCAGGGCCACCAGCCTGTCCCTAAATCCCTCAGGACGCCGTCCCACAGCCACCAGCCTGTCCCCAAAACCTCCAGCCCGT
>NW_008238634.1:966455-966728 GCF_000691975.1 Corvus brachyrhynchos
CCCAGTGTCGCCCCCGCCACAGCGTGAAACCCCTGGGGACCTTGGCGACACTCTGGGGACACTTCTCCGTGGCGTGACAGAGGAAAAGCTCCTTCGGCTGCTCCTCGAGGACCCAAACTGTCCCCAGGGCCACCCGCGAGGACCCAAACTGTCCCCAGGGGCCACACCTGGGGAGGCGACAACACCTGTGCGCGGCCATCCCAGACGTGTCACACTTGCCCCTTGTCCCCTCCCTGTGCGGGTCGCTTTGGCCACCTCTGTCCCCTCCCTGTC
>NW_008238634.1:967064-969727 GCF_000691975.1 Corvus brachyrhynchos
GGGCACAGTGGTGGCTGGGGGAGAAAGGGGGAGGGGGGGGGTTGGAGGGTCCTGGATGCCACCCAGGGGTGGGGACTGTCTGTAGGACCCCAGGATGGCAGTGCCAAGCCCTTGGGGACATCGTGGTGGCCGTGGGGACACTGGGGAGGGGGGGTTTAGGGAGTGCTGGACCCCAACCGAGAGCGGGGACCCCGCGTTGGTCACTCAAGGACCTTCGGGGGGACCCCAGACCTCGGTGTCAACCCCTTGGGGACATCGTGGTGGCCGCGGGAGGGGGTGTGAGGGTCCTGGATGCCACCCAAGAGTGGGGCCATTGCGTGGGTCACCCCCGGACCCCCTGCGGGTCCTCAGGGTGGCGGTGCCAACCTCTTGGGGACATCGGGGTGGCCGCGGGGACCCGCGGGGGGAGGGGGGGGTTAGAGGGCCCTGGATGCCACCTCCACGTGGGGACCCTCTGTGGGACCCCAGACCCCACTGCCAACCCCTTGGGGACACCGCGGTGGCCATGGGGACACACGGAGTGGGGGACACCGGGGGTTGAGGGGTGGGGGTAACCCCTCCCCAGCCAGGTGTCCCCACGGGTGGCACTGCCACCAGGGTGGCACAGGAAGGCTGGGAAGCTGCCCAGGACTCCACTCGGGGTGTCCCTGTCACCGCTGCCAGCCCTGGGTGTGTCCCCCTGTCCCCCGTGGGAGTGCCGGGGGACTTTTTAGGGACACAGGGACAAGGCTGGCACCTCCCTGGGACCCCGACCCCCCCAGCCTGGCACTGCTGTCCCTCAGTCCCGCATTGTCACCCCCGGGGGTGGATGTCACCACGGTGGTGGCCGCGCTGGGGTCCCTTTTAGGGGGGAGAGGGGGTGTTCCCTGAGATTTTCCAGCATCCCAAAGTTTTGGGGGGAGCCCAGGGAGCCACCATGGCCTCGGTGACCCCTTAGGGACAGCCCAGACCCCGCAGGGGATGGGGGTGGCACTGACCCCTCTGGGCATGTGCTGGATAGAGACAGAGGGGACACTGAGGGCCCCGGGGAGGGCAGGGAATGGGATTCAGGGAGCCCTGAATCCCCTGGAAAAAGCAGGGAATGGGATCCGTGGAGCCCTGAACCCCCCACGGAGGGCAGGGAACGGGATCTGAGCCACCTGGAAAGGGCAGGGAATAGGATTCAGGGAGCCCTGAGCCCCTCGGGAAGGCAGGGAATGGGATTTGAGTCTCTTGGGAAAGCAGGGAATGGGATCCGTGGAGCCATGGAACCCCCACGGAGGGCAGGGAATGGGATCTGAGCCACCTGGAAAGGGCAGGCAATGGGATTTGGGCCCCTCAGGAGAGCAGGGAATAGGATTCAGGGAGCCCTGAGCCCCTCGGGAAGGCAGGGAATGGGATTTGAGTCTCTTGGGAAAGCAGGGAATGGGGTTCAGGGAGCTCTGAGCCCTCTGGGAATGCAGGGAATGGAATTCAGGAAGTCCTGAGCCCCCCAGGAGGGCAGGGAATGGGATTTGAGTCCCCCAGGAGAGCGGCAAATGGGACTCAGGGAGCCCTGAGCCCTCTGGGAAAGCAGGGAATGGGATTTAAGGTCCCCAGAAAAGGCAGGGAACGGGGTCCATGGAGCCCTGAACCCCCGGGAAGGCAGGGAATAGGATTTGAGTCTCCCAAGAGAGCAGGGAATGGGATTTGAGCTCCAGAGGAAGGCAGGGAATGGGATTCAGGGCAGGGAATGGCGTTTGGGACCTCTGGAAAAGGCAGGGAGTGGGCACAGATCCCATTCCCATTGGCACAAACCCCTGGCAGCTGGAATCCGTGGGGTTCCCGGGATGCCCAGGGCACCGGCATGGGGGATCCAGAGGCCCAGGGAATCCCAGGACAGGGGGGCACATCCAGGGATGCCCGCGGAGCCCGTGGGACCCAGGACACCTGCGGTGCCCGGAATGACCACGGAGCCTGGCATGACCACGATGCCCACGGGGCATGGAATGTCCGTGGATCCCAGGACACTCCCAAACCTCGGGATAGCCACAGCCCCTGGAATGCCCGCAGTGCCCAGGATGCCCACAGTGACCAGGACACTCCCAGAGCCCGGGATATCCACAGCCCCTGGAACGCCCGTGGATCCCGGGATAATCCCAGAGCCCCTGGAATGCCCGGAGTGCCCAGCACGGCTGCAGAGCCTGGGATGCTCATGGAATCTGGGATGCCCGTGGAATTCGGGAAGCCGGGCACATCCACAGCCCTGGGAACGCCTGTGGAGCCCAGGATGCCCGGAACCCCGGGATACCCAGAGCGCCTGGAATGCCCACGGAAGCTGGGATACCCGAGGAGCCCAGGATACCCAGAGCCCTGGAATGCCCAGAACCCCCATGAAAACCGGGATGCTAACGAAACCCGGGATGCCCAGAGCCCTGGGATGCCCACTGTAACCAGGATGCCCACGAAACCTGCCGTGACCACTCCATCTGGGATGACCAGAGCCCCGGGATGCCCCCAGCCCCTGGAAGTCCCGTGGAATCCAGGATGCCCACAGCACCCGGAATGTTCACTTGCCCTGGAATGCCCACAGCCTCCGGGATGACCGCTCCACCTGGGATTCCCATGGAGCCCGGGATGCCCGCGGAGCTCTGGCTGCACCCATCCCGCAGCCCCCGGGCTGTTCCCCGGCTGTCCCCGGGCTG
>NW_008238634.1:970602-976184 GCF_000691975.1 Corvus brachyrhynchos
CTCCCCGCGCCGCGCGGGGGGCGCCGGGCACCCCGAGGGGAGACCCCCGAGAGACCCCCGGGGAGAGACCCCCGGGAGGGACCCCCGGGAGGGACCGATGAGGCCACGGGGACAGCCTGGAGAGGCACCAAGTGGGTGCCAGGGGTACCCCAAAGTAGCCCAAATGTGTCCGCCGAGACACCCCGGGGTGACCCCGAACGGGTGCCAGGGGTAGCGTGAAGTGACCCCGGTGTGGCCCTCGAGATTCCCTGGGGGGACCCCAAACTGGCCCCAGGGACACCCCGGGGTGACCCCAGATGGGTGCCAGGGGTACCCCAAAGTAGCCCAAATGTGTCCCCTGAGACAGCCCGGGGTGACCCCAAACGGGTGTCAGGGGAACTGTGAGGTGACCCTGATGCGTCCCCCGAGATTCCCTGGGGGGACCCCAAATGGGTGCAGGGATAGCACAAAGTGACCCCAATGGGGGGACCCCAAATGGGTGCAGGGATAGGACAAAGTGACCCCAAACTGACCCCAATGGGGGGACCCCAAATGGGTGCCAGGGAAAGCACGAAGTGACCCCAAATCTCCCTCGAGACACCCCGGGGTGACCCCAAACATGTGCAAGGGGTACCCCAAAGTGACCCCAATGTGTCCCAGGGGTTTTGTCTGTCCATGTCCCCACCCATCCCAGTATCCCTCTGTCCATCCCAGTGTCCATCCTGGTGTCCATCCCAGTATCTATCTGTGCATATCCCCATCCATCCCAGTGTCCATCTTGAGTGTCCATGCCCTTGTCCATCCCAGAGTCCATCCGTCCCAGTGTCCATCTGTCCCAGTGTCCATCTGTCCATGCTTCCAACCATCCCAATGTCCATCTGTCCATGATCTCGTCCTTCCCAGTGTCCATCCATCCATCCATTCATCCATCCATGCCCCTGTCCATCCCAATGTCCATCTGTCCATGATCTCGTCCTTCCCAGTGTCCATCCATCCATCCATGCCCCTGTCCATCCCAGTGTCCATCTGTCCATGATCTCATCCTTCCCAGTGTCCATCCATTCATCCACCCATCCATCCATCCGTCCCGCCACCCATCCATGCCCCTGTCCATCCCAGTGTCCATCTGTCCATCCTACCATTCATCCATCCATCCCCGTGTCCATCCTTTCATGCCTCTGTCCATCCCAATGTCCATCCATCCATCCTGGTGTCCATCCGTCCATGCTCCCATCCATTCCAGTGTCCATCCATCCATGCACACATCCATGCCCCTGTCCATCCCAGTGTCCATCTGTACCATCCATTCATCCATCCATCCCAGTGTCCATCCATCCATGCACACGTCCATGCCCCTGTCCATCCCAGTGTCCATCCGTCCATCTGTACCATCCATCCATCCATCCCAGTGTCCATCCATCCCAGTGTCCATCCATCCATCCATTCCAGTGGCCATCTGTCCATCTCCATGTGCACCCATCTGCCTAATCCAGTGTCCATCCATCCACAGCCCCATCCATCCCAGTGTCCACCTCTCTGTCCATCCATCCCAGTGTCCACCTCTCCATGCCCCTGTCAATCCCAGTGTCCATCCATCCATGCCCTTATCCATCCCAGCATCCATTTGTCCATCCCAGTGTCCAACCGTCCATGCCCCCATCCATCCATCCATCCATGACCCTGTCCATCCCAGTGTCCATCTGTCCATCCACCCAGCCCAGTGTCCATCTCTCCATCCCAGCATCCATTTGTCCATCCCAGTGTCCATCCATCCATGCCCTCATCCATCCATCCATCCATCCATGACCCTGTCCATCCCAGTGTCCATCCATCCATGCATGCCTTTATCCATCCCAGCATCCATTTGTCCATCCCAGCATCCATCTGGACCCTGCCCATCCCAGTGTCCATCTCTCTGTCCATCCATCCCAGTGTCCATCTATCCATGCTCTCATCCATCTCAGCATCACAGCGTCCATCCCAGTGTCCGTCCATCCATCCATCCATCCGTCCGTCCCAGTGTCCATCCCAGTGTCCGTCCATCCATCCCAGTGTCCATCCATCCCATTGTCCATCCATCCATCTCAGCATCCACATGTCCATCCCAGCGTCCATCCCAGTGTCCATCTCAGCGTCCACATGTCCATCCCAGTGTTAATCCATCCATCCATCCCTCCATCCATCCCTCCATCCCAGTGTCCATCCATCCATCCATCCCAGTGTCCATCCATCCCAGTGTCCGTCCATCCCAGTGTCCGTCCATCCATCTCAGCATCCACCTGTCCATCCCAGTGTCCGTCCCAGTGTCCATCCATCCATGCCCTCATCCATCTCAGCATCCACCTGTCCATCCCAGTGTCCGTCCGTCCATCCATCCATCCATCCCGGTGTCCATCCCGGTGTCCATCCCCGTGTCCATCCCTCCATCCCAGTGTCCATCCCTCATCCATCCCAGTGTCCATCTCTCCATCCATCCACCCATCCCTCCATCCCAGTGTCCGTCCCAGTGTCCATCCATCCTAGTGTCCATCCTAGTGTCCATCCCTCCATGCCCTCATCCATCCCAGTGTCCATCCATCCCTCCCTCCATCTCTCCCAGTGTACATCCCTCCATCCCTCCAAGTGTCCATCCCAGTGTCCATCCCTCCCAGTGTTCATCCATTCATCCCAGTGTCCATCACTCATCCATCCCTCGTCCATCCCAGTATCCATCCATCCATCCCTCCATCTCTCCCAGTGTCCATCCCAGTGTCCATCCCTCCATCCCTCCCAGTGTCCATCCATCCATCCCTCCCTCCATCTCTCCCAGTGTCCATCCCGTATTCCCCCAGGACCATCCCCTCCCTCTCGATGATCGCGGCGTTTTTCCCTCTCCCCATTCCCATTCCAGGCGAGTCCCCCGCCATCAGCTCCTTTGGGATCCGCGCCCTAAACGGGCCCTAATGGGGACAGCGGGACTGGGGGGTGACACCAGGGGACCCCAAATCTCGCTGGGGGATGGATTTGGGATCACCAAGGGGGACGGCGTTTATCCCACGGGATTCCCATCGGGAATGGGGTGGGGGCTCATGTCCCACATTCCCAGGGCCACCCTGGGGCCACCAAAGCCTCGCTGGGGGTGGCAGAGGTGTCCCCGTGGGGCGAGGGGACAATGCCACCCTCCCCTGTCCGCTGTCACCTCCGGCATTGTCCGGCTGGCCCGGCAGGGGGCGCCCTGTCTGCGGTGACGTCATAACCACGCCCACTCTGTGACGTCAGGGTTACGTGCGCAATGACGTCAGAGCCCCGCGGCGGCCACGTTGGGTGAGGGCAGGGGACGGGCACGGGGGACCCCAAAATGGGCACAGAAAACCCTAAAAAGGGCACAGAAACCCCAAAAACTGGGAGCTGTTAGGCCAAAAATGGGAGAATTCACCCCAAAACTGGGCACGGCCACCCCCGAAATGGGCACGAGAACCCCAAGCTGGGCACTGACATCCCAAAAAATGAACATGGAAACCCCCAAACCGGGAATAAGCACCCCAAAACTGGGAGAAGCCACCCCAGAAATGGGCAGTGCCACCTCAAAAACTGGATGTGGTCACCCCAAACTGGGAGAATTCACCCCAAAACTGGGTGTAGACACCCCGTAAATGAGCACAGAACCCCAGACTGGACAGTGACACCCCAAAAACCGGGACAATTCACCCCAAAACTGGATCCAGTCACCCCAAACTGGGCATTGACACCCCAAAAACGGGATCCAGTCACCCAAAACTGGGAGAAATCACCCCAAACTGGGAGAAGACACCTCAAACTGGGCAAATTCACCCCAAAACTGGGCGAATTCACCCCAGAACGGGATCCAGTCACCCCAAAAACGGGATCCAGTCACCCCAAACTGGGAAAAGAAACCCCAAAACTGGGAAAAGAAACCCCAAAACTGGGCGAATTCACCTCAAAACTGGGCGAATTCACCTCAAAACTGGGCACACGCACCCCAAAACTGGATCCAGTCATCCCAAACTGGGCAGTGACACCTAAAAACTGGGAAAATTCACCCCAAATCTGGGGACAATCATCCCAAACTGGGAAAAGACACCCAAAAACTGGACCCGGTCACCCCAGCCTGGCCAAATTCATCCCAAACTGGGAGAATTCCCTCCAAACTGGGAGAATTCCCTCCAAACTGGGAGTAGACATCGCAGAACTGGACACAGTCACCCCAAAACTGGATCTGGTCACCCCAAACTGAGCCCTGATACCCCAAAACTGGGTGAATTCACCCCAAACTTGGCAAATTCACCCCCAAGACTGGATCCAGTCACCCCCAATGGGCCGAATTCCCCTCAAACTGGGAAAATCCGCCCCGAACCGGGAAAATCCGCCCCGAACCGGGGTGTTTGGGGTCCCGGGGGGATCCCACCGGATCCGTCCCCTCCCGGGAAATTCCGTCCCCCCCCGAGTCACCCCCCGTCCCCATCCCCACCTTGCGCAATTCCCGTTTCCTTCCCCCTTCCCATCCCGGATATTGGGGAACATCCGGCCTGAGTCACCCCCCGGGGTCACTGACACCCCCCGAGGTCCCCCCGGATCCAGAAGGGCTGAATGCATGGGAAATTCCACATGGAAAGGCAAAAAAATCCGGGAATTCCAACCCAAAATTGCGGTTTGGGGTTGGTTTTTTTTCCCCCAATCCAAACCATTCCGGGATTATGGGGTTGGTTGAAAGCGTCATCCCGATGATCGTGGAGTTCCCATGGGATCGATGAGGTCACGAATATTCCCTTGGGAGAGCCCATTCCAGGGATTCCCGAACTTTTTAGGGAGTAGGAACCTGAAGGAGATGAAAAGAGAGGAGCGGGATTGGGGCCAGTGCCCCAAAAATTCCAAGGAATTTGGGTTTTCCAGTGTCCAAGGCCAGGTTGGAGCCACCTGGGATAGTGGGAATATTCCCTGCCCATGGAGTGGGATTGATGGGATTTGGGGTCACTTCCCAGCCCAAAGCATTCCAGGATTCCAGGAGGGACCCAGCCAGGGGTGAGATTGGGATCGGGGAGTTGGATCCCGCTGGGATTCCAGGGGGTTTCTCCGGGATTTCAGTGTCTGAGGGTGGGAGGAGTGGATTGGGCTCGAGGGCGTGTGGGGTGGAACTGTGGGGACAGGGATATAGGGATACAGGGACAGGGATATAGGGACATAGGGACAGGGATACAGGGATATAGGGATACACGGATATAGGGACAGGGATATAGGGATATAGGGATATAGGGACATAGGGATATAGGGATACATGGATATAGGGATATAGGGACATAGGGACAGGGATACAGGGATATAGGGATACACGGATATAGGGACAGGGATATAGGGATATAGGGATATAGGGATATAGGGATATAGGGATATAGGGATATAGGGATATAGGGATATAGGGATATAGGGATATAGGGATATAGGGATATAGGGATATAGGGATATAGGGATATAGGGATATAGGGATATAGGGATATAGGGATATAGGGATATAGGGATATAGGGATATAGGGATATAGGGATATAGGGATATAGGGATATAGGGATATAGGGATATAGGGATATAGGGATATAGGGATATAGGGATA
>NW_008238634.1:976385-979201 GCF_000691975.1 Corvus brachyrhynchos
ATAGGGACAGGGATACACGGATATAGGGATATAGGGACAGGGAACAGGGACATATGGACAGGGATATAGGGACATATGGACAGGGATATAGGGACAGGGATACACGGATATAGGGATATGGGGACAGGATACAGGGACATACGGACAGGGATATAGGGACAAGGATATAAGGACAGGGATATAGGGACAGGGATACACGGATATAGGGATATAGGGACAGGATTCAGGGACATATGGACAGGGATATAGGGACAAGGATATAGGGGTACAGGGAGAGGGATATGGGACAGGGATGGGGCTGGGGACAAGAGCAGGGACAGAGGGTCAGGGACAAGGTCAGGAATAGGGTCAGGGACAAGTCCAGTGACAGGGGCAAGGTCAGGGACTGGGATTGGGACAAGTTCAGTGGCAGGGCCAGGATCAGGGACAGAGTCAGGGACAAGGATGGGGACGGGATCAGGGACAGGGTCAGGATCAGGGACAGAGTCAGGGACAAGGATGGGGACGGGGACAAGGACAGGGACAAGGATGGGGACAAGGATGGGGACAAGGTCAGGATCAGGGACAAGGATGGGGACGGGATCAGGGACAGGGTCAGGATCAGGGACAGAGTCAGGGACAAGGATGGGGACGGGGACAAGGACAGGGACAAGGATGGGGACAAGGATGGGGACAAGGTCAGGATCAGGGACAAGGATGGGGACGGGATCAGGGACAGGGTCAGGATCAGGGACAGAGTCAGGGACAAGGATGGGGACGGGGACAAGGACAGGGACAAGGATGGGGACAAGGATGGGGACAAGGTCAGGATCAGGGACAAGGATGGGGACGGGATCAGGGACAGGGTCAGGATCAGGGACAGAGTCAGGGACAAGGATGGGGACGGGGACAAGGACAGGGACAAGGATGGGGACAAGGATGGGGACAAGGTCAGGATCAGGGACAAGGATGGGGACGGGATCAGGGACAGGGTCAGGATCAGGGACAGAGTCAGGGACAAGGATGGGGACGGGGACAAGGACAGGGACAAGGATGGGGACAAGGATGGGGACAAGGTCAGGATCAGGGACAAGGATGGGGACGGGATCAGGGACAGGGTCAGGATCAGGGACAGAGTCAGGGACAAGGATGGGGACGGGGACAAGGACAGGGACAAGGATGGGGACAAGGATGGGGACAAGGTCAGGATCAGGGACAAGGATGGGGACGGGATCAGGGACAGGGTCAGGATCAGGGACAGAGTCAGGGACAAGGATGGGGACGGGGACAAGGACAGGGACAAGGATGGGGACAAGGATGGGGACAAGGTCAGGATCAGGGACAAGGATGGGGACGGGATCAGGGACAGGGTCAGGATCAGGGACAGAGTCAGGGACAAGGATGGGGACGGGGACAAGGACAGGGACAAGGATGGGGACAAGGATGGGGACAAGGTCAGGATCAGGGACAAGGATGGGGACGGGATCAGGGACAGGGTCAGGATCAGGGACAGAGTCAGGGACAAGGATGGGGACGGGGACAAGGACAGGGACAAGGATGGGGACAAGGATGGGGACAAGGTCAGGATCAGGGACAAGGATGGGGACGGGATCAGGGACAGGGTCAGGATCAGGGACAGAGTCAGGGACAAGGATGGGGACGGGGACAAGGACAGGGACAAGGATGGGGACAAGGATGGGGACAAGGTCAGGATCAGGGACAAGGATGGGGACGGGATCAGGGACAGGGTCAGGATCAGGGACAGAGTCAGGGACAAGGATGGGGACGGGGACAAGGACAGGGACAAGGATGGGGACAAGGATGGGGACAAGGTCAGGATCAGGGACAAGGATGGGGACGGGATCAGGGACAGGGTCAGGATCAGGGACAGAGTCAGGGACAAGGATGGGGACGGGGACAAGGACAGGGACAAGGATGGGGACAAGGATGGGGACAAGGTCAGGATCAGGGACAAGGATGGGGACGGGATCAGGGACAGGGTCAGGATCAGGGACAGAGTCAGGGACAAGGATGGGGACGGGGACAAGGACAGGGACAAGGATGGGGACAAGGATGGGGACAAGGTCAGGATCAGGGACAAGGATGGGGACGGGATCAGGGACAGGGTCAGGATCAGGGACAGAGTCAGGGACAAGGATGGGGACGGGGACAAGGACAGGGACAAGGATGGGGACAAGGATGGGGACAAGGTCAGGATCAGGGACAAGGATGGGGACGGGATCAGGGACAGGGTCAGGATCAGGGACAGAGTCAGGGACAAGGATGGGGACGGGGACAAGGACAGGGACAAGGATGGGGACAAGGATGGGGACATGCACCCGCTGTCCCCAAATCCTGCTCACAGCCCTTGTCCCCAACCCCTGTCCTGTCCCCACCCCCGTCCCTGTCCCCCCTCGCCTCTGCCTGCAGCTCCTGTCCCCTGACCCCAACCCTTGTCCCCAGCCCACAGTCCCTGTCCCCAAACTGTCACCAGCTCCAGTCGCTGTCCCCAGCCCACACTCCCTGTCCCCAGCCCGCAGTCCCTGTCCCCGGACTGTGTCCCAGCCCTTGTCCCCTGTCCCCAAACTCTGTTCCCAGCTCCTGTCCCCAAACCCTGTGCCCAAGCTCTGTCCCCAGCTCCTGTCCCGTGTCCCCTGTCCCTGACCCCATGTCCCCACAGGTGACACCCCTTCAGCGGCGCAGCGGCGACAGGACCAGCTCGGTGGGTGACAGGGGGGAGGTGACAATGGGGTGGCAAGGAGGTGGCAGGGGTGTGGCCGTGTCCCCGCGCAGGACAGTGACGGCAGGGGGGCAAAGGGGGGGGACAAGGCGGGGGG
>NW_008238634.1:980035-980683 GCF_000691975.1 Corvus brachyrhynchos
CGGGGGGCCCGCGGTGGCTCCTACTGGATCGGGCTGGCCACCACAGGCCCGGGGGGCTCCTGGCGCTGGGTGGATGGGACCCCCTATTCTCTGGAGCACAGGTGAGAGGGCTGGGGACACCTGGGGACACCTGGGGACATCCCTGTCCCGTCCCGCTGACCGCTGCCCCCCCTTTTTCCCGCAGTTTCTGGGCGCCAGGCCAACCGGACAACACTGACCACGGCCAGTGGGGATGGGAGGGCTGTGCCCAGATCCACCCGGTGGGGGCGGGGCTCTGGAATGACCACAACTGCAACTTCAGCTTCCCCTGGGTGTGCCAGAGGGACCTCGCTGTCCCCTGATGTCACCCAGGTGTCCCCAAGTGTCCCTGAAGTGTAAATGGAGTGTCACCTCGGTTTCCCCTAAGTGCCACCTCAGTGTCCCCTAAGTGCCCCCTAAATGCCCCCTAAGTGTCACCTCAGTGTCCCCAAAGTGCCCCCTAAATGTCCCCTAAATGTCACCTTGGTGTCCCCTCAGAGCTCTCCCCAGGGAGGGGCGGGGGGGGTGCTGGGGCTTGGGAGCCCCCAAAATCAGTGGGGTGATCCCACTAATCCAGAGGGATGATCCCCCTTATCCAGGGGACTCAGAGCCCCCCCAAAATCAGGGGGG
>NW_008238634.1:980730-981829 GCF_000691975.1 Corvus brachyrhynchos
TATCCAGGCGACTCAGAGCCCCCCAAATCAGTGGGATGATCCCACTAATCCAGAGGGATGATCCCCGAGTCATGGGGACTCAGAGCCCCCAAAATCAGTGGGATGATCCCACTAATCCAGAGGGATGATCCCCCTTATCCAGGGGACTCAGAGCCCCCAAAAGCAGTGGGATGATCCCCTTCATCCAAGCACTTCAACCCCCCCAAAACCTGTGGGATGATCCCCCTTATCCAGAGGGTTCAACCCCAAATCCAGTGGGATGATCCCTATTTGGGGTCTCAGCGTCACCAAAACCAGTGGGATGATCCCACTAATCCAATGAGATGAACTCCCCCCTATCCAGGGGCTCAGATCCCCCAATCCAGTGGGGTGATTCCCCTCTCCAAGGGGTTCATCCACCTCATCCAGTGGGATCAGCCCCCCTTATCCAGGTGTCTCATCCCACAAAACCAATGGGATCATCCCCGTTATCCAGTGGGATCATCCCCCTATTTAGGGATCTCATCCCCACAAAACCAATGGGATCATCCCCGTTATCCAGTGGGATCATCCCCCTATTTAGGGATCTCATCCCCCTCTTCCAGGGGTCTCACCCCCCCCCAAAAAACAGTGGGATCATCCCCCAAAGCCAATGGGATGATGCTCCTTATCCAGAGGGATCATTCCCCCTATTTAGGGATCTCATCCCCCTCTTCCAGGGGTCTCACCCCCCCCCAAAAAACAGTGGGATCATCCCCCAAAGCCAATGGGATGATGCTCCTTATAAAAATAACCCCACCCCAAAAAAAAACAACAAAAATCCCCGAAATACCCAAAAAAACCTCCCTAAAAAACCCCGAGATACCCAAAACAAACCCAAACAACCCCAAAATAAGCCCGAAATGCCCAAAAGAAACCCAAAATACCCCCAAAAAACCCCTCAACCCCCCATATCCAATGGGATCATTCCCCTTATCCAGGGGTCGCATCCCCCATATCCAGTGGGATCTCATCCCCCAAAACCAATGGGATCATCCCCCAATGTCCCAAATCTCCCTCCACCACCCCAAATCTGTCCCCAATTAAAGTTCCTCTCCTCCCCTCCCCCCCCACTGCCACA
>NW_008238634.1:982630-983711 GCF_000691975.1 Corvus brachyrhynchos
AAACCCCAAAAAAACCCCAACAAACCCCAAAAAAAACCCAAAAAAAACCCAAAAAACAAAAAAAACCCAAAAAAACCCAAAAAAACCAAAAAACCCAAAAAACCCAAAAAAAAACCCCAAAAACACCCCCAAAAAAAACCCCAAAAAACACAAAAACCAAAAAACCCAAAACCACAAGAAACCAAAAAAACAAAAAAAAATCCAAATAACCCCCAAAATATCCCCCCCAAAAACCCAAAATACCACACAAAAAAACCCAAAACAAACCCAAATAACCCCCAAAATAACAAAAAAAACACCTAAGAAACCCCCCCAGCAACACCAAAAAAAAAGAAAACCCCCAAAAAACACAAAAACCAAAAAACCCAAAACCACAAGAAACCAAAAAAACAAAAAAAAATCCAAATAACCCCCAAAATATCCCCCCCAAAAACCCAAAATACCACACAAAAAAACCCAAAACAAACCCAAATAACCCCCAAAATAACAAAAAAAACACCTAAGAAACCCCCCCAGCAACACCAAAAAAAAAGAAAACCCAAAAAACCCCCAAAAAGCAAAACAAACCCAAATGAACGTAAATAAACCCCAAAAAACTTAAAAAACCAAAACCCCCAAAACACAACAAAAAAGAAAAAAACAAAAAAACCCAAAACAAACCCAAACGAACCTAAATAAACCCCAAAAAAACCCCAAAAAACTTTAAAAACCAAAGCAAACCCCCAAAATACAACAAAAAAAACACCAAAAAACCCCAAAACAAAGCCAAACAAGCCCAAATAAACCCCAAATAACCCCCCAAAAATAAAATAACCCCCAAAAACGTAAAAAACCAAAACAAATCCCCACAATACAACAAAAAAAACCAAAAAAAAAAACCAAAAAACCAAAACAAACCCAAACAAACCCAAAAAACCCCGCCAAAAAACCCCAAAAACCAAAATAAGCCCCCCAAAAACCCCAAAAAAACCAAAAAAAACCCCAATCCTCCCCAAAAAAGGGGAGGAAGAGGGGAATTAAAAGGGGAGGAAGAGGGGGAATAAAAAGGGGGGGAAAAGGGGGAATAAAAAGGGGGGGAAAA
>NW_008238634.1:985018-985335 GCF_000691975.1 Corvus brachyrhynchos
CCCAGTGTCCATATCCCACCCCAGTGTCCATATCCCATCCCAGTGTCCATATCCCACCCCAGTGTCCATATC
The DNA here is from genome assembly GCF_000691975.1 of Corvus brachyrhynchos. Classification (NCBI taxonomy): domain Eukaryota; kingdom Metazoa; phylum Chordata; class Aves; order Passeriformes; family Corvidae; genus Corvus; species Corvus brachyrhynchos. Next base: position 985,091 of record NW_008238634.1, read on the forward strand.
CCATCTCCAGTGTCCATATCCCGTTCCCAATGTCCATATCCCATCCAGGTGTCCGTATCCCACTGTCCATATCCCACCCCGTTGCCATGGCAATAGGACGCTCTCCTTAAGCCTCTCCCCCGTTGCCGTGGCACTGAGACGCTCACTTTAAGCCCCGCCCCGTTGCCATGACAACAGAGACGCTCCCTGCAGGCCCCACCCCCGTTGCCACGGCACCGCGACGCTCCCGTGAAGCCACGCCCCCG
>NW_008238634.1:985624-986404 GCF_000691975.1 Corvus brachyrhynchos
TGCTGCGACTGCGGCGCCGGTGGTGGGCACTGTGGGGACACGGCGGGGTGGCACCGGGAGGCCGGGGCGGGGTGTCTGTCGCTGGTGGTGCCACCCGCAGCGTGTCCCCGCTGTCCCCGCAGTGCTGGCAGCCGAGGTGGTGAAGTTCTTCTTCCCGTCCCTGGTGGAGCTGCACAGCTTCGTGCCCACCAGCTCCACGGCGCAGAAAGTCGCCAACTGGGGCCACCTGAACAGGTAGGGACAGGTGCCACCTCCTCCGTGTGACCCCCCCCTACGCGGGGTGTCCCCACAGTGTCCCCACCTGTCCTGTGGGCAGTGTCCTCATGCTCGCCACGGTCCGGCAGCTCTGTGTGCCCACAGGGCCACCCTGCGTGCCACACTGGCGGTTGGTGTCCCCCCGTGTCCCCGTATCCCCCGGTCACCTCCCCAAGGGGCTTTATTGATCCCATCCCAGTGTCCATATCCCACCCCACTGTCCATATCCCATCCCACTGTCCATATCCCACCCCAGTGTCCATATCCCGTTCCCAATGTCCATATCCCATCCCGGTGTCCATATCCCATCCCCAGTGCCCATATCCCATCCCAGGTGTCCATATCCCGTTCCCAATGTCCATATCCCATTCCCAGTTTCCATATCCCATCCCAGTGCCCATATCCCAACCCAGTGTCCATATCCCGTTCCCAATGTCCATATCCCATTCCCAATGTCCATATCCCATCCCAGTGTCCACATCCCATCCCAAGTGTCCACATCCCACCCAACTGTCCATATCCCTC
>NW_008238634.1:987483-991045 GCF_000691975.1 Corvus brachyrhynchos
CCATATCCCATCCCAGTGTCCATATCCCATCCCGGTGTCCATATCCCGTCTCCAGTGTCCATATCCCATCCCCAGTGTCCATATCCCACCCCAGTGTCCATATCCCATTCCCAATGTCCATATCCCATCCTGGTCTCCAGGAAAGTGCTGAGTAAGCTGAATTTCCGCATCCCGGAGGAGATGATCCAGCAGCTGGTCCAGAGCCGGCCGGGAATGGCTGAGCAGCTCCTGCAGCTCCTGCGGGAGAAAATCCAGGAGAGGCAGAGGCAGAGGAAGGGGGAGAATGGGAAGGTAAGGAATTCCTGGGAATTCAGAATTCCAAGGGTGTCCCATCCTCCCATCCCTGGGAGAGTCCCAGGAGAGGTTGGATGGGGCTTGGAGCAACCTGGCATAGGGGAAGGTGTCCCTGCGTGGGAATGAATGGGATGTGGACACTGGAATGGGATAAGGACACCGGGATGGGTTATGGACACTGGAGATGGGTTATGGACATTGGGATGGGATATGGACATTGGGATGAGATATGAACACTGAGATGGGATTTGGACACTGAGGATGGGATATGGACACCATGGATGGGATATGGACACTGGGATGGGATATGGACACTGAGGTGGGGTATGGACATTGGGATGGGTTATGGACACTGGGGTGGGATATGGACACTGGAATTGGGTATGGACACTGGGATGGGATATGGACACTGGGAATGGATACTGGGATGGGATACGGGCATTGGAGGTGGGATATGGACACTGGGAACGGGATACGGACACTGGGATGGGATATGGACACTGGGATGGGATATGGGCATTGGGAATGGGATATGGACACTGAGGTGGGATATGGACACTGAGGTGGGGTATGGACACTGGGAATGGGATATGGACACTGAGGTGGGATATGGACACTGAGGTGGGGTATGGACACTGGGGATGGGATATGGACACTGGGATGGGATATGGACACTGAGATGGGATATGGACACTGGGATGGGATATGGACACCTGAATAGGAGAGCTGCAGAGGGACTGGGGCCAAGGGCTGGAGGGCCAGGAGGCAGGGAATGGCTTCCCAGTGGGAAAGGGGAGCTTGGGCTGGGATGTTGGGAAGGAATTGCTGGCTGGGAGGGTGGGGAGGGGCTGGGCTGGAATTGCCAGAGCAGCTGGGGCTGCCCCTGGATCCCTGGGAATGTCCCAGGCCAGGTTGGGATGGACTTGGATCCATCTGGGGTAGCAGGAGGTGTCCCTGCCCATGGGATGATCCCTCTGCTCCCGGAATTCCTCCCGCTGCGGATCCGGACTCACCGGAGAAGCTGTCCTTGTCCAGGATACCTGGACACAGGTAGGGATCCCAAAAGGGATCCGAAAATCCCCCACTGTGACTTTCTGGGGTGCCTGGGAGGGGACAGCAGTGTCCCGGCAGGTGACCCCATCCCTGTGGGATTTTCCAGGCCATCCCAAGGTCCAGAGTGATTTGGGAAGGGGCTGCAGCCAGGAGAGGACTGACAGGTGAGGGCTGGGCAGGGAACAGGACCCTCTTGGGGTCAGGGGGTCTTTATGGGGTCACTGTGGGGGTCAGGAAGTCCCTGTGGGGTTTGGGTGTCCCCAAGGGTGTCTGGAGATCCTTGTGGGGGTTTGGGAGTCCCTGTGGTGGTTTGGGGGTCACTGTGGGAGTCAAGGGGTCCCTGTGGGTGTCTTGGGGTCACTGTAGGGTTTGGGGGTCACTGTAGTGGTCTAAGGGTTCTTGTTGGGGTCTGGGAGTCACCGTGGGGGTCAGGGGGTCCCTGTGGTGGTTTGGGGCTCACCGTGGGGGTCTGGGGGGTCCCTGTGGGTTTTGGGGATCCCCCTGGTGGCTCTGCGTGTCCCCGCGGGTCCCTATGGAGATCAGGACATTCCCATGGGATCGGGGGCCAGGATTTGTGGGCCCCCCCCCCCCTTCCCCTCCGGCCCTCAGGGGGGGTTCAGTGCCTGTCCCCACGTCCCCGTCGCCGCGCCAGGGAGGCGACAATCCCTGGGGACATGCGACAGCAGCTGGCGGAGCGCGAGCAGGCGCTGCAGCTGGCGCGGGACACGATCCAGGTGAGCCCATCCCAAATCCTGGTGGGAAGGACACTGGATGCGCGGGGACATCTCGGGGGGACACACGAGACCCTGTCCTGTCCCCCTGCCCTTCTTCCCGGCTTTTCCGTGTCTCCTCTTCCCAGCTTTTCACGGCTTTTCCCGATCCCTCCTTCCCGGCTTTTCCCGGTTTTTCCCTGTCCCTTCTTCCTTAAAATTTTCCGTGTCCCTCCCTCCCGGCTTTTCCCGGCTTTTCCCAGCTTTTCCCAGTCCCCTCTTTTCCCGGCTTTTCCCCATCCCTCCTTCCCGGCTTTTCCCTCTTCCCCTTCCCCTCTTTTCCCGGCTTTTCCCAGTCCCCTCTTCCCGGCTTTCCCCGGCTTTTCCCTGTCCATCCTTCCCCTCCTTTCCCTGTCCCTCCTTCCTGGCTTTTCCCGATCCCTTCTTCCCAGCTTTTCCCGGCTTTTCCCGGCTTTTCCCAGTCCCTCCTTCCCGGCTTTTCCCGATCCCCTCTTCCCCCCTTCTCCCTGTCCCTCTTTTCCCTGCTTTTCCCGGTCCCTCCAATTTGCCCTAAAATTTGGGGTTTTTTTCCACCGGAGATGTAAATATTGGGAATTCCATGGGCTACCCGGGGTGGGAAAAGCGGGATATCTGGGATTCCCATTTTTTGGGGGGAAGGGGGGCTGCTCTTGGAACCCCAAATCCATCGCGTCTTCTCACCCACCTCAATTCCCCTCTTGGAAAATAAAACCCAAAATTCCCTCTCCCCGCATCCCCTGCGCCGGGAGGACCCCCCGGGGGAATGGGTTTGGGATTTCGGGATTTGGGATTTGCGGCCCCAAATCCCTGGGGAATCCCAGATCCTGCAGGCCAAGGTGGGGCGGCTGGGGGGGCCGCCCCTCTCCACGCCGGGGTGAGAGCGGGAGTGAGGGGACAGCGGGGACAGGGGTGGGGACACTGTGGGGACAGCAGGGCGGGGATGGCACCGTGGGGATGGCACCGTGGGGACAGTGGGGTGGGGACAGCAGCGTGGAGGTGGCAGCGTGGGGACACAGTGGGGACACTGTGGGGGACATTGGTGTGAGGACATCAGGGCAAGGACATCAAGGTGGGGACACTGTGGGGACATCATGGAAGGGACACAGTGGGGATGGCACCATGGGGATACAGTGGGGACACTGTGGGGGACATTGGTGTGAGGACATCAGGGCAGGGACAGCAAGGTGGGGACACTGTGGGGACATCATGGAGGGGACACAGTGGGGATGGCACCATGGGGATACAGTGGGGACACTGGTGTGAGGACGTGAGGGAAGGGGACAGCAGCATGGGGACATCCCTGTGGGGACAGCAGCGTGGAGGTGGCACCATGGGGACATCATTGTGGTGACAGCAGGGAGGGGACATCAGTGTGGGGACACTGTGAGGGACACTGGCGTGAGGACGTCAGGGCAGGGACACGGTGGGGACATCAGAGTGGAGAAATCAGGGTGGGGACATCAGTG
>NW_008238634.1:991655-993861 GCF_000691975.1 Corvus brachyrhynchos
CGTCCCTGGGCCAGAGTGGCTTTTTAGGGAAAAGCTGGAATTTCCGGCCAATGTGGGAATGGGGAGAGGGGGACAAGCCAGGCCCTGGTGTCCCCTCCCTTGGGGACAAGCCGTGTGATGTCACCGTGCCGGTGACAAGGACACAGCTGGGGCTCTGGGGATCCCTTGGAATCCAGATCCCGGTTTCCTGGGAATGCGGATCCCAGGTTTTTAAGCGTTCCAGCAGCTGGAGCAGCCCCCCGGGGGTGGCACTGTCCCCTCTGTCCCTCACGTGTCCCCTCTGTCCCTCACGTGTCCCCTGACCCCCCTGTCCCCCCGGCATTCCCGGGGGACAATCCTGGTGCTCTCCAGATGGGAATTCTCGGCATTTGCCGTGTCCCGGTGCCGGTCGCTGTCCCCTGTCCCAGAGGGAAGGGACGCGGAGGTCAGGATGGGGACAGGAAGGATGGGGCTGTGGATTCCCCGGCCGGGGACAGGAAGGATGGGGCTGGACATTCCCAGGCTGAGCAGTCACCAGGGAATGGGATGGGATGGGATGGGGTCCATGGGATGGGATCCGTGGGATGGGATGGGATGGGATCAATGGGATGGGATGGGATGGGATGGGATGGGATGGGAATGACATGGGAATGGGGATGGGATGGGATCCATGAGGATGGGATGGGATGGGATGGGATGGGAATGAGATGGGATCCATGGGGATGGAATCCAATGGGATGGGATGGGATCCATGGGATGGGATGGGATGGGAATGACATGGGAATGGGGATGGGATGGGATCCATGAGGATGGGATGGGATCCATGGGGATGGGATGGGATGGGATGGGGATGGGAACGAGATGGGATCCGTGGGGATGGGATGGGATCCATGGGAATGGGAATGAGATGGGATCCATGGGGATGGGAGGGGAAGGAATTGGGATGGTTTGGGATGAGATGGATGGGATGGAGTCGAGATGGGATGAGATGAAATGGGAAGGGAAGGGATTCAGGGAGGGGATTCAGGCAAGGGATTCAGGGAAGGGAACAGATTCAGGGAAGGGGTTTAGGGAAGGGATTCAGGGAGGGGATTCAGGGAGGGGATTCAGGGAAGAGATTCAGGGAAGGGATTTAGGGAAGGGATTTAGGGAAGGGCAGGAAAAGATTCAGGGAGGGGATTTAGGGAAGGGATTTAGGGAAGGGATTTAGGGAAGGGATTTAGGGAAGGGCAGGAAAAGATTCAGGGAGGGGATTTAGGGAAGGGATTTAGGGAAGGGATTTAGGGAAGGGAAGGAAAAGATTCAGGGAAGGGATTTAGGGAAGGGATTTAGGGAAGGGAAGGAAAAGATTCAGGGAGGGGATTTAGGGAAGGGATTTAGGGAAGGGCAGGAAAAGATTCAGGGAGGGGATTTAGGGAAGGGATTTAGGGAAGGGCAGGAAAAGATTCAGGGAGGGGATTTAGGGAAGGGATTTAGGGAAGGGATTTAGGGAAGGGAAGGAAAAGATTCAGGGAAGGGATTTAGGGAAGGGATTTAGGGAAGGGAAGGAAAAGATTCAGGGAGGGGATTTAGGGAAGGGATTTAGGGAAGGGCAGGAAAAGATTCAGGGAGGGGATTTAGGGAAGGGATTTAGGGAAGGGCAGGAAAAGATTCAGGGAGGGGATTTAGGGAAGGGATTTAGGGAAGGGATTTAGGGAAGGGAAGGAAAAGATTCAGGGAAGGGATTTAGGGAAGGGATTTAGGGAAGGGAAGGAAAAGATTCAGGGAGGGGATTTAGGGAAGGGATTTAGGGAAGGGCAGGAAAAGATTCAGGGAGGGGATTTAGGGAAGGGATTTAGGGAAGGGCAGGAAAAGATTCAGGGAGGGGATTTAGGGAAGGGATTTAGGGAAGGGATTTAGGGAAGGGAAGGAAAAGATTCAGGGAAGGGATTTAGGGAAGGGATTTAGGGAAGGGAAGGAAAAGATTCAGGGAGGGGATTTAGGGAAGGGATTTAGGGAAGGGCAGGAAAAGATTCAGGGAGGGGATTTAGGGAAGGGATTTAGGGAAGGGCAGGAAAAGATTCAGGGAGGGGATTTAACCCTCACAGTTCCATCCAGGGCATTTCTGGGATGTCACATCCCGAATTCCCGTGCCCCGTTATCCCGGGAAAAGCGATCTGGGGACAGCTCCAAATTTGGGATCTGCGCTGCTCCTTCCAGCCTGGAAAAGATTCCCAAACCTGGGAGA
>NW_008238634.1:994075-995397 GCF_000691975.1 Corvus brachyrhynchos
GTAGTTGGGGGACAGCGACAACGCCGGACGGCGGAGGGGACAGAGGGCGACGGCCGGCAAGGGTGAGTGAGTCCCCGTGTCCCCTCCCTGTCCCCCGTCCCTGCCCGGATCCAGGGATTTGAGGGATTTCCCGGAGCTTTTAGGGTCCCCTCTGCCTGAATCCAGGGATTTGAGGGGTTTCCCGGAGGTTTTGGGGTCGATTCTGTCCCTGGCTCAGCTTTTGGGGTCCCTCTGCCCCTCTCCAGGGATTTGAGGGACCCCAAAAGGGCTTCGGGGGGAGACAAATCCCGAGGAATCTTTGTGGGGTTCCGTCTCCTTTGTGCTCCGGGAATTTCCGTGGGAATGGGGCTGGGGGCGGCTGTATGCCGGGGGCGATAGGGGCGGGGTAACACCCGAACCTGATCCCATAAATCCCAGATCCAAGGGATTCCCTGCTCCCATAAATCCCAGATCCAGCGAATTCCCTGATCCCATAAATCCCAGATCCAAGGGATTCCCTGCTCCCATAAATCCCAGATCCAGCGAATTCCCTGATCCCATAAATCCCAGATCCAAGGGATTCCCTGCTCCCATAAATCCCAGATCCAGCGAATTCCCTGATCCCATAAATCCCAGATCCAAGGGATTCCCTGCTCCCATAAATCCCAGATCCAGCAGGTCCTGATCCCATAAATCCCAGATGCAAGGGATTCCCCGATCCCATAAATCTCAGATCCAGCGGGTTCCCTGCTCCCATAAATCCCAGATCCAGCAGGTCCTGATCCCATAAATCCCAGATCCAAGGGATTCCCCGATCCCATAAATCCCGGATCCAAGGGATTCCCTGCTCCCATAAATCTCAGATCCAGCACATTCCCTGCCTGTCCCCGGGGTGAATTCCCACTTTCCTCCTGCTCCAATCCCACTTTTTCCAGAGGGTCCGTGCCCGGGAGGGGGTGGCCAGGGCACCCTCGCGCTGTCCCCAAGTGCCACCAAAGTGCCACCGAAAGCTCATTTAGGATTATCAGGGTTTGCGATTGAGATTCCCGGGCTGGCATCGGGATTTGGGATCTGCGCAGATCCTTTGGGATCGCCGCGGTGCCACCCAGGAGGGTCCCCCGCGTGTCCCCACGCGTGTCCCCACGGTGTCACCGCGTGTCCCGTCCCCCCCTCCCCGAGTGCGGGAGGGGATTTGGGGCCGAACAATGGCGGGACCTTAAACCCGGCTCGTCAATTCCCGGCTCATTAAATCCCGGCTCATTAAATCCCGGGATTCCCGGCGCTGCCGGCACAAAGAGCCTTTTCTTCAGGCGACAAGGGAGGCGACAATCTGCTGCTGGCGG
>NW_008238634.1:995761-996550 GCF_000691975.1 Corvus brachyrhynchos
CCCCAGCCCGTGTCACTTGTCCTGAGGGCATCACAAGAGGAAGAGGAGTCTGCCGAGCTTGGGGACACTTGGGGACATTTGGGGACACTTGGGGACCCTCTGGACATGGGCTGGTGGCAGCTCCCTGCTCGGAGAGGACCTGGCTGTCACCACAGGTCACCTCTGTCCCAGGTGACACAGGGCAAGGGTGACAAGGAAGCCCCTCCTGGTGCCACCACGCTCCCCCAACACGAGGCCACCCCTCTTGGGGACACGGCTGTGACCGGGGGCTTTGTCACCTGCAGGCAGCAAGGGCAAGGGGACAGGAGTGCGCTTCGCCCCCGAGGGGACCCAGGGCCACCCCCAAGAGGGGACCCAGGGCCACCCCCAGGAGGGGACCCACGGCCACGTCCACTTCCAGGAGCAGCTGCACGACTCGGCCGTGATGGTGACCCAGGACAAGGACGGCCACTTCCTGGTCAAGGTGGGGGACAAGGGGACAGCAGGGGGGTGTCACCCTGCCCTGGGGACTCTGGGGCCGCCAACTCCCGAAAATTCCCAGATTTTGAGGCGTTCCCAGCCCAGAATTCCATGTCCTTCCCTAGGGGTGCTCCCGGCCTCACCGGGATTGTCCCGCTTGTCCCCCAAATCCAGCGCCGCGTCCCGGTGGCTTTGGGGTGACACCGGGCACGCGTGGCACCGTCCCCTCTGCCCCGTTTTGGGGACGCTGGGTGCCACCGTGGCCATTCCCGGTTATCCCGGCCACATTCCCGTGGGTGCCGCCAGCTCCGAGCGGCTCCCGGGGCGACG
>NW_008238634.1:996975-997635 GCF_000691975.1 Corvus brachyrhynchos
CCAAGCTCCCCTTTCCCACTGGGAAGCCATTCCCTGCCTCCTGTCCCTCCATGCCTTGTTCCCAGTCCCTCTGCAGCTCTCCCGGAGCCCCTTTGGGTTTAGGATCTCTGGATCCTTTTCCAGCTTTCTGGGATGATCCCAGCCCGTGGGGGATTTTTTGGGAATTCCACCCTCAGGATCCCAGCTCGCTCCCTTCCCAAAATGGATTTTTCCAAAGCTCCGGAGGGCTCTGGTTTTCATCACGGCAGTGGAGAAATTCCATGGGAAGCCGCGCTCCTGCCTTTTCCAGGAAAGGCTGGAAAGCCTCTCCCTGCTCCCGTGATATCCACGGGTCTTCATTCCCAGAATTTTGTCCCAAAATTCCTTATTTTTCCTGCGGTTTTTTGGTGTAAAATCACCGGGTTTGTTATCTTTTCCTGATTTATTTCCTAAATTATTCCTATCACTCCCTAAATTATTTCCTATTTATTATTCCCCGAATTTTTTAGGGCACAAATTCCCCCCGGGATTTAACAGTGGGAATATTTAGGATAAAATTCCTCCTCTCCAGGTGCTGTCCCCACCTTCCTGGGGACTCTCGAGTGTCCCTTGTCCCCAAGGGGGGTGACAATGGCAGCCCAGCCGTGGTGTCACCCTCCCACCCCCTTCTCCCACCCCCCG
>NW_008238634.1:997650-999239 GCF_000691975.1 Corvus brachyrhynchos
TACCGTGTCCCCTCCTCGTCCCCAGTGTCCCCAGCCCGGGCCCGGCTCTTTTCCAGCGGGGGGGAGGAGGGAGGCCACACCCAGGTGTCCCGAGGAGGTGACAATTCCTCGCTCTCAGGGTCCCCAGTGTCCCCAAATCCCGTTATTTTGTTGTTGTTGGGGTTTTCTTTTCCTGGGGGGGGTCTCTGTGGGTGAGGGGACTCCAGACCCTGACAAAGAACAGGGACAGGGACAGGGACAGGGACAGGGACAGGGTTTTCTCCAGGAGGACAGGGACAGGATTGGCTCCAGCGGGACAGGGACAGGGTTTTCTCCAGGGGGACAGAGACCGGGACAGGATTGGCTCCAGCGGGACAGAGACCGAGACAGGGTTTGCTCCAAGGGGACAGGGACAGGGACAGGATTGGCTCCAGGGGGACAGGGCAAGGACAAGGACAAGGTTTTCTCCAAGGGGACAGGGACAGGATTGGCTCCAGGGGGACAGGGACAAGATTTTCTCCAGTGGGACAAAGACCGGGACAGGGTTTGCTCCAAGGGGACAGGGACGGGATTGGCTCCAGGGGGACAGGGACAGGGCAAGGACAGGGACAAGGTTTTCTCCAGGGGGACAGGGACAGGATTAGCTCCAGGGGGACAGGGACAGGGTTTGCTCCAAGAGGTGCCAACCTCCACTTTGGGGACAGTTGGGCGCTGCCACATCCGTGGGATCCGGGAGCGGGGCCGTGCCTGGGGACAGCTGAGCGTCACCCTGGGCTGGGTGGCAGCTCTTTGGGGACACTCCGAGGACACCGCAGGTCCCTGGGGCCACCTCGGTCCCATCCCAGTTGTCCCACAGCCAATGGATGCTGGTTGCCACATCCCTGTCCCCTCGGGGCGCGCTCGGTGTCACCTCCCGGCAGTGGGGACAGCGCGGGGACAGGGCTTTTCCCACCCGCCGCTGGCTCCATCCCAAGAAAGCGCTTTAGGGTTTGTTTGGAGATTCCCAGTTGGGGCTGGGATTGGGATCGGGACCGGGACTGGGGCCGATGATCGGAGCCGGGATTGGGACCGGGATCGGGATGGGGATCGGAGCCGGGATCGGGGCCGGATGCAAGGGGAAGGAGCCCTGGAGGGCCCCCCGAGAGCTCTGGGGGGGACGTGGGTGGAGTGTGGGGGGTACAGGGAGGGGACGGGCAGGGCAGGGAGGGGACAGGGAATATTCGGGCAGGGTGGGAAGGATGGGAAGGGCTCAGGCAGGGAAGGAGCAGGGAGGGCAGGGAAGGTTCGGGCAGGGCAGGGAAGGAGCAGGGAGGGCAGGGAAGGAGCAGGGAGGGCAGGGAAGGAGCAGGGAGGGCGGGGAATGCTCAGGCAGGGCGGGAAGGATGGGAGGGCTCAGGCTCAGGCAGGATCAGGAAGGCTCAGGTAGGATCAGGAAGGCTCAGGCAGGCACAGGCAGGACAGGGAAGGTTTGGGCAGGGCAGGGAGAGCTCAGGCAGGGCAGGGAAGGCACAGGCAGGGCAGGGAAGGCAGGGAGGGCTCAGGAAGGATAGGGAGGGCTCGGGCAGGGCAGGGAAGGCTCGGGCAGGGCAGGGGAGGCGCCGGCAGGGCGG
>NW_008238634.1:999621-1003007 GCF_000691975.1 Corvus brachyrhynchos
GGGGCAGGGAAGGCTCAGGCAGGCGCAGGCAGGGTTCAGGCAGCCCCTCCATGTCCCGTTCCCAGGGCACAGCGTGCGCTGCGAGTACACGGCGCACAAGGAGGGGGTGCTGAGGGAGGAGCTGCTCCTCGCCGGACACGGCCCCGGCCACGTCAAGGTCACCGTCCAGGCCCGGGTCATGGGTAAGGAGCTCTGGCGGGTCCTGGGGTCCCTCCCTGTTCCCCCCCACCCCACCCCAGGCCCAGCCCCTCTCGCCCAGTTGTCCCAGTTCAGCCATGGTGCTGTCCCAGCTCCTGGGCACTGCTGAGGAATTGCCCAAAGTGAGGGATTTCACCCCAGAAACTCCCCAGCCCAGGGGTTGAGGAGACCCTCGGGAAGGGGTGAAGGGAGGGGGTGGAGGGTGACCCCAATGTGCCCAGGGCCCCTCTGCCTGGCTGAGTCCCACCTGTCCCTGGGAGCCCCCAATTCCTGGAACCCCCCAATCTCTGGGATCCTTCTTATTCCTGGGAGCCCCCCCTGCCCCCCCATCCCTGGGACCCTCCCCATAAACCCCAACACCCCCTTGCTCCGCTTGTCCCCCACCCCATATCCCAGCCACCCCCAGCCCCCTATGCCCCCTGAGGTTGTCACCACCCCTGGGCATTGACCACAGCGGTGACACGAGGACAAGGGACAACACATCCCCCACCCGGGCCCAGCATCGCTGGGATGGACAAACCCGTGCGACCCTAAAACCCCCCAAAGCCCCTAAAAAGGGGCAAAGCGACAGAGAGCTGTCCCTGAGCCACGTCCCCCGATGTCCCCAGACCGCCACCACGGGACGCCGATGCTTCTGGACGGGGTGCGCTGCGTGGGAGCCGAGCTGGAATACGACTCGGAGCAGAGCGACTGGCACGGCTTCGACTGACCCCAAACCCCAACCCGGGGGTCCCCACAGCCCCCACGAGGGGTCCCCAAAGTCCCCAAAGCGCAGGACGGTCCCCAAAGCGGGCAGGGGGACCCCCCCCCCTTGTTGCTGCGTTGCTGCTGCTGCTGCTGCTGCTTTGCCCTCACCCCGCAGCCCCAGGGGGGTTTTTGGGGGAATTGTGCCTCTTGGGGTGGGAATTTTCCTCCTTCCTGGGCTGGGGAGGAATTTTGCAAGTGGAATGTGGGACGGGAGCGGGGAGTTCCCTGTGGCTCCGGGGTTGGGGCCGTGTCCCCAGCCGTGTCCTCGTGTTGCTGCCAGCGCCTCTTTTTTGGGTTTTCCCCTGTTTTTCTCTTTTTTTTTCCTTGGTTTTCTTGGTTTTTTCCTGGGTTTTTTTTTTCTCTTTTCCTGTTTTTTTTTCCTCGTGGTACAAGGACCAGGAGCAGTTTCAGGAGGTTTTATGTGCCTATATATATATATATATATAAATATAAAGATATCTTACATGCCTGTGGGGGGGTTAAAGTACAAAATCCTACCTCGGGAAGGAAGAAAATCCCACTGGGAATAGGGCTGGGAGCCCAGGTCCCCTCCATGAACCCACCCAAGGGGACAGGGGACACCCCCAGTTGTCCGTGGATAATCCCAAAGAGTCCTGGATGGGGGATGGGGGGGGTCATGAGGCAAATTCCAGTTAAAGGGGGGCTGGAAGAGGGTGGGGGCAGGGTCTGGGGTCCCCAGGGTCTCAGTTTGGGAGGGAATCGATGGCGGATGGTCCCCACAATGACAGGAGGTCGCAGCTGGGGTGGAAATTGATGGTGGCATCTCCAGGGGGTCTTGGTTGGAGATGAGGTTGATGGTGGCAGAACCTACGACAGTCCCCACAGTGACTGTGGGGGGTCTCAGCTGGACAAGAATTCAGTGGTGGCATCTCCAGGAAGGTCTCAGCTGGACAGGAAGTCGATGGTGGCATCTCCCGGGTCCTTCAGCTGGACAGGAAGTCGATGGTGGCATCTCTGGTGGTCCCCACAATGACAGGGACTCTCAGTTGGACTGGAAGTTGATGGTGGCATCTCCTGGGTCCCTCAGCTGGACAGGAAGTCAATGGTGGCAGATCCCAGAGGTTCCCACCATGTTGGCAAGGTCTCAGCTGGAGATGAAATTGATGGTGGCAGATCCCAGGATGGTCTCAGCTGAAGATGAAGTCAATGGTGGCATCTCCTGGTGGTCCCCACAATAGTGATCCCAATGTCAGCTGGACAGGAAGTCGATGGTGGCACGTCCCAGAGATCCCCATGATGATGGAGGCTCTTGGTTGGACAGGAAGTCGATGGTGGCACGTCCCAGAGGTCTCCATGGTGATGGAGGCTCTCAGTTGGATAGGAAGTCAATGGTGGCAGGTCTCCATGGTGATGGAGGCTCTCAGTTGGATAGGAAGTCAATGGTGGCAGGTCTCCATGGTGATGGAGGCTCTCAGTTGGATAGGAAGTCAATGGTGGCAGGTCTCCATGGTGATGGAGGCTCTCAGTTGGATAGGAAGTCAATGGTGGCAGGTCTTCATGGTGATGGAGGCTCTCAGCTGTAGATGAAGTTGATGGTGGCATCTCCCAGGGGATGTCACCACAATGCCAGGGACATTCAGTTGGACGGGAAGTCGATGGTGGCATCCTCCAGGGGGGTCTAAGTTGGACAGGAAGTTGATGGTGGCAGGTCCCAGAGATCCCCATGATGATGAAGGCTCTTGGTTGGACAAGAAGTCAATGGTGGCATCCTCCAGGGTCCCTCAATTGGACAGGAAGTTGATGGTGGCAGGTCCCAGAGATCCCCATGATGATGGAGGCTCTCGGTTGGACAGGAAGTAGATGGTGGCATCTCCTGGGGGCACCCCCACAATGCCAGGGCCCCTCAGTTGGACGGGAAGTCGATGGTGGCATCTCCTGGGGGTGTCCCCACAATGCCAGGGCCCCTCAGTTGGACAGGAAGTCGATGGTGGCCCTCACGCTGCGCGCCGTGCGCGTGTCCAGCGCGGTCACCTTGATCTCGGTGTCCCCAAACTGCATGCTGGCGCGGATCTCACGCCGGCCCCACGCCGGGCCCGCGTCCCCCGTGGCGTCCCCCACATCCCCCAGCTCCAGGCTGATGGTGCCGCACTTCCTGACGCCAGGGTCGGTGATGTACACCACGTCATCGGTGTCGCAGCAGTAGATGTTGATGATGGTCCGGCGCTGGCCGGGCCGGGCCGGGCAGTAGCTCCGCTGGACCACCTCGCCCAATGCCACCGACTGGTCCACGGCCACGAACTTCTCAAAGATGTCGGTGCACCAGTTCTTGCCCTCCTTGACCAGCAGCTTCTCCCGGGGGTGCTTCCCCTCCACGAACTTGTTGAGGACCCCCACGCCGTGGGTCAGCGGGGACCGGCGCACCCGCACCACGCCGGGGTCCAGGCCGAAGAGCACGGCCCCTTTGATGATGGTCAGCCCCA
>NW_008238634.1:1003201-1006927 GCF_000691975.1 Corvus brachyrhynchos
CCAGGGATGAGGGGAGTCCGGGAATGGGAGAAGTTCCAGGGATGGAATGGGGTCCCTGGGACAGGGAGGGTTCCGGGAATGGGGGATCCCAGTGACAATGGGGGTTCCAGGGACGGGGAGGGTTCCGGGAATGGGGGATCCCAGTGACAATGGGGGTTCCAGGGACGGGGAGGGTTCCGGGAATGGGGGATCCTAGGGACAAATGGGGGTTCCAGGGACAGGGGGGGTTCCAGGGACAGGGAGGGTTCCAGGAACGGGGGATCCTAGGGACAATGAGGGTTCCAGGGACAAGGAGTGGTCCCAGGGACAAGGTGGGTTCCAGGGATAAGGATTCCAGGGATGGGGGATCCCAGGACAAGGAGGGTTCCAGGGATGGGGAATCCCAGGGACACAGAGGGTTCCAGGGATGGGGGATCCCAGGGACAAGGAGGGTTCCAGGGATGGGGGTTCTAGGGACAAGGAGGGTTCCAGGAATGGGGGATCCCAGGGACAGGGAGGGTTCCAGGGACAAGGAGGGTTCCAGGGACAGGGAGGGTTCCAGGAATGGGAGATCCTAGGGACAATGGGGGTTCCAGGGACAGGAAGGGTTCCAGGGACAAGGAGTGGTCCCAGGGACAAGGTGGGTTCCAGGGATAAGGAGGATTCCAGGGACGGGGGATCCCAGGGACAAGGAGGGTTCCAAGGGTGGGGAATCCCAGGGACACGGAGGGTTCCAGGAATGGGGATCCCAGGGACAAGGAGGGTTCCAGGAATGGGGAATCCCAGGGACAAGGAGGATTCCAGGAATGAGGAATCCCAGGGACGAGGAGGGTTCCAGGGATGGAGGGGATCCCAGGGGCAAGGAGGGTTCCAGGGATGTGGGATTGTCCCAGGGATGGGGGGATCCCTCAGGCACAGGGATGGTCCCTAGGATGGGGGGCTCATAGGGACAGGGGTGGGCCCAGGGACAGGAAGGATTCCAGGGATGAAGGGACTCCCAGGAATGAGGGGGTGTCCCGGGGATGGATGGGTCCCAAGGATGGGAGGGGTCATAGGGATGGGGGCTCTGAGGGACAGGGGTGATCCCAAGGACAAAGGGGGTTCCAGGGACAAGGACAGTTCCAGGGAGGGAGCGGGGTCCTAGGGACAGGGAAGGTCCCGGAGATGGAAGGGGTCCCAGGGATGGGTGAGATCCCAGGAACTGGGGGCTCCCAGTAGCAGGGAAGGTCCCAGGGACAGGGAGTGATCCCAGGGACAGGGAGTGATCCCAGGGACAGGGAGTGATCCCAGGGACAGGGAGTGATCCCAGGGACAGGGAGTGATCCCAGGGACAGGGAGTGATCCCAGGGACAGGGAGTGATCCCAGGGACAGGGAGTGATCCCAGGGACAGGGAGTGATCCCAGGGACAGGGAGTGATCCCAGGGACAGGGAGTGATCCCAGGGACAGGGAGTGATCCCAGGGACAGGGAGTGATCCCAGGGACAGGGAGTGATCCCAGGGACAGGGAGTGATCCCAGGGACAGGGAGTGATCCCAGGGACAGGGAGTGATCCCAGGGACAGGGAGTGATCCCAGGGACAGGGAGTGATCCCAGGGACAGGGAGTGATCCCAGGGACAGGGAGTGATCCCAGGGACAGGGAGTGATCCCAGGGACAGGGAGTGATCCCAGGGACAGGGAGTGATCCCAGGGACAGGGAGTGATCCCAGGGACAGGGAGTGATCCCAGGGACGGGGAGTGATCCCAGGACAGGGGGTCATCTGAGGGACAGGGATTGGGGTGTCCCCCAGGGATGGGGGTGTCCCCCAGGCCGCACCGATGTGCTGGATGATGTGGGTGATGGTTGGCTGGAACAGCTCGTTCATGGCCTCGGGGGACATCCGCAGCATCCCTTGGGACGACCACTTCACCAGGTTGACACTGGGGATGGACAGGGGACCCAGGCATCACTGCCCACTCCCGCCTGCTCCTTCCCTGTCCTCTCCCACCCACCCCACCACCCCCGTCCCACCATTGCCCTTCTCTTGCCCTCTCCCCATCCCCAACGTCACTCCCAAGATGTCCCCGTGCTCCCGAGATGTCCCCAAGCCGCGTCACCCCTCACTTGCTCTTGCGGAGCGCGGTCTCGACGTTGTGGCCGCGGTGTTTGCGGTAGAAGTCGATGAAGGAGAAGGGCAGGGAGATGTTGAGGGGGCTGGAGCGGCTCGGGGGCGCTTCCGCGCCTCGAAGGCAATGGTCAGGTCCACCCAGGCCGCCGGACGCTTGGCCTTGAAGGTGGCGATGAAATCGTCCCCGAAGATGTGGCACAGCAGCTTCTCGAAGGCCAGGTCCACGCCCACGGCCCCGTAGGGACCTCCTGAGGGACGAGGGTGGGGTCAGGAGGTGGCCCCGTGGTAGCCATGTCCCCGTGGCCGCTATGACCCCCATCACCACGTTCTCCCATGTCCCTACGTCCTCCATATTCCCGTGTCCCCGTGTCTCCCATCCCTGTGTCCCTGTGGTCCCCATGTCCCCGTGTCTCCTATGTCCCCGCTCCCGATGTCCTCATGTCCCTCATCACCATGTCCCCCATATCCCCCATATCCCCATGGCACCCCAACCCCACATCACCCCATCCCAATGTCCCCCACATTCCCATGACCCCAAACTCACGTGTCCCCATGTCCCCATCATCATCTCCTTGTGTCCCCATGTCCCCCATGTGGCTCCCCCACCCCCATGTCCCCGTGTCTCCTATGTCCCCCACCACCATGTCCCCCATATCCCCCTTGTCCCCATGGCACCCCAACCCCACGTTCCCCACATTCTCATCACCCCAAATCCCTGTGTCCCCATGTCTCCCACCACCACCTCCCCGTGTCCCCCCCATCCCGTCCCCCTTAAATCCACCCCCGTCCCACTTTGTCTCCCCAACCCACCCCCCTGTCCCTCTGTCCCCTCTCTGTCCCCCCGGTCCCCTTGCACTTCCCCCCGCCGCCACCAGGTGGAGCCACAGCCCCACCCACGGCCCTTTTGTGGGGCGGGGAGCTCCAGCCGGGTTTTGGGGTCCAGGGGGATCCCAGAGCGGGGGAAAAAATGGATGGATGGGGATCCGGAGCCCACCCGAAGCTTTGTAGAGCTCCTTCAGAGTCCCCTGCGGCTTCTCGATCTGGTGCACGGTCAGATCCACGGTCCCCCCACCACAATCGGCCACGATGTACCTGTCACCTGCGGGAGGGGACAGCGACAGGGTGGCGGTCCTGAGTGACCCCCCGCGACACCCACCCGAGGGCTGGGAGCTTGAAATTCCCTCAGGAAAATGAAGTTTTAACCAAAATATCGAGGGGTTGGGGGTGGTTTCCCCACCCAAAAAAACCAGCTGGAATTTGGGGGGGCAGAGGGTTGAAGGGATGGGATGGTGGCAGGGAGATCCCGCCCCTTCTGTGGGGTCAAGGGACTGGCCCCACCCGTGTGACCCCCATGGCAAGGGCACCCTCAGCCCCTCAACCACTCATCCAGGGGGACCCCAGGATCCAGAAAGTCCCCAGAATGTGGGAAGTCTCTGGAATCTGGGAAGTGCTCGGGATCTGGGAATCTCCAGCGGGAACCCCCACCCGTCTTCCCCCCACTCCTACCTGCCTGCATCTCCGACCAGAGCTCCCCCACTCCCGACTCCACCAGGAAGGTCCGGCTGTGCCGGGATCGCCGGAGCTGCTCCCGGGCTGAGGGACAGAGCCAGAGCTCAGCAGTGGTGTCAGGATCCCCTCAC
>NW_008238634.1:1007024-1016272 GCF_000691975.1 Corvus brachyrhynchos
TGTCCTGGGGCTGTACTGGGAGCACTGGTGGCCCCCATATGGCCCAGCTCCACCACAGATGGGCTGATCCAGCTTTTCCACTGCCCTGCTGGGATCCCAAAGGATCCCACCGGATCCCATGGGATCACCCTGTGCCCACCTGCGATGCCACCTCCGCCCCGGACCCCAAAGCCCGGGTGGGGTTTCCTCTGCTCCCCCCGTCCCAAGGACATCAAAGCCACCCGGAAGGGCCGGGATGAATCAGAGAAGGTGGAGCTATCCCGGGGTATTTTTGGCGCATGGATAATTCCTCATCCTCAGGATCAGCTCGAGCAACCCCATAAATCCCATGGAACCCCGAATCTCCATCTGGGATCACCACCAGCACATCCCAATTCCAGGGCTTGGTCCCAACTGGGAAATCTGGGGCTGTCCCAGGAAAGCCTCAGGATGCCATGGATGGGGGGACACTCCCTTGAGGTGGCCCAGGGACACGGGGTGGTGGCCAAGGTGGCAGGAGGGGGACACGGCTTGGGGGCTTCTGGGTAAGCAGGGAAAAATGCCCTGGATTTGGGGTGCGGGGAATGGGGTCTCTGGGAATGGGGGATCTGGGAACGGGGGGTTTCTGGGGACAGGGGGCCTAGGAATGGGAGGGGTCTCTGGGAGTGGGGGATCTCTGGGGATGGGGATTTCTGGGAACAGGGGTCTCTGGAATGGGGTCTTTGAGAATGGAGTCTCTGGGAACGGGGTCTCTGGGAATGGGGTCTCTGGAAATGGGGGGGTCTTTGGGAATGGGGGATCTCTGGGGACAGAGATCTCTTTGGGATTGGGGGGAATCTCTGGGAATGGGTTTTCTGGGAATGGGGTCTCTGGGAATGGTGAGTCTCTGGGAATGGGGTCTCTGGCAATGGGGGACCTCTGGGAATGGAGTGTCTGGGAATGGGGTCTCTGGGAATGGGGTCTCTGGGAATGGGGGGGACTTGGAATTGGGTCTTTGAGAATGGGGAGGCCTTGGAATGGGGTCTCTGGGAATGGGGGTGGCTGGGAATGGGGGAGCCTTGGAATGGGGTCTCTGGGAACAGGGGTCTCTGGGAACGGGGGGATCTCTGGGAATGGCATCTCTCGGGACTTGCCCAGCCATTGCAGCTGCTGGACCCTCCAGACCTGGAACCCAGGCCCAGATGCCATTCCCTGCTCCTCCAGCCCCCGGCCCTGTCCCGACCCCATTTCCTGCACCACTCACCCTGCCGGAAGCTGGAGTCGATGGGGGGGGGGGGCTCCGCCCCGCTGGCCGGGGGCCGGCAGCTCAGCTCGATCAGTTGGTGCAGCCGCAGCTTCCGGCAGTAAATGGAGGCAGCCTCGGGCTCCAGCGCGATCAGCAGCTGCTCCGGGGCCTCCGGGGACACCAGGCCGGCCTGTGGGGACACGCGGTGACAGGGCGGGGAGGGGACAGGGACTGGGGGTTCCCAGAGTGTGTCCACATCCCCTTGGTGCTCACCTGGATCTGGAGTTGTGGAATGCTGGAGGACCCAACCCTCACCAAACATCCGAATATTCACCCAAAAACTCAACCGAGCAATCAGCCACCCAGCTCGTGAGTCAACAGCTCTACCAATGAGCCAAGCACCCAGTCAACCCATCCAACCACTCAACCAACCAACCACCCAACCAACGACTCAACCAACCAACCACCCAACCAATGACCTGACTACCAAACCGACCACCCAACCAACAACTCAACCAACCAACCACCCAGCCAATGACCTGACCACCAAACCAACCACCCAACCAACAACTCAACCAACCAACCACCCAACCAACGACCTGACCACCAAAACCAGCCACCTAACCAACCAACCACCCAACCAATGACCTGACCACCAAACCAACCACCCAAACAACCATTCAACCAACCAACCACCCAACCAATGACCTGACCACCAAACCAACCACCCAACCAACCACACAGTCACTCAACCCTGCTCAACCTACCAACCAGCCACCCAGCCCGAGACCCAACTGCTCAACCAACCACCTGAGCGCCAAACCAACCACCTAAGCAACCACCCAACCAATCAACCACTCAATCATCCAACCGCTCCACCAACCATTGACCTGAACACCAAACCAACCACTCAACCAATCACCCACCCACCCAAGCAACCACTCAACCAATGACCCAACCACCAAACCAATCACGTAGCCCATGACCCAGCTGCCCAACCAACCACCCACCCAATCAATGATTCAACCACTCAACTACCTAAGCACTCAACCATCCAACCACTCAACCAACCACCAGCTCAACCAATCACCCAAGCACCAAACCAATCACCCAACCAATGACCCAACTGCTCAACCAACCAACCACCCACCCAATGATTCAATCCCTCAACCAACCAACCACTCAGCAAAACAACCGCTCAACCAACGACCCAACCACCCACGCAATCAACCACCCAACCAACACCCACCTGCTCAAGCAACCAACCAACTGCTCAACCAACACCTCGACCAACAACTGCTCAACCACTCAACCAAGCAACCGCTCAACCAACACCGCGACCAACAGCCCAACCACTCAACCAAGCAACCGCTCAACCAACACCTCGACCAACAACCCAACCACTCCACCAACCAACCACTCAAACACCCCGACCAACAACCCAACCACTCAACCAACCAACCGCTCAACCAACACCCCGACCAACAACCCAACCACTCAACCAACCAACCGCTCAACCAACACCCCGACCAACAACCCAACCACTCAACCAACCAACCGCTCAACCAACACCCCGACCAACAACCCAACCACTCAATCAACCAACCGCTCAACCAACACCCCGACCAACAACCCAACCACTCAACCAAACAACCACTCAACCAACACCCCGACCAACAACCCAACCACTCAACCGAACAGCTGCTCAATCAATGACCTGAGCACCAAATCAGCCATGCAACCATTGAACCACTCAATCAACAACCCACCCAACCAACGACCCAACCGCTCAATCAGCCACTCAACCACTCACCCAGCAAATTATCCAATCAACCAATCAACCGACAACTTTTGGTTGGTTTTGGTTGGGAGGGACCTTAAATCCCATCCAATTCCACGCCCTGATGTGGGCAGGGACACCTCCCACTATCCCAGCTGGATCCAAGCCCCATCCCACCCAGCCTTGGACACTTCCAGGGATGGAGCAGCTGCAGCTTCTCTGGGAATTCCAGCCCAGCACCTCCCCACCCTCACAGGGAGGAATTCCTTCCCAGTATCCCACCTAACCCTGCCCTCTGGCACTGGGAATTCAGTGTGAGGGAGGATGGGGATATCCCCAGAGACCAAAACCCCTGTGAAGGTCACCACGTGGCCATCCCCTGGAGTCCCCCCCACCTTGTAGGCCGCTTCCCGCATGAACTGCTTGGCCGGCTGCTTCCAGATGGCCGGCACGGTGAGGACCCAGCGGATGGCATCGTTCTCGGGCAGGGATGGGCACTGGTCCTTCAGCTCCTGCCAGGGGACAAGCAGGAGGTGACGTCCTGGCTGGAGCATGGGGGCTCCCGGTGAATCATGGAATGGGTTGGGTTGGGAAAGGACCTTAAATCCCATCCAGTCCCACACAGGGACACCTTCCACTATTCCAGGTGGCTCCAAGCCCCATCCAACCTTGCCTTGGACACTTCCAGGGATCATGGGGCAGCCACAGCTGCTCTGGGATTTCCATTCCAGGGCCTCCCCACCCTCACATGGAGAGGACCCTACAAACGATTCCATTTAGGAAGGAGGAGGAGGGACGGAGGTGGCCCCACCTGCACCGCGTGCTGCTTGAAGAAGCGCAGCGCATGGGCAAACACCTCCAGTGCCGGCATCTTCTTCCCATTGACAGCTTCCAGCTCGGTTTTCATGGTCAGATCCTGCCGGGAACAGCAGATGGATCACACAAGGGGCTGGGAGGTGGCCGGATCCATCACCAAACCTCAGGAATTTGCTCATCCCTCTGTACCCGAGCTGGAGTTCAGGCACTTGAAGCACCTTTGTGCAGCCACATCCACTCACCCTGGAGCAGCTCGGACAGGAGAAGCCCAAATTCACCCTTAAAATGGGCTAAAACGGGGCTTTTTCCAACATTTCAACTCTCAGCCTGGCCAGGATTCCCCTGGAAATATCAGGAACGTTGGGGTGGGAGCAGGGACTCACACTGGTGCTGTGGATCTTCATCTTAAACTTCTCGAAGTAGAACCACTCGCGGGCCTCCTCGGGGTCCAGGTCGTGGTAGTAATCCCGGGCGGTGTAGCCGAAGCTGTGGAATGTCCCCTCCGGGGTCAGCAGGAGGCTGGTGGGGGTCTTCTGGTTGGCCACGCCTGGGTCCCCCCCTTCCCATTTCCTGCAAAGAGGACCCAGAGCTGGTGAACTTCCAGGGAATGGGTCCTGCCAGGTTGGATTTGTTTCTATGGGCATGGTCTGAAGGACCTTAAAGGGGGACAAAGTAGGAGGGATGACCCCCTTCTGTCCTCCAAGGAATTTCATGGAATTCCAGACTGGTTTGGGTTGGGAGGGACCTTGAAGACCACCCAGTGCCACCCCCTGCCATGAGCAGGGACACCTCCCACCATCCCAGGTGGATCCAAGCCCCAGTGTCCAGCCTGGCCTTGGGCACTGCCAGGGATCCAGGGGCAGCCCCAGCTGCTCTGGCAATTCCAGCCCAGCCCCTCCCCACCCTCCCAGCCAGCAATTCCTTCCCAACATCCCAGCCCAAGCTCCCCTTTCCCACTGGGAAGCCATTCCCTGACTCCTGTCCCAAATCCCTTATCCCAAATCCCTCTGCAGCTCTCCTGGAGCCCCTTTAGGCCCTGCAAGGGGCTCGCAGCTCT
The DNA here is from genome assembly GCF_000691975.1 of Corvus brachyrhynchos. NCBI lineage: Eukaryota > Metazoa > Chordata > Aves > Passeriformes > Corvidae > Corvus > Corvus brachyrhynchos. The sequence goes on from NW_008238634.1 coordinate 1,011,882, forward strand.
CCCTGGCTCCTTCCCTTCCCCAGGCTGGACATTCCACAGCAGAGAGGCTCCAGCCCTTGGAGTATCCTCATCCCACACATTCCACCCGTTGCTTCCAGGAATCATCTCCCACCAACCCAACATCCATCTTTTTGGGGCCATAAAAGTCCTTTCCCAGCCCCAGGAGCAGCTCCGGGGCCTCTGGTGGCTCCTCACCTCATCATGTGGATGGCCTCGGGATCGCTGGTGAAGCTGAAGGCGTAACCGCTGGAGGTGGTGCCAAAGTCGATGGCCACCACCACGGAGAAGGACGGGGTCTGCTGGGAGCGCGCCTCGCTCCGCTGGAACACAAGGAATGGGATCAAGCACTCAGCTGGGGCTGGCTTCATTCCAGAAAAGGGGTAAAAAACCCAGGAAGGGGTTCATTCTCTCAGGATTTTCAGGATTTTTTCCAGGATGTTCACCCAACTGGGTGATTCCCTGATGGGTGATTCCTCTTCTTACACATCTCCAACTCATTGGGAAAAGGATCTCCCGTATTCCATGGGGTGGCTGCGGTTGTTCCTAAAGGCAGTTCCCATGGGACACAAGGATTTGGGCAGCCCTGGAGAGGGATGGATGCCCACTGGGGCACCCAGGATGCTTGGGGGGTCCTGTTTATATCGTGGTGCTGAGCCCTCCTCACTTGAACCCTAAAATCAGAGCCAAGAACCCCCAAAACCTTCCTGGTGTCCAGCCTTGCTCCAAGGGACCTCGTCCCATGTGTCCCCACAGGTCACCCTATCAAAAACTTTCCCTGTGTCCAATCTCACCTTGTCCCAGGTGTCCCCAAGGGTCACTGAACCCAAAACTTTCCCTGCTCCCCATCTTGGACTAGGTGACATCATCCCGGGTGTCCCCACAGGTCACCCAGCTGAAAACCTTCCCCGTGTCCACTGTCACTCTAAGGGACCTTGTCCCAGCTGTCCCCAAGGGTCACTGAACCCAAAACTTTCCCTGCTCCCCATCTTGGACTAGGTGACATCATCCCGGGTGTCCCCACAGGTCACCCAGCTGAAAACCTTCCCCGTGTCCACTGTCACTCTAAGGGACCTTGTCCCAGCTGTCCCCAAGGGTCACTGAACCCAAAACTTTCCCTGCTCCCCATCTTGGACTAGGTGACATCATCCCGGGTGTCCCCACAGGTCACCCAGCTGAAAACCTTCCCCGTGTCCACTGTCACTCTAAGGGACCTTGTCCCAGCTGTCCCCAAGGGTCACTGAACCCAAAACTTTCCCTGCTCCCCATCTTGGACCAGGTGACATCATCCCAGGTGTCCCCATGGATCACCCAATCAAAGCCTTTCCCTGCTTCCCATCTCAGACTAGGTGACATCATCCCGCGTGTCCCCAAGGGTCACCCAGCCAAAACCCTTCCCTGTGTCCAATCTAACCTTGTCCCAGGTGTCCCCAAGGGTCACCCAGCTGAAAATCCCCCTGGCCCAGGTGTTTTGGGATGTTCCCACTGCTGCTCCCACACTTTTCCTTTCCCCGCCCTGTGTCCCTGTCCCTTCCCTCCAGCGCTGTCGCCGTGCCGAAGGAGCCGTGAGGATGTGACAAGGCCCTGTCCCGGTGTCACCACGGGAAGCTGAAAGCCTCGTTAACTTTTAATGTCCCCAGATTTGATAAGTGCGGACACGAGCTGGCCGGGAAAAATGCCGGGATCAGCAGGGAAGAGGCGGCTGGCGCAGGAATGTGCATGGACAAGGAACTCCAGGGAGGATCCGGCTCCGGAATGCAGCCTCCCACACGCCCCCGATGAGGGCAGGTGCTTTGTGGGGGTTCAACTGATCCTAGTGGGTTGTTCTGGAGCTGGAAAACCCCTCCATCCTGAAAATCCCATGGATATAGGTCCTGGGATAGGCTGACCCATCCTGTGGGACTGCGGGGATGGAGGCTGGACTGGGAGGGGAGGGGAGGGGGAGAAGCAACTGGGGAAGGATCAGAGGGGCAAGGACAGTGGGACAGACCCTACAGCCCCCCAGGGACCCCACAATGGCCTTACTGGGACCCCACAGTGGTCTTATTGGGAACCCCATAACAGCCTTACTGGGAATGGCACAATGGCCATACTGGGAGCCCACAGTGGTCTTATTGGGAACCCCGTAACAGCCTTACTGGGAATGGCACAACGGCCATACTGGGACCCCACAACTGCCTTACTGGGAACACCGCAAGGGCCTTACTGGGAGCCCCTGGGGTCTTACTGGGATCTCACACTGGCGTTACTGGGGACCCCAAAACTCTCTTACAGAAGATCCCACAGCTTTTTTACTGGGACCTCACAGTGGTGCTACTGGGACCCCACAGTGGCCTTACTGGGGACCCCACAATGGCCTTACTGGGACCCCAAAATTTCCTTACTGGGAACACCATAGTGGTCTTATTGGGAACACCATATTCACCTTACTGGGACCCCAAAATGGCCTTACTGGGACCCCACGACTGCCTTACTGGGACCCCACAACTGCCTTACTGGGAACCCCACAACTGCCTTAATGGGGACCCCACAACTGCCTTACTGGGAACTTCACAACTGCCTTACTGGGATCCCACAACGGCCTTACTGGAACCCCACAACTGCCTTACTGGGACCCCACAATGGCCTTACTGGGACCCCACAATGGCCTTACTGGGAACCCCACAACTACCTTACTGGGTTTTCTACACTGGCCTTACTGGGAACCCCATAATGACCTTACTGGTCCCCCAGTGGCCCTACTGGTCCCCCACTTACCGGTGACTGGGAAGGCGTCAATGGGGCGATGCTGCAGCTGTCATGGGGTGTCCCCGGGGAGCCGGGCGGGGACGGCGTTGGGCACCGCTCGCTGTTGGCACCTGGGGACATGGACGGCTGAGTCCAGGTGACCCCAACCTCCCCCAAAGACCCTTCCCCAAGGAGAGACCACCCGGGACGTCCCGATGGAGACGGATCCGGGGTGGATGTGGCATTGGAGGAGACAGAGTCACTGTGGGGACTTCAGGCATGGAGACGTGGAGATCATAAAATCATGGAATTGTGGGATGGTTGGAGTTGGGAAGGACCCTAAAGATGATCCATGGGCAGGGACACCTTCCACTATCCCAGGTTGCTCCAACATGGCCTGGGACACTTCCAGGGATGGGGAAGCTGCTCCAGGCCAGCAGCTGGAAGGTTTGGATTCAGAGGGAATGGGGGAAAACTTGGAAAGAGGGAAAGGAAGTGTCTGTGGTTTAAATCCTTGGAGACCCAGAGAGAGGAAGCGGGTCCAGCTCGGACCCTGGGCTGAATTCCAGAACATCCCGGTTTTCTGGAGACCCTGGAAATTCCTGTGTGAGCCTGTGGTGACCCCAAAATCTGGGGGTGGGGACCTCAGGGATGGCACAGCGGATTTTCCCTCCTCCTCTTCCTCTTCCTGGAGCCACCAGCCATCCTTGTCCCTTCCAGCAGCAGAATTCCAGCCCCAGGGACCCCCGAAGATCCCAGAACTGGAATGGGATGAACCCCAGAGTCCCCCGCACCCCACACCAGGGACACGAGGCTGTCCCACCTACACTGCCCTGGGCACCTGTCTCCAATTAGCAGCCAGCATTAATTAATCACCACCCACAAAAGAGCCAAAAGAGCTGGACCGGCTCCAGCTGGAAGGGGGCAGCCAGGAAGGGGCTGGGGGAGCCAATGGAGCAACTTTCCCAAGGGATTGGGATGGGGTAAAGTGTTGGGAATGGGATCTGAGGTCCAGGCGGTGATACTGGGGAGGTGAAGGGACTGTCGGCCCCAAGACCTCGATTTGGGATTGCTGATCCAGCCGGGATCCTGCCGGGATCGGGGCCATGGGAGCAGGGATGACCAGCGCCCACCCCCAGCCAGGCTCTGGAGAGATTTGGGAACAGAGGAGGCTCCTCCGGGAAGGGCAAAAGTCCATCTCCCCTTCGCCAGTGTCCAGACAAACCCACCCCGTTTGCACTGGGACACCCTCTGGAAGCTCAGGAGCCCCACGGAGTGCTCCAGGAATGCTCTGGGACCCCCCCAACAACAGCAGCAGCCACGGGATTGGGATGGGGCTGATCCCGACTTTCCGTGTCTGGGGAAGAGCCGAGGCACTGCCACATCGTGGAGTTGGGGACAGCGATTGCCACGTGTCCCCCCCGGAGCCGTGCTGGTGACACGTCTGCTGTCCCCAACACCTGCTCCATAAGTGCCTTTCCCTGTATCCCTGTCTGTCCCATAAATATTTGATCCCAGACAAACGGGAATGGTCTCTCCGCCACCTCCGCATACGACAGAGCCGGGGGGACCGGTGAACCCCCCAGGGGGCTCTGGAGAGCCTTGGACATGAAATCCCATTCCTGCGGATAAGGGTCGGGATCGGGTTGGGGGGGTGGTTAATTCCT
>NW_008238634.1:1016727-1019012 GCF_000691975.1 Corvus brachyrhynchos
GGATTGTGTTTGGGACGGAAGGATCAGGTTTGGAATGGCAGGATCGGGTTTGGGATGGCAGGATCGGGTTTGGGATGGCGGGATCGGGTTTGGGATGGCAGGATCGGGTTTGGGATGGCAGGATTGGGTTTGGGATGGCAGGATTGGGTTTGGGATGGCAGGATTGGGTTTGGGAGGGTGGGATCAGGTTTGGGATGGCAGGATCCGGTTTGGGATGGCGGGATCGGGTTTCCTCCCACACCTGGTTCTGGTTACCCTGGCGTGGGAGCTGTGGAGGGGACACAGAAGGGGAACAGCGAGGGACCCCGACACAGAACGATCTTCTGGGGGGGCTCAGGGGACACGTGAGCCAGTGCCACCCCCCAGGACATCCTTACCCATCCGCAGGCTCTGCATCCCGGGCTCCAGGAGCATCGCCATGGCCTGAAAAAGAAAGGGACAAAATCCATCCCTGTGTCCCCTCGGAGGCGTGGGGTGGCCACGGTGTCCCCTCAGTGTGATCCCAGCCTTGATCCCCCCCAAAAACGCACCGGGGACGGGGCTGGGATCTGTAGGATTGGCAGGAGGGGATCCCAAATCCCAGCTCACAATGGGGTGCAGGAGTGGCTGTCGTGGTTTGGGGCACACGCGATTGTCACCGGCGGGGGGTCACCGGCTGTCACAGCCACTGTGGGGACAGGGGCCCGCGTTCCTGTCACTGGGAAGATCTGTGGGATACAGATGTGTGGGATACGGATCTGTGGGATACGGACATGTGGGAATCGCTGTTCCTGCACATTTTTACCCTCAGCCAAAGCCCTTTTTTGGGGTCTCATTTAGGGAAAATCCCAATTTATATTCCTGATGGAAGCACAGTGGCCAAAGGGATCCCAGACCCAGCCTGGACCAGCTCCAAATCTTCTTCCCAGGATAACACCCCAGCTCCTGGCTCCCTTCCCGAGGCTGCGGCATCCCGGCACCTCCGAGTCCCCCAGGCCGTGCCGGCCGCTCTCATCCCACAAATCCAGCGGCTCGGGATAGGGCTGAGCTCATCGGGAGAGGCCTCGCCGGGAGCCAAACCCACCCACACACTGCCGGCCCCCACAGCTTTCCCTGTTCCCAAAAAAAACCCTTTAGGATACAAACGGCAGGTGGGAACGCTTTCCCTGGAATGGGGGTGTCCAGCTCTGGCCACCCTGGAGCTGTGGGTGGGGGTTGAGGTGCTGGTGGTCCTGGGGTGACGCAGAGGGGGGGTCCTGGCAGGTTAGAGGTGGTCCAGGGGCTTTTCCACCAAAATGGGGCTTTCCAGGAGGTTTTCCTGGGGGGAAGCGCTCCAGAAATCAGCTCCCAACTGTGGGATTTGCGTCTTTTCCAGCAAAAACGCTGCCTGGGGCTCAGGCTGTGGTTTTGGGATGTGCAGGGATGTCCCCAATGTCCCCAACCCCGCAGTCTGAGCTCCCACATCCCGCGGATGGATGGATCCAGAGGGACACGCCAGCCCTCGGTGACTCCGTGGATTCATTCCCTGTCCCTCCATGGCCATGGGGGGTGTCCAGGGGTTCACTCCGGGGTCTGTGCTGACCCTCAGGCTCCAAGTGGCCAAAATCCTCCTTCTTCAGAGCTGGCAGGGGGTGGCCAATAGCCACCTTCGTCCCCAAGGTGCCAACCCCCTGCTGAGGTCCCTGCAAGGAGGGTGGGTGGCCTCAACCCCCCAAGGTGTCCCCCAGTCACCCAGGGGACACAACACCAAGTCCCCAACTCCGGGGGTCCCTTCCAGGGCAGGATCCCGGTGGCTCTGGGGCTCCCTCCAGCAGGAGCGGCGATTTTGAGGACTTTCCACCATTTCCTCCCCTGCGGGGGCTCACGGAAACGGGGAAAGGAAACAAAGTTTGGGACGGGATCAGGCTGGAGGATCCAGGAGCGACAGCGGGGCTGTGGCATGGCCGAGAGTGGCACGGGGACACCGGCTTGGCCTGGCACGGTGACCCCACAGCTCGGGTTGTCCCCACAACTCGAGATGTCCCCACGGGACACTCGGGGTGCTCAGGGCAGCTGTGGGGCTCCGATCCAGATGTTGAGGGGACAGAAGGAGCTGTTTTGTCCCCACATCCCCCCTGTGCCAGGGCTGAGCACGGCTGTGGGGTTGGGGACACCCCAAATCTTCCGGAGAAGCTGTTGGGGTTCCCTGGAGCCCTTTCCCTGTCCCCTCAGCCATGGCTGGGACACGGAAGCCACCCAGGGGTGTCCCCGGCACAGCCCCTGCACAGTGCTGGCACATTGTGGCACTGTCCCTGGTGGTGTCCCCT
>NW_008238634.1:1019420-1022252 GCF_000691975.1 Corvus brachyrhynchos
AAGGGTCCCAAAGCGGCCGGGATGGGGGACACGCCACCCCCACACCCCCCAGCTCCGCCAGTGTCACCCTGAATTTGTCCCAATCTCTGCCGGGTTTGTCACTGCGCGCCCCGGGTGACATCTGTCCCCACAACCAGTCCCCATCCCGGCTCCAGAGCCCGGGATTATCCTGGGATTGTCCTCCCCAGGGTCGTTCTCGTTCCCAGAGGGGGCTCCTGGATCGGATTGTGCCAGGAAGCAGAGCCCGGGGGGTCCCGGGAGTGGGATCAGAGCCGGAGATCCCAGATTTGGGATCAGAGCTGGGAGATCCCGAGGGTGGGAGCAGAGGCCGGGGGTCCCGGGAAGGGGATCAGAGCTGAGGATCCCAGATTTGGGATCAGAGCTGGGAGATCCCGAGGGTGGGAGCAGAGGCCGGGGGTCCCGGGAAGGGGATCAGAGCTGAGGATCCCAGATTTGGGATCAGAGCTGGGAGATCCCGAGGGTGGGAGCAGAGCTGGGGGGTCCCGGGAAGGGGATCAGAGCCGAGGATCCCAGATTTGGGATCAGAGCTGGGAGATCCCGAGGGTGGGAGCAGAGCCCGGGGGGTCCTGGGAGTGGGATCAGATCTGGGAGACCTCAAGGGAGGGAGGCAGAAAAAGGGTCCATCCTGCCATTCCCAAAAATAATGGGAAGGAACCACCTGTGGGGGCCTCAAAAGCACGGGCAGAATATTGGGATCGTTCCGATAATCGAGGAATTTGGGATCATTGGGATCACTGTGTTGAAGTAGTTGGGACCGCTGAGATAATTGGGATGGTTGAGAAAATTGGGATCATTTGGATCATTGGGGTTGTTGAGATAATTGGGATAATTTATTCATTAGGATTACTGAGATAATTGGGGTCGTCGGGATCATTGACAACACTGGGATCAGTGAGACCCCTTGGAACACCGGGAAAATTGGGATAATTTGAACCGCTGAGATTGCCGGGATCATTTGGATCATTGGGTCGCTGAGATCATTGGGATCACTGGGATCAAGCCCCTGGGATCATTGGGATCAAGGTCAGGAAGCCCCTGGCCGGGAATGCCATGGCCTGGAGCAGGACGTGCCCCTGTGCCCAAGGGGGTGACACTGGTGGGGGACACTGGGGAGGGGACAAAGGGTCACCTCCTGAGCCAGGGGACATCCAAATCCCGCAGAGGACAGGAGGGGGATGTCAAAGCAGCATTTGGGATTATACTGGGGCTGTACTGGGAATTTTGGGGGTACAGGTGACTGGGGGGTGTCCCAGCCCCCCCCCAGCCCTGCCTGGCACCGCTGCCCGGAGCCAGGGAAGGTTCTGGAGGGGGGGGACAGGGACAAGAGCGGGGGCTCCGCCCGTGTTTGCGTCCCTGGCGCCCCGACAGGGATGAGGTAGCGCTTTCCGGGAATTGAGGCCTGGCCCATGGAAATGCCGCCGGGACAGGAAACCCGGGACGAGGACGGAGAACCGGGGCTGGAAGCGAGACCAGAGCCCAGGCCGGACCCGCAGCCGGTGGGGACAGCAGTGCCCCCCACCAGCACCCCAGGGTGGCATCGCGTCCCCAACCCGGGAGCTGGGGACAGGATCTGGGGACAGGATCTGGGCAGTCCATCCCCTCCTGCCCAGTGCTCCCAGTTTGTTCCTTCCCAGCCTTTCTGCGGCCAAACTGGGCCTTCCTGGGCCGGGATCTGCAGCGGGATAATGGGAATCTTCATCATCATCATCATCACCCCCTCCCAGATGTCCCACACGGAGCTGACGGATCGGGATGGACAAACGGGTGTAAATTGGGACAAAGGACATTGTCCCCACCACAGCGAGGTGACCTCAGTGCCGAGGGGACCCCGCGGGGAGGGGGTGCAGCCCTCCCACCCCCCTCTCCCGGCCCTGCCGGCGCTGCGGGAGCAGGGATGGATCCCACCCAGCCTGGGAAGGGCTGGATCGCTTCCTTCCCACTGCCCTGCCAAGGGCAGGGCGGCCACGGGGCCGCGGTGCCAGCGGGGGGGACGCGGTGCCACCCGAATTCCCACATTCCCGGTGTCCAAAGGCTGCGATTCCCACATTCCCGGTGTCCATCCGGGCTCCAAGCGAGGTCCCCTCCCCACCTCAGCGCTGTCCCCGGGGGGGGGGGGGGGGATTTTGGGGTTGGAAAACCCCGGCAACCCCCGGAAATGGGCCTCAGTTTCCCCTCTTGCACACACACGTGTTCTTGCACACATGGGAGCAGGCAGGCGCTGGTGCACACTCCAGCCATCCCCTTGCACACCCACAGGAGTCCTCTTGCACACACACGTGAACTCAGCTCCCCGCGCCTCTGCACACACACACGCGTGCTGTTCACACCCTTGCACGCACACGCGTGCACGTCATGGCTCTCACTCGTGTTCTTCCACTCGCGTGCAGCCCTCCTTGCACACCCACGCGCGCACCCACAGCATTTGCACACGCGAACCCGCGCGCACACCCCCAAATCCGCGCACAACACCGGCGCTCACACACGCCCCGTGTGCGCGCACACCACGTGCACGCCCCCGTGTTCACACGCACCCGCCCGCACGCCCCGTTTGCACACCCACACACACGGGCACGCACACCCACAACGCGCTCGCACCCCGCGTACGCGCACACGCATCCACACGCATTTGCACGCTCGCACCGCTGGCACGCCCCGTGTGCACACCCATGTGCACGCACACACACACACACACGTGCTCACCCACCCTTCCCCTCACGGTGCCCCCCGTGTCCCCTCCCCTGGTGCCCCTGGCCGTGCCATGGTGTCCCCTAGCCTCCCCGTGTCCCCTCCCCTGGTGCCCCTGGCCGGCCC
>NW_008238634.1:1022415-1033744 GCF_000691975.1 Corvus brachyrhynchos
CCTCCCCGGGTTCCCCTGGCCGTGCCATGGTGTCCCCCAGCCTCCCCTTGTCCCCTCCCCTGGTACCCCTGGCCGTGCCACGGTGTCCCCCAGCCTTCCCTGAGGAAGAGGAGGGCGAGGAGGAGGCAGCTGCAAACCATTACCGAGAGGAGGGGGCGGCTCCGGGGGTCTCGCCGGGCTCTCCCCGCTCCAGAGGCTCTTCCCGGCCCCGGGTCAGGCGGAGTTCTCCGGGAAAGGAAAACAAACCGTGAGGGGCACAGAACGGGGGGGCTGCGGCAGCGCTGCCTCTGGGCGGTCCCCAAAAGGGGGGCTGGGGTCTCCAGTGCCCCCTCCCCGTGCCCAGCTGTGCCCAGATGTATCCTGGTGGCCACCTCTCTGCAGTGACAGTCGCCACCCTGCTGGCCTTGAGTCACCAAAGCCACCCCTGGGGTCTGTGCTGGGACCCCACCCCAGAGCCCCTTCCCTCCACAAGGAGCTGGGATTTGGGAATGAAGGAGCAGGGACAGTTTGGAAGGGGGGTTGCAGCCTGGAGAGGATTTTCCACAGGGATTTTGGCCACCCCTTGTGGGAGGTTAAATCCAGAAATTCCTGTCCTGGAGAAGAGGGAGGGAAAAGTGGCTCCCAGCCTGTCTGGGATCTGTCTGGGACATGGCATTGTCACCCCACTGCAGCATTCCCACTTCCCACGTGTCCCACTCCCCAGTATCCTGAGGGTTCCCTGCCCCCCGGCTCCTCCCACCCTCTGGAGCACCCCAGATTCAGGGATCTCTCCTGGCTGGATGAGGCCAGAGAGACTTGGGAAGCTGGGAATTCCCTGGTTTCCCACAGCCGCCCTGGCATGGGCACCTTAGGGAGGAAAATTGAGGATTTGGGAGAAAAACAGCTCTTCCCACTCTCCCGCATCCCTGCGGCAGGAAAAGGGAGGGCTCCCACTGCCTCCAGCTGCCAGAACTGATGGTTCAGGTCCTGAAAAGCGTGAAAAGTGCAAAAACGAGGAGCAAAATGCAAAACGATGTCGCAAAGCGGGAACACAGATTGGGAACACGGATCCGGCGCGGATCAGCCACCACAATTCCCACGTTCCCAGCGGTGCTGGAAGTGAGAGTGGTGTCGGGGACATCGATGTGACAGCGGCCATCCCTGAGTGCTGTTAAACATGTCCTGCACTTTGGGATCCTCTTCCCTGTCCCAGGAATGTTCGGGAAGGGTTGGGAGCGAGCAGGAGCATCCTGGACCCCTTCCAGCAGCCAAAGATTCCGGATGTTTCATCTCCAAGCACTGAGAGGGGTTTGGGAGGGAAAAATGTCCCCATGTCCCACTTGCTGACAACCCTGGGGTGTCCCCCTGGAGCTGGACACCCCTCAGGGAACACTGGGATGGGGGAGGATGCCTCAACCATTCCCAGCGAAGCCGCTTTCCCTGAACTCCCCCGCAAGCGCCGGGAGTTCCAAGCCGCAGTTTTCCTGCCAGCAGTTTTGGCAGGAATGGCTTTTTCCTGCCCAACTGGGATGTTTCCAACCGCAAGCTGCTGTTGTTGTTCCTCACCAAACCTCCCGCGGATGGGAAAGGCCCTTTCTCATCCCACGCTCCATCCCTCGGCCTCTGGAATCCCCACACCGGGATCTGCTGGCACCCAGGGCTTCATCCCAAGGATCCCAAGCAGCTCCTGGGGGTCTGGTGGGTGGGAGAAAGGGACACAGCCGCAATCTCAAGGGCAATGAGTCCTTGGGTCTGTGGGATGATTTTTCACTGGGAAAATCCCATCCCGGCATCACCTCAGATGGGAGTGAGGGGGAATTTTGGTGGTGCCAGGCAGCTCCAGAGGCTGGGAAAGGCCCCCTGGAGCTGGAGGAGTTGGGAGTTGAGGGTTTGATCCCTTAGGATTGGGGCCGGGATGGAACAAGGGCAGCTTCGCATCCCTGTGCTCCAACATTCCATGGCCTGTGGGATGCTGCAGTGGTTGGAATCCCCACATTCCAGATCCAGGTCTCATCCCGGAGCTGGGAAAAGCTGGATCCTGCCTGTGGGGATGGAGTGAGGGCATATCCGACCCCAGGCCTCAGAGCACAACATTCCCAAGTGCCTTTGTCACCCAGCACGGGACCCGGAGGGTGTTTGGAGCTCCTGGAATGCTCCTCGGGATGCCCTTGGAGCAGCCCCGCTGCTGTGGGATGGTGCTGCTGATGGAGCCACACCGGGAAAAATGGAGCATTATCCCATGGGAAGCTGGGAATGTCGTGGCTCCAGGTACGGAAGGATGGAGCATCATCCCGAGGGAGGTTGGGAATGTCGTGGCTCCGGGTCTGGGAAGTTGGAACATCATTCCAAGCTAGGATGGGAATGTCATGGCTCCAGGTTTTGGAGGATGGAGCATGATCCCAAGGAAGTACAGGGACATCATGGTCCCGGGTTTGGGAGATTGGAGCATCATCCCTTGCCAGGATGGGAATTTTGTGGCTCCAAGGGGGGGATGGATGGAGCATCATCCTGAGGAATGATGGAGTTGTCCTGGATCCAGGTCTGGGACGATGGAACATCATCCCAAGTCAGGATGGGGACATTGTGTCGTTGGATTTGGGGAGATGGAGCATCATTCCAAGGAAGTACACGGACATCATGGCTCCAGGTCTGGGACAATGGAACATCATCCTGAGGGAAGTGGGAATGTCGTGGTTCCAGGGGCAGGACAATGAAGCATCATCCCAAGCCAGAATGGGGATGCTGTGGCTCTGGATATGGGAGGATGGAGCATCATCCCGAGGGAGGTGGGAATGTTATGGTTCCAGGGTTGGGAAGATGGAGCATCATCCTGAGGAAGGATGGAGTTGTCCTGGATCCAGGTCTGGGACGATGGAACATCATCCCAAGGAAGTACACGGACATCATGGCTCCAGGTCTGGGAGGTTGGAGCGTCATCCTGAGGGAGGTGGGAATGTCGTGTTTCCAGGGTTGGGAGGATGGAGCATCATCCCGAGGGAGGTGGGAAGGTCATGGTTCCAGGGTTGGGAAGATGGAGCATCATCCTGAGGAAGGATGGAGTTGTCCTGGATCCAGGTCTGGGAGGTTGGAGCATCATCCCAAGGGAGGTGGGAATGTTGTGGCTCTGGGTGTGGAAGGATGGAGCATCATCTCAAGGGAGGTTGGGAATGTCGTGGCTTCAGGACTGGGAAGATGGAGCATCATCCTGAGGAAGGATGGAGTTGTCCTGGATCCAGGTCTGGGATGATGGAACATCATCCCAAATCAGGATGGGGACATTGTGTCATTGGATTTGGGGGGATGGAGCATCATCCCAAGGAAGTACATGGATATCGTGGCTCCAGGTCTGGGAGGTTGGAGCATCATCCTGAGGGAAGTGGGAATGTCATGTTTCCAGGGTTGGGAAGATGGAGCATCACCCTGAGGAAGGATGGAGTTGTCCTGGATCCAGGTCTGGGATGACGGAACATCATCCCAAACCAGCATGGGGACGTTGTCTGTGGATGTGGGAGGATGGAGAATCTTCCTGAGAAAGGATGGGAATGTCGTAGCTCCAGGGGTGGGAGGTTGGAACCTCATCCCAAGCCAGGATGGGACTGTCCTGGTTCCAGGTTTGGGAGACTGGAGCATCACCCCTTTCCAGGATGGGAATTTTGTGGCTCCAGGGGTGGAAGGATGGAGCAGCATCCCAAGGGAGGTGGGAATGTCATGGCTCCAGGTCTGGGAAGTTGGAAGATCATCCCAAACCAGGACAGGGCTGTCACCGACTGGATTTGGAATCCCCTCATGGACAGGGACCACGCAGACACTGTTTGGGAAAAGCAAACCCTGGGATTTTGGATTTGGAGCGATGCCACCGGTCCCCTGCAGTCCCCAGGGTGTCCCTGCCTGGCCTCGGCACTGCGGCGGATTTAGGGAACCGGGAATTAGCGCAGCAGGAGCGGGGCCATGTCAGATCCCATTACTTCGGACCATCATCGCTCCCGGTGTCGCAGGAATAATTCACATCCCGTTCCTCCTCCGGGAGCCCGGCTCGCTCCGGAGCTAATGAGGCGTTTGGGATCAGTGACTCGAGACCGCTCCATCCCAGCGTTCCCGAAATGTAAAAGTCAGGTTTGTGCATTAGGAATCGATTTTCCACTCGGAAGCTCGCACACACGGGAATGGGCAAGTCTTCGGGATGAGCAGAATCCAACCCAAAATGTTTCCTTGGAGCCGGGCACCAGCTCAACCTAAAAATCCTGCTGGAATGAGCCCAGGAATTGGGGTGGTGATTGGGAGTAGGGATTTGAAAGATCCCAAACATCCTCAGGGTGGGATTTGGAGCTGGGGGCTTGTGGAGTCCTGGATTTTGAGGGTCCCAAACATCCCCAGGGTGGGAATTCGAGCTGGGACCTCCTGAATCCCTGGATTTTGAGGGTCCCAAACACCCCTAGGGTAGAATTTGGAGCTGGGGGTTGTGAGTCCCTGGATTTCAAAGATCCCAAACATCCCCAGGATAGAAATTGGAGCTCAGAGCTCAGTAACCCCTGGATTTGAAAGATCCCAAAGAGCCCCAAGATAGAAATTGGAGCTGGGGGCTCAGTAACCCCTGGATTTTGAGGGTCCCAAACACACCCAGGGCGCAAATTGGAGCTGGGGGGTTGGGAATCCCTGGATTTGAAAAGATCCCAAACACTCCCGGGGGTGGAATTTGGAGCTGTGGGCTCATGAATCCCTGGATTTGAGAGTTCACAAACACTCCCAGGGGAAAGCAGGAGGAGACAGGGAGAACTGGGAGGACTGGGAAGGACTGGGGGCAAGCCGGGGAGGGCAGAAACCACGAGGACCGGGGGGAACTGGGAGTACTGGGGGAGAAGGAATTGGACAGAGCTGAGGAGAGCTGGGAGACCCAGCCGGAGATGGGGTAACTGGGAGGACTGGGAGGGGATTGAAGGGACTTGGGTCAGCCAGAGGAGCCGGGAGGAGCTGGAGGAGTCCAGCGGGATCCGGGAGGAGCCGAGGGGAGCCGGGAGCCGCCCAACCTCACCGGGGGCCTCATTCCCAGCCCGGTGCCAAAGCAAACATTTCCCTGGCGCTGCCTGGAGCCGCGTTCCCAGGCCTGGGTGACCCTTGGCCGTGGGGACGGGGAGGGCAGGGAGGGGACAGCGCGGGGGTGGCGCGGCTGGAAAGGGAGGATTCCGTACCTGCCATCCCCGCCTCGGAACCCCCGCGCGTTCCAGCCGCAGGGAATCCAGATGTGCGCGGTCTGTGCTCAGGGCAGGGCGTCCCCAACATCTGTCCCGGGAATGGGGAAGCCGGGAATGTCCCGCTGTCCCCGGATTGTCCCAGCAGCCGGTATTCCCAAGTTTTTCCCTCGGTTTGGCGCACACCCCCCGCCTCCCCTAGCTGGGACAGCGCTTCCCAGTTCTCCCAGCCAAAGAAAACCAGTTTGTGTTGACTCAGGTGCCAGCGCAGGGACGGTGACGCCCTGGTGGCGGTGTCACCGCGGTGTCCCCGCCGAGCCGGAATTTATTTGGTTTGTCCTTTTCCTTCAACTTTTCACGCCAGGAAAGGGAAGGGGGGAATGCGGGAGGGGCTGGAGGGAGATCGGCCCCATCCCACAGCGCTGCCTCCTCTTCCTCCCGCTCCCTCCTTGAGAAGGGAAAAGGAGGAATTTGCCTGGGAATATGGAATTTTCCCCTGGATTTAGGGTCCCTGGCACAGGCCGCACCCCCGACAGGACGGGTGATTTATTCCCACTCTTCCCATCCGTGTTTTCCTCTCCCTGCTCGCAGCCCACACCCGAATTCCCGGTTATCTCTCCGGCTCGCCGCCCATCCCGCATTCCTCCTGGGCATGGAATGAGCCGCGTCCCACAGCTCCCGCTGGACTCCGCTCCACCCGTCCTGGGAATGGGAGCGGGAGACGCGGAGTGCCCCGAGCCACGGCGGGGACCCCAAATGGGGTAAGGGGAGGGCTTTGTCCCGGGAAAATGCTGGTCCCGGGAAAATGCTGATCCCAGGAAGATGCTGATCCCGGGAAGATGCTGATCCCGGGAAAATGCTGGTCCCGGGAAAATGCTGGTCCCGGGAAAATGCTGACCCCAGGAAGATGCTGGTGCCAGGAAGGTTCTCATTCCCAGAAAGGTTCTTATTCCCAGGAAGGTTCTCATTCCCAAGAAGGTTCTCATTCCCAAATGGATGCTGATCCCCGGGAAGATGATGGACTCCAGGAAGATGCTGATCCCCAAATGGGTCCGGGTCCCCAGGAAGACACTCATTCCCAGATGGAACCTGGTCCCCAGGAAAGTTCTCATTCCCAGAAAGGTTCTCATTCCCAGAAGGATCCCGGTCCTCAGGAAGGTTCTCATTCCCAGGAGGATGCTGGTCCCCAGGAAGGTTCTCATTCCCAAATGGATGCTGATCCCCGGGAAGATGATGGACTTCCCCCAGGAAGACGCCGATCCCCAAGTGTGTCCGGGTCCCCAGGAAGACACTCGTTCCCAGGAGGATGATCATTCCCAGAAGGATCCTGGTCCCCAGGAAGGTTCTCATTCCCAAATGGAACCTGGTCCCCAGGAAGGTTCTCATTCCCAGGAGGATGCTGCTCCCCAGGACAATGTTGGACCCCAGGAAGATGCTCATTCCCAGGAGGATGCCCATTCCCAGAAGGATCCTGGTCCCCAGGAAGGTTCTCATTCCCAGGAGGATGCTGCTCCCCAGGACAATGTTGGACCCCAGGAAGATGCTCATTCCCAGGAGGATGCCCATTCCCAGAAGGATCCTGGTCCCCAGCAGGTTGCCCATTCCCAGCGGGGTGCCGGGTGGGCACGGCCGTGGCATGGATCACATGGAGCTTTCCTCGTGCCAGGGCAGGGCATGGTGCTCCTGGCACAGGGTTGGCACAGATCCCAGTTCCAAGAGCCCACCAGGACTGGCACAGCTCCCAGATCCTAGGACTGACGCAGCTTCAATTCCAAGATGCAGGATGCCCATTCCCAGCAGGAAGCCGATCCCCAGGCTATGGCACAGCCACCCCTCCCTCCCTGGAGAATCCCATGGGTTTTTCCATCCTTTTGCACCCTTTCCCTGATTTCCCTCATTTCCCTCATTTCCCTCATTTCCCATTCATTTCACTTCCCGGAAAGGTTCCCTTTTCCACCTCATCCCACCCTTGGGCTGTGCCTGGGCCTGGAAAGAGGAACTGCACAGGGACGTGCCCCAGACGCTGCCCACGCACGGCCCAGAGCCGGAGCGCTCCGGAAGCTCCCGGGCTTCCGTGGAGCTGGGAGAGCTGGGACAACACGGGCTGGCAACCCTGGCACGGGATGAGGTTCCAGAGGCTCCTGGATGCCCTGGAAAAGGGTGCAGGTATCCAAGGAAAGGGATTGGGATGGGCCTTGCTCCTCCTGGATCCCACTGTTGCCCGCCACGGGAATGCCGGCAGACTCCTGGTAGATCCAGGAGTCCCATCTGGAGCTGGCAGGGGGGGCAACCCCCCGCCCCCGGCCATGCCAGGGCACCGGGGGCACGGCGCTGCTCTATGGGAAGCAGGAGGGAAGTGGAGGATCTGGAAGTGGGGGCAGAGCAGCGGCCGGAGCTGGGTCAGACTGCCCTGGCATTTCCTGCTCAGGGCTGGGCGGCTGCTCCGGGTGGGCACGGCCGTGGCATGGATCACATGGAGCTTTCCTCGTGCCAGGGCAGTGCATGGTGCTCCTGGCACAGGGTTGGCACAGATCCCAGTTCCGAGAGCCCACCAGGACTGGCACAGCTCCCAGATCCTAGGACTGACGCAGCTTCAATTCCAAGATCCCACCAGGATTGGCACCACCCCCACACCAGCAACGCACCAGGACTGGCACAGCTCCCATTTCCAAGATCCCACCGGGACTGGCACAGTTCCCAAATCCAAGAGCCCAGCAGGATTGGCACAGCCCCCACACCAAGATCCCACCGGGACTGGCACAGGTCCCAAATCCAAAAGCACGCCGGGACTGGCACAACTTCCAGTTCCAAGAGTCCAGCGGGATTGGCACAACTCCCAAGTCCAAGATCCTGTCAGGTCTGGCACAGCCCCCACACCGACAGCCCACTGGGATTGGCACAACTCCCAGTTCCAAAAGTCACCAGACCTGGCACATCTCCCAGCTCCACGGGCCCACTGGGACTGGCACAACTCCCACACCAGCAACACACCAGGACTGGCACAGCTCCCATTTCCAAGAGCCCGCTGGGACTGGCACAGTTCCCAACTCCAAGAAGCCACAGGCCTGGCACAGCTCCCCATTCCATGGTCCCACCAGGACTGGCACAGCCCCCACACCAAGATCCCACCGGGACTGGCACAGGTCTCAAATCCAAAAGCACACCGGGACTGGCACAACTCCCAGTTCCAAGAGTCCAGCGGGATTGGCACAACTCCCAAGTCCAAAAGTCCAGTGGGATTGGCACAGATCCCAAATCCAAGAGCCCATCAGGATTGGCACAGCTCCCACACCAGCAACGCACCAGGACTGGCACAGCTCCCATTTCCAAGAGCCTGCTGGGACTGGCACAGTTCCCAACTCCAAGAAGCCACAGGCCTGGCACAGCCCCCCATTCCATGGTCCCACAGGACTGGCACAGCTCCCAGTTCCAAAAGTAACCAGACCTGGCACAGCTCCCAAATCCAAGAGTCCACAGGGCTGGAACAACCTCCACACCAAGATCCCACCAGGACTGGCACAGCTCCCACAGCAACAGCCCATTAGGATTGGCACAGTTCCCAAATCCAAAACCCCACCTGGACTGGCACCACCCCCACACCAGCAACGCACCAGGACTGGCACAGCTCCCAGTTCTAAGATCCCACTGGGACTGGCACAATTCCCATCTCCAAGAAGTAACTGGGACTGGCACAGTTCCCACACCAAGATCCCACCAGGCCTGGCATGGATCCCAATTCCAGGACCCCACCAGGACTGGCACTGCTCCCAGTTTCAAGGTCCCACCGGGACTGGCACAGTTCCCATTTCCAAGAGCCCCCCAAGGACTGGCACAACTCCCAAATCCAAGATCCCACGAGCCTGGCATGGATCCCAATTCCAAGACCCCACCAGGACTGGCACAGCCCCCACACCAAGACCCCTCCCCAGCCCTGGCACAGCCCCACACCAGTAACCCCCCAGTGGGATCTGGGACCGATTCCCGGCGGGTGGCACAACCGGGGTGGGGGATGGGGCAGCAGGACCGTGGGCATCTCCCTGCTGACTCAGCATCCCGCCTGGCACGGCCCCAGAGGGGCCGGGGAGGGGCCGAGGTCCCACAGGGCACTTTCCCACAGTCCCGGGGCACAAGGTCGGGCATTGACCCTGAGCGGTCACCATGGGCCGGCTTCACCCGGTGCCACCAGTGCCACCAAGCCCGGGTGCCCTTACTCCAGGGGGCAGAGGTTGGACCTGGGTCGTGCTCCAGGAGAGCTGGATCAGCCTCGGCATCCCCAGGGCTGAGGTGTCCAGCTGGGAATTCCTCTGGGAATTTCCTCTCCTGGCTTTGGGGACACCTCCCACCATCCCAGGTGGATCCAAGCCCCAGTGTCCAACCTGGCCTTGGGCACTGCCAGGGATCCAGGGGCAGCCCCAGCTGCTCTGGCAATTCCATTCCCAGCAATTCCTTCCCAACATCCCAGCCCAAGCTCCCCTTTCCCACTGGGAAGCCATCCCCTGCCTCCTGGCCCTCCAGCCCTTGGCCCCAGTCCCTCTGCAGCTCTCCTGGAGCCCCTTTAGGCCCTGCAAGGGGCTCGCAGCTCTCCCTGGCTCCTTCCCTTCTCCAGGGCAACATTCCCAGCTCTCCCCAAGCCGAGGGGCTCCAGCCCTTGGAACATTCAGAATTCCCAGGACAACCAGGATCCATCTTGGTTACCTGGGAGGACAAACACCATCATTCCCAACATTCACCTTTTCCTCTTTTTTTCCCAGTTTATCCACTGATCATGGAGCCACACGATCCAGGATATCCCTGGGGTGTTTTGGGATCGGTTTTCCCGGCCGTGTCCCCCCAGTTGCCGGTGCAATCCCAGCTGAGGACAGAGCCGCCCTCGATTCCATCCAAGAGACAACAAAAACATTCCTGAATTATCAGCACAAATCCCAAACCGTTCCCATGGGGGACAAAACCAACCCTGCCCCAGCCCCGCCAGCAGGACCCTAAACCTGGAGATCTTGGAGTGCTCCAAACCCAGCCTGGCCCCAAACACCCGGAATTAGAGAACGGCTGCCGCTGTCACCACTTCCCAAAATCAGGGCATGGACTCTGAAGAGGGAAGTGCTGCGGTTTGGGGCTCCTTATCTCCCACCCCCCGCTGATAAAAGGACGTCCCTGAGCCCTGGGACAGGCGGCTTCCTGATGTCACCGCTCCGGAGGTGGCACTGCCGGAGCCACTGCCGCTGCCAGGTAATGCTGTGGTTCCCTGGGGCTGGGAAAGGATGGGAATTCTGAGGGCAGAGAATGGGGTGGGATGAGGGCTCATGGAGGATCCCTTTGGGATGAGCTTCATCCGTCTCCTACCAGGAGCCAGGGAAGTACCTGGAATTCCAGGGATCAGATCCAGGCTTGGAGGGGGTCATATGCACCCTTTATCCTGGGGAATGGTGTCCCACCATCCCGTGGTCCTTGTTTCTCTGGTTTTTGGGATGGGATGGAGCTGAAGGGTCCCACACTGGGAGTGTCCCCTCTCCCTGCTCCTTCCTGGGCCAACGGGCGGCTTTTAAACTGCAGGGATAGGTGGGACAGTGGGAAAAAATTCCTCCCTGGGAGGGTGGTTCATATGCACCCTTTATCCCGGGGAATGGTGTCCCACCATCCCGTGGTCCTCGTTTCTCTGGTTTTTGGGATGGGATGGAGCTGAAGGGTCCCACACTGGGAGTGTCCCCTCTCCCTGCTCCTTCCTGGGCCAACGGGCGGCTTTTAAACTGCAGGGATAGGTGGGACAGTGGGAAAAAATTCCTCCCTGGGAGGGTGGAGAGGCCCTGGGATGGAATTCCCAGAGCGGCTGGGGCTGCCCCTGGATCCCTGGCAGTGCCCAAGGCCAGGTTGGACACTGGGGCTTGGATCCACCTGGGATAGTGGGAGGTGTCCCTGCCCATGGAATGAGAGGAGCTTTAAGGTCCTTTCCCACCAAAACCATTCCATGATTCTGAAGCCCCTCTGGATCAGGCTGGGAGAGCTGGGAATGTTGCCCTGGAGAAGGGAAGGAGCCAGGGAGAGCTGCGAGCCCCTTGCAGGGCCTAAAGGGGCTCCAGGAGAGCTGCAGAGGGACTGGGGCCAAGGGCTGGAGGGCCAGGAGGCAGGGAATGGCTTCCCAGTGGGAAAGGGGAGCTTGGGCTGGGATG
>NW_008238634.1:1033799-1038722 GCF_000691975.1 Corvus brachyrhynchos
GGCGGCTGGGGCTGCCCCTGGATCCCTGGGAATGTCCAAGGCCAGGCTGGACACTGGGGCTTGGATCCACCTGGGATAGTGGGAGGTGTCCCTGCCCATGGGAATTCATGAGTTTTCAAACCCTCCCATCCCAACCCGTTCCTTAAATCCCATTTAGGGACACCAGGGATGCCTTCCCCTCCCCAGCTCGCCCCAAGCCCCATCCAGCCCCACACCAGGAGTGTTCTCCCAGAAATATTTACAACTCTTGGAATTCCAGGAGCAGCAGGGCCGCACCAGGGGCCACTGTTCCCCCCGGGGTCCCCATCCCAAGAGTCCCCATCCTGCCCTGAGGGTTCCCCAGGAATCGAAACCGAGAGAAATCCGGGAGAAGAAATGAAACTTGGCACCGGCACGGGTTGGGGGCTGGATCCCAGCGCTTCCTTCCTCTTCCGGCACCAATCCCGTGACAATTTGTGCCTTCACATCGTCCCCCCTCTGAGCATCGACACCCAGGGGCCATCCCAGCCATTCCCTGTGCTCGTAGTCTGGGAAAAACCCCAAGCAAAGCTCCTCGGAGCGGGAAATCCATCCCGAAATCCAAGGAGCAGTGAGGAAATTGGATACAGATGTGGGAAAAGGAGGTATCGGCGAAGGAGGGAATGCTGGAGAGGGAAAGGCCAGAGCAGGGGGCTGGGAGCAGCCTCGTTCCTCAGGGAGAGATCCAGGAGTTCTCGGAGAAGGATCTAAATCCATGGCAATCCGATCAGTGATTCCTGTGATATTGGGGAAAAAATCAGGGCAAAATGATTTGGGTTTATCACGGAATGATGGGTGGAGAGACTGGAAGGAATGTCAGGAGTTTGTGTGGAGCTGCAAAAAGCCATAAAACCTTTTAAATACTTCTCTTTTTGTATTTCCTCTTCTTTTCCTTTCCTTGGTTTCCTTTTCTTCTTTTTCTTTTTCTTTCTCTTTTTCTTTCTCCTTTTTTTCTTTTTCTGTTTCTTTCTCTTTTTTCTTTTCTTTTCTCCTTCTCCTTTTTTCCTTTTATTTTCCTTTTCTTATTCCTTTTTTTTCAGTTTGTTCTTTCTTTTTCTTTTCCTTTTTTCCTTTTTCTTTTTCCCCTTTCCCCTTTCCCCTTTCCCCTTTTCCCATCTCCCCTTTCCCCTTTCCCCCTTCCTCTTTCCCCTTTCCCCTTTCCCCTTTCCCCTTTCCCCTTTTCCCTTTCTCCTTTCCCCTTTCCCCTTTCCCCTTTCCCCTTTCCCCTTTTGCCTTTCGCCTTTCCCCTTCCCTTCTTTTCCTTTCCCTTCCCTTCCCCTCCCTTCCCTTTTGTTTTCCACCCTCTCCTGGGGACTCCTCTGATGCCAGCGGTGCTTCCAGCAGGATTTATCCCACAGGGATCCATCCCACCAACTCCAAGGCCCTCAGCCATCTCTCCTTGTCCCCAGGATCCCCTGTGCCAGCGTGACCCCGTGTCCCCCGTGTCCCCTGGCAGTGCCACCATGCGCCTGCCCTGCTGCCTCATGCTCCTGGCCAGCCTGGTCCCATCAGGTATGGGGACAATGACACCCTTGGGATTGTCCCCTGCAGGGCTGGAGGCAGGGGTTGGCCCCGGGATGGGTGGGAGTGAGAGCCGGACACGGTGCCCAAGGGATGGGCAGGAATTTAGGGGATTCCCAGGCTGCTCCTGGCGCAGCAGGGGTGGGATTTTCCAGCACATTCCACGATCCCACACGTGTCCCCTCCTCCTGGTGGGCAGGGATGGGGTGACAAGGGGACAGCCAGGCCACGGGAGCGAGGACAAGGAGCCAGGGTGAGGAAAGGGGGTGAGGAAATAAATTCGGGAGGCCAGGAGGTCACTTTCCCCCTTTTCCTTGTTATTTAGCCCCAAAAGACCCAGCTTTTCCTGCTTATCTCCCCCTTCTCTACCCCAAAACCTCCTCTTGGGGGGGTTTATCCCAAATCCCACCTTCCCTGTCGAGCAGAGGTGCCAGGTCCCCAACGTGTCCTGGGAGGAACTGGGGACACTTCCAGCTCCCTGATCCCGATTTTCCCTGGCACAGCCCTCAGCTCCTGGGGGGTCTCCTACCCCGAGTCCCTGCAGGCCGTCGGGGGGTCCTGCCTGGTTGTGCCCTGCACCTTCAGCTACCCCGCAGATGTGACAACCACCGATGGCATCGTGGCCATCTGGTACAAGGACTACGATGGCCAGAAGACCCTGGTGTTCCACTCCACCACCCCCCAGGATGTGGATGCTCATTTTAGGGGTCGTGCCCAGCTCCTGGGGGACCCCATGGCCCGGAATTGCACCCTGCTGCTGCAGGGGGTGACACCGGGTGACAGTGGCCCCTACAGGTTCCGCTTCGAGATCATCAACGGCGACCGCTGGTCGGCAGCGCGGGATGTGACACTGAGCATTTCGGGTGGGCGAAACACCGAGATTCCCAAAAAATTCCCTTCTTGCCCATTCCATGGGGCCATCCCAAACCTCTGCTCTCCATCCCAGAGGATCTGCAGCGTCCCAGTGTCACCAGCAGCGAGGAGCAGACCGAAGGACAAAGGTCCACCTTGGAGTGCTCCATACCCTACGTTTGTCCCTGGAGTGACATCGTCCTGCACTGGGAGGGCTACGACCCCCGGGTGTCCGAGGTGTCCGGCCGCTTCCAGCTGGACACCAGCTGGGGCAGCCAGCAGGTGAACCTGACCAGCACCTTCTCCTGGAAGGACCATTCCAAGAAGCTGCTCTGCGAGGTTTCCCACGGATCCAGGAAGGCGAGCACGGAGCTGGTGCTGCGGGTCAGGCGTACGTGGGGTGGGGACAGGGGACACCTCTGCCACGGCCACTGCGGCCAGGACCTCTTCCTGACACCCCCTCCTTCCTTTCAGCAATCCAAAGCATTTTCCTCCCTCCCTTCCCCGCTCCCTGGCCGTGTCTGTCCCTTAGGTGCCACCTCCTGTCACCCACCTCCCCTTTTCCCTGCCCCAAGGTGGTGGCAGCACCCTGTGCCCACCGTGTCCCTCTGCCCCCCTCCACAGACACCCCCAAGGACACCCAGGCATCGCTGAGCCCTTCCTCGGGGAACATCGGCGTGGGTGACACGGTGACCCTGAGCTGCGAGGTTGGCAGCAGCCACCCGCCGGTGGCGAGGTACCACTGGTACAAGGACGGGGTGGCCGTGGGCACCGAGCGGGTGCTGAGCCTGCGGGGGGTTCGCCGTGAGGACCACGGGCGGTACCACTGCGAGGCCCAGAACGCCCTCGGCACCGGGGTGTCGCCCGCTGTCACCGTCCGCGTGTTCTGTGAGTGCCACGCGAGCTCGGCCGGGGTGGGACATCGCTGAGGGTCCCACATTGGGGTGGCACGAGTGGGATGGAGGTGGCCGGTGCTGCTGGAGGTCAGGGAGTTGGGGTGTCTGTGTGTGAGGAGGGTGGTGGTGGTCCCGTGGTGTCCCTCATCTTTGTGATCCCAAAAAACACGGAGGGATTTGCAGCCTAGGACGGGGAGCAGAGCTGGGAAGGGAGATCGTGGAGATCCAGAGCCTTGGTGGGAAGGGACCTTGTGGATCATTCCCACCCCTGCCATGGGCAGGGACAATTTCTGCTATCCCAGGTAGCTCCAGGCCATGTCCAGCCTGGCCTTGGACACTTCCAGGGATCCAGGGGCAGCTGCAGCTTCTCTGGGAATTCCATCCCAGGGCATCCCCACCCTCACAGAGAAGGGAAGAGGGCTCCCCTTCCCACCAGATCCCGCAGCAAAGAGGATCCCAAAGACAAATCCCAGCCTTCCCTGCCTGTGCTGGAATCCCACAGGGAGCATCTCCCCCCAAAATTGGTCCCTCTGTTCCCCCCAAAACCCCCTGTGCCCACCCAGAGAGGTGAAAGACCCCTCCTCACCCACCCTCAGTCTGGCCCCCGGTGGCAGGGGACAAACCCAAATGTCCCCCAGCTCTGTTGTCACCCCTGAGGGGCTCCCATCTTCTCCCAAGCTCTGGGATGGGGGATTTGGGATTTGTTTTCCTGCCTCCAGGACAATCCTGGACGTGTCCCTTCCCCCTCAGCCGCAGAGATCTCAGCCAGCCCCGCGGCCGAGGTGCGCGAGGGGACGGCCACCACCTTGTCCTGCGACGTCCCTGGGCGGGAGGGACATCCCGAGGAGCTGACCTACACCTGGTACAAGAACAGTGCGTGGCTCAAGGAGGGCCCAGCCCACACCCTCCTCTTCCCCGCGGTGGCCGCTGGTGACGCCGGCTACTACTCCTGCCAAGTGACCAACAGCCAGGGCAGTGACACGGCCCAGGCCATCAGCCTCAGCGTGACATGTGAGTGCCACCAGCTCCATGCCAACCCCCACAATCCATGAAATCCCCAAAAAAATTCATGGCAGAGCCTCTTCCCGAGCACCCCAAGGGCAGATGGGAGGGGGGTTCAGGCTTGCCGGTTGAATTTTCTGGGAATACAACAAATTTCGGCCGTGAGCCAGGTGTGAAGGTGGCATTAAGTGACATTTGTGCAGCAAGGACCTGTCCATCACAGCATTTCCCACTAATCCTCTCCATTCCTTAAGATTTTTGGGAAGTTTCTCATGGAGAATCGAGTGGGATAAGAAGAGGTCAGGAGGTTTTGCAGGGGAAAATAACCCAGCCCTGGGTTGATTGTGATAATTTTGGGGTAAATCTGACCTGGTGACAAGCAGATTGTGACATCCAGGGTGCGTGAGGGGACAATTCCCATCCCTGGAAGTGTCCAAAGCCAGGATGGACAGAGCTTGGAGCCACCTGGGGTAGTGGAAGGTGTCCCTGCCCATGGGAGCAGGTGGGATTCAATGTCCCCTCCAACCCAAACCTCTTCAGCATTTTCCCTGTGGCCTCACCACGGGGACATCCCGACCGCAGCATCCTCTCCCATCCCACAGATCCACCCCGAATTCCCACCCTCACGCTCTTC
>NW_008238634.1:1038930-1039827 GCF_000691975.1 Corvus brachyrhynchos
CGGGCTGCACCGCCAGCAACGTCCATGGCAACGCCAGCGCCACCAAGGTCCTCATGACCCGCGGTGAGTCCAGGAGGCTGCTCCTGGGTTTGGGGTGGCAACGAACCCCCAAAACTGGGGGGGACACGCAGCCCTGAGAGCTGGAGGGACCCTCGTGGTGTCCCCTCCTTGGTGGGGTCAGAGCTGCTTTTGGAGCTGTTGTCAGGTTTTGTTTTCCAAAATGCCAAAAATCGGGAGAAAATTCATCCAAACTTTTCTTCCCCATCCGTCCCCACCAGTCACTGTCTCCTGAGCCCCAAGTCTGGATAAGTTGGGGTGACAGAGGCAGCAGAAGGAAAGAAAAGTCCCCCAAATCCATCTCCAAGAGGAACATCCTTTAGGATGGCCAAAAAAACCCCAGAAGACACCTCAAGGTCCAATTCCAGAGAAACCAAACCTGGATTTGGGTGTCCCAGTGGGGAACTGGAAGTCGGACAAGGCCCAACCAGTGGGAAGAGGGGACAGGGTCTGTCCTGGGCAAAACTCCCCTGGATGAACCTGGCCCTTGGAAAAAGTGGGAAAGGGTCAGCAAAGACCCTGTTTGCCTGTGCAGTGTCCCCAGGGAATGTCACCCCCAAAGACCCACAGACCCCATGGGCTCCGGGCGAGGGAGGGGACTCAGGGAAGCGGAACAGGGAATTTTAGCTGGATGGATCCATGGGAAGGATTTCCCTCCTTCCCTGATATCCCATTCCCATCCCTCCTACAGCTGCCGAGCTCCTGATCCAGCCCTCGGCGGAGGTGCCGGAGGGGACCGCGGTCACCCTGACCTGTGTGGGGACAGGGGACACGGTGGGGGAGCCGCTCTACACCTGGTACAGGAACGGCCGGCGGGCCCAGGAGGGGCGCATTCCCGCC
>NW_008238634.1:1039876-1042658 GCF_000691975.1 Corvus brachyrhynchos
AGGTCTGTGTCAGGAGTGTCAGTGACACGTCGGAGGCTGTCCCGCTCCGAGTGCTCTGTGAGTGTCCTGGGAATTCCAGAGGGTCCTGGGGCTGGGCTGGGGGTGTTCCCACCCCAAAGTTTCCCCCATCACCATCAGCCACAGCCAAGGAGCTCTTGGGCGGGAATGTGAGGAGGGTGAAAAATTCCCTTTGGCAGGTAAATCCGGGAGTTCGTGGGAGGAGGAATTTGGAGAATTCCCACCTTCCCGAGAATTTTGAGGACAAGAAATGTTTTAGGAGCAATAAATGGTCATAGAACCATGAATGGTTTGGGTTGGAGGGGACCTCAAAACCCTTCTCATTCCAACCCCTCTCCCCTTGGCAGGGACACCTCCCACTATCCCAGGTTATTCCAAACCCCATCCAACCTGGATGTTCAGGCAGCATTGGAAGCACCAATCCCTTGGATTCTGAGGGTTTTCCCAATGGATCCAGCGGTGTTTTGTCCCTGGTTTGGGAGGGACCTCAAACCCATCTCATTCCAACCCCTCTTCCCTGGGAAGGGACACCTCCCACTAGACCGGGTCCAACCCGGATGTCCAAGAGTTTCACTGGAAGCACCAATCCCTTGGATTCGGAGGGTTTTCCCAATGGATCCAGTGGTGTTTTGTCCCTGGTTTGGGTTGGGAGGGACCTCAAACCCATCTCATTCCAACTCCTCTTCCCTGGCCAGGCACAACTCCCACTATCCCAGGTTATTCCAAACCCCATCCAACCTGGATGCTCAGGCAGCACTGGAAGCGCCGATCCCTTGAATTTTTGGGAGTTTTCCCAACCTCGTGGATCCAGTTTTAACCCTGGTTTGGGTTGGGAGGGACTGCGAGGACCATCTCATTCCAACCCCTCTTCCCTGGGAAGGGACACCTCCCACTAGACCGGGTCCAACCCGGATGTCCAAGAGTTTCTCTGGCAGCACTGGAAGCACCAACCCCTTGGATTCGGAGGGGTTTCCCAATGGATCCAGTGAGGTTTTGGGTGTTTTGTCCCTGGTTTGGGTTGGGAGGGACCTCAAACCCATCTCATTCCAACTCCTCTTCCCTGGCCAGGCACAACTCCCACTATCCCAGGTTATTCCAAACCCCATCCAACCTGGATGCTCAGGCAGCACTGGAAGCACCGATCCCTTGAATTTTGGGAGTTTTCCCAACCTCATGGATCCAGTTTTCCCCCACAGACCCCCCGAGGCAGCCAGCGCTGAGCTCATTCCTGCAGAGCCAGGGCGGGCACCTGGGCATCATCCAGTGCTCCGTGGAGAGCGATCCCGAGTCCAACCTCACCCTACGGAGAGGGGACAATGTCATCGCCTGCACCCGGGGCTGTCCCCAAGCCACCGACTCCAGGGTCCACGTCACCAGGTCCTACAACAGCCTGAAGGTGGAAATCAGGGATGTGGTGGTGGAGGATGAGGGGACTTATATGTGCCAGGCTGGGAATTCCCAAGGAAGCGCCAGCGCCACCGTGGATTTCCAGGCTGACAGTGAGTGGGGACAGGGGACAGGGGACAGGATTGTGGCATCTGGGAATGTTCTGGGAGGGGGGAGCGTGGGAAAGGAGTGCTGGGGAAGGGGACAAGCTCAGGAGGTGGTGAAAGGAGGAGCAGCAACGTCCCATGGAAA
This sequence comes from Corvus brachyrhynchos, assembly GCF_000691975.1. Lineage (NCBI taxonomy): Eukaryota > Metazoa > Chordata > Aves > Passeriformes > Corvidae > Corvus > Corvus brachyrhynchos. Next base: position 1,041,533 of record NW_008238634.1, read on the forward strand.
TGCCACATGTCCCTGAAATCCAGACACGGAGGGTCCTCCATGGGACCTGGGCTGTCCCTGGGATGTCCCTGGGCTGGTGGCACTGCCAGGCTCAGAGCTGTCCCCACCATGGCACCATGGGAACAGCTGGACTTTGCCCTCTGGAGGAGCCACGATGTCCTTTGGTGCCTTTGGGGGTTGTCACCCCAGCGTTGACACCACACCCCGTTTCCTCCTGCCTCCAGCCGCCAATGTCACCGTGTCCCCGTCCCCCACCGTGCTGGAGGGTGACAATGCCACCCTCACCTGTCACCTGAGCAGTGGCTCCCCGGCTGTCCCCAACGTCACCTGGTACCACAACGGGCAGCAGATTGCTGAGGGCTCGGCCACCTCGCTGGTGCTGCGGCCGGTGGCCAGCAGGGACGCCGGGCTCTACCGGTGCCGGGCCAGCACCGCGGGCGGCAGCCGGAGCTCTCCCGGTGTCCTCCTGGATGTGCTGTGTGAGTACCTTCCCTTTCCCTTTCCCTTTCCCTTTCCCTTTCCCTTTCCTTTTCCCTTTCCTTTCCCTTTCCTTTTTCCTTTCCCTTTCCTTTTTCCTTTCCCTTTCCTTTCCCTTTCCTTTTTCCTTTCCCTTTCCCTTTCCTTTCTCTTCCTCTTTTCCCCCTTTCCTCTTTTTCTTTCCCTTTCCCTTCCCTTTTTTCCCTTTTTCCTTTTTCCCTTTTTCACTTTCCCCTTCCTTTTTACCATTTCCCTTCCCTATTTCCCCATTTCCCCATTCCCCCTTTCCCCATTTCCTCATTTCCCCATTTCCCCTTTTCCCCTTTTCCCCTTCCTCTTTCCTTTCCCTTTTCCTTTCCCTTTTCTCTCTTCTCTTCTCTTCTCTTCTCTTCTCTTCTCTTCTCTTCTCTTCTCTTCTCTTCTCTTCTCTTCTCTTCTCTTCTCTTCTCTTCTCTTCTCTTCTCTTCTCTTCTCTTCTCTTCTCTTCTCTTCTCTTCTCTTCTCTTCTCTTCTCTTCTCTTCTCTTCTCTTCTCTTCTCTTCTCTTCTCTTCTCTTCTCTCCCCTTCCCTTTTCCCCTTTTTCCCTTTCCCCCTTTCCCTTTCCCTTCCCCTTCCCCTTTTCCCTTCCCCTTCCCCCTTCCCTTCCATC
>NW_008238634.1:1042791-1044722 GCF_000691975.1 Corvus brachyrhynchos
ACGAGGCCAGCCACCGGTGCCTGGCCACCAACGCACACGGCTCCGCGGAGCGGCGGCTGTACCTGCGCGTGCAAGGTGGGGAGCGCGGGATTCAGGGATGGGAGCAGCCCATCCCATGGGAATGACCACGTGTCTGCACTCCCAGTGCCACCAGATCCCTCCCAGTACCACCAGATCCCACCCAGTATCACCAGATCCCACCCAGTGCCACCAGATCCCTCCCAGTGCCATTCCCTGCCTGTATTCCAACACCTCAGCCCTGGGCATCTCCAGAAGGAGTTGGGGGCACTCTAAGGGGGACAGGGAGCACCAGTGTCACCTCGGAGCTGCCCCAAATCCTTGGACAGAGAGGGAATATCCCATCCCCAGGTTATGGAAGTGATGAGGGGACACTGGCAGTGCCGAGCTCTGCCCTGTCCCCTCTGAGCTGGCACTGTCCCTGCTCCAGCCACCCGAGTCCTGATCTCGCCATCCTCGGAGGTGCTGGAAGGTGACAACGTGTCCCTGACGTGCCAGGTGGCCGGAGAGCCACCGGGTGACACCGTCTACTCCTGGTACAAGGACAGCAAGTGGCTCCAGGAGGGTCCTGACAGTGTCCTGGTGCTGTCCCGTGTCACCAGCGCTGCCACCGGGCTCTACCACTGCCGGGCTCGGGGCCCTGCAGGGACCAGCGCGTCCCCCGCTGTCACCCTGCAAGTCTGGTGTGAGTGGGACCCGCAAGGGAATCCAAGAGGGGGAATTAGGTGGGATGGGATGGGATGGGATGGGATGGGATGGGATGGGATGGGATGGGATGGGATGGGATGGGATGGGATGGGATGGGATGGGATGGGATGGGATGGGATGGGATGGGATGGGATGGGATGGGATGGGATGGGATGGGATGGGATGGGATGGGATGGGATGGGATGGGATGGGATGGGATGGGATGGGATGGGATGGGATGGGATGGGATGGGATGGGATGGGATGGGATGGGATGGGATGGGATGGGATGGGATGGGATGGGATGGGATGGGATGGGATGGGATGGTGGGATGCTGTGTGATGGGATGGTGCCAGTGGATGGTGCCAGTGGGATGGCACTGGTGGGACGCTTCAGATGGCATGATAACAATGGAATAGTGCCAGGATGGGATGGTGCTGGGATGGGATGAGGCTGGTGGAATGGTGCCGATGGGATGGTGCTGGGATAGGATGGTACCACTGGAACGGTGCCAATGGGATGGAGCTGATGGGATGGAGCTGATGGGATGGAGCTGATGGGATGGTGCCAATGGGATGGTACCACTGGAATGGTGCTGATGGGATGGAGCTGATAGGATGGTACCACTGGAGTGGTGCCAATGGGATGGAGCTGATGGGATGGTGCCAATGGGCTGGTACCACTGGAAGGGTGCCGATGGGCTGGCACTGGGCTGGGCGCCATCCCCTCTCTGGGTCCCGGAGCTCTCTGGGTGCAGCCTCGAGTCTCTCCCACCCTCCCGGGCAGACCCCCCGCGAGTGCCAGTGCTCAGCACCTTCCTGGAGCCTCCGTTGGGACAGCGTGGCATCCTGGAGTGCTCCGTAGACAGCTCCCCGCCGGCACAGCTGGCCCTCTTCAAGGACGGGGCCCTGGTGGCCTCCACGGTGCTGTCACCACCTGTCCCCCGGCCACGGCTCAGTGTCACTTCGGCCACCAATGTGCTCCGTGTCCGTGTCCAGCCCGTGCTGCTGCAGGACGAGGGTGAATACCAGTGTGTGGCCACCAACGCCCACGGCAACGCCAGCGCTGCTGGGAACTTCTCCGGAGGCGGTGAGTCCCTGGGAATGGGAATAGGGTGGGGATGGGAATGGGATGGGAAGGGGATGGACAGTTTCAGGCAGTGGGGAGAATGATGGGGTTGGGGTTATGGTGAGGAGGTGAAGGAATGGGGGAGGAAGGGAATGGGG
>NW_008238634.1:1044818-1046984 GCF_000691975.1 Corvus brachyrhynchos
GGAATGGAATGGACAGGATGAAAACGGAAAAAAAATGGGGGAAATCCGGGTTTATGGGGATGGAGGTGTTCCCAGAGAGCTGCAGGTGTTCCCAGAGAGCTGCAGGTGTGGCAAAGGGACACGGCTCCTCTTGGATGTGATGTCCATCCATGATACTGCCCTGGCTGCCATCACCCCAGGAATCATGGAATGGTTTGGGTTGGGAGAGACCCTAAATCCCATCAATCCCACGCCCTGCCATGAGCAGGGACACATTCCATCATCCCAGGCTGCTCCAAATCCCACCCAACCTGGCCTTGGACACTTCCAGGGATGGGGCATCCCAAATAAATCCACAGGAACACCACAGGAATGGTGTCACCTGTGCGTTGTGGTGGCCATCCCCACTTTTTACTCCCCTGCAACTCCCTGACTTTTTCCACCCCGCAAAGTGCAGGATCACCACGTTTTCCTTCCTTCCTGTGCAGCCGCCCGTGTCTGGATTTGGCCATCCCCGGACGTGCAGGATGGGGACGCTGCCACCCTCACCTGCGCCGTGGCGGGCGGGGCCCAGGATGTGCTGAGCTACACCTGGTACCGGAACCAGGTGTGGCTGGGCACCGGCTCTTCCCAAAATCTCACCTTCCATGGGGTCACCACCTCCGACGCCGGCTCGTACCACTGCTCCATACACACCCCAGCCCGGAACTACAGTGCCACCCCTGCCACCCTCAACGTGCTCTGTGAGTCCCCAGGGGCAGCTTCGTGTCATTTGTGTCGTGGTGTCACCTCTCAGTCAGTCGCCTTGGCTGGAGAGATGGGGGCAGCAAGGCCTGGCTTAATTTGGGGGGTTCATTAATTAGGGGAGCTCAAGAAGTGTATCCCAGGGGATAATTAAGCCGAGTTTTACACCCCAAACCTACCCAGAGACCCCCATGCCACCCCCAGATCCTTCTCCAAGTTTCCTTGTTCTCCACACCAAAGCCGGCAGGAAAATCCTTGGCTTTCAGAAATTAATGCTGGATTTAGGGTTCTTTTTTTTATCCCTGATTGGGAAAATGAAAACCAGATTTTGGTTAAAAAAAAAATGGGGGAAAAAATGTAGCTGTGAGTCAGAACAGGAGATTTCTTTTTTCCCCCTTTTTTATGAGAAAAAGATGGTGTTAATTTAAAAATCTTCGTGGTGAACGTGGGATGGAGGCCCTGGAACCTGGGGAATCCCTTGGATGAAGGGGCTGGAGCCCCAGGAGCGGCTGAGAGAGCTGGGAAAGGGGCTCAGCCTGGAGAAAAGGGGGAATCAAGGGGAGATCTTCTGCATCTCCACAACTCCCTGACGGGAGGGGGGCAGGAACAAGGGACAGGACAAGGGGGAACGGCCTCAAGTTATGCCAGGGAAAGTTTGGGTTGGACATTGGGAAAATTCCTCTTGGAAAGGGCAGTGGTGGAGTCCCCATCCTTGGGATGTGGCACTTGGGGACACGGTCAGCGGTGGCCTGGGCAGTGCTGGTGGAACTGTCGGACTCGATGAGCTCAGAGGGCTTTCCCAACCCAACCAATTCCACGATTATCCTATTATCCATGTTTTCCCGACCCCATTCCCATCCCGCAGACCCCCCCAGGAACCTGCGGCTGCAATCCTTCGTGGAGAGCAGCCAGGGGACGGCCACCATCCTGCTCTGTGTTGTGGACAGCCACCCCCCGGCCCAGCTCACCCTGCTCAGGGGGGGACACCCGGTGGCCTCCAGCCCCCCCAGAGGAGGTGACACCCCCCGGCAGAGCATCCGCGTGTCCTCCTCTCCCAACGCGCTGCGGTTGGAATTCCGGGAAGCCTCCGAGGAGGATGAGGGCGAGTACGAGTGCCAGGCACAGAGCCCCCTCGGTGTGACCCGCGCGTCCCTCACCCTCCGGGTACAAGGTGAGGAGGGGGACAACAGGTTGGGGACACACCCAGCTGTGGCATTGAGGGGTGCAGGACTGGGGGTACCCAATTTTGGGGAGGGGGCAGAGAGGCGTGGAGGTGGTGGGCGGTCGTGATTGGGCACGCAGGGTGGGAACCCACCGCTCTGAATTTGGGGCCGGCCCCCAACTCCTCTTCACTCCCCGCAGCCACCAGGGTGCTGGTGCGACCATCGGCCGAGGTGCCGGAGGGGGCAGAGGTGACACTGACCTGCCCGGCGCCTCCCGCGC
>NW_008238634.1:1047451-1052374 GCF_000691975.1 Corvus brachyrhynchos
GCTCCCCCTGTGCCGCGCCCCCCACCAGCCGCGGCACGGCGGCCGCGTCCCTGCGGCTGGACGTGAGAGGTGAGGTGTCCCCGAGTGCCCAGCTGGGGTTATCCCAATGGGAACGGCGCTCTGGGAGCATTCCTTGAGTCCCCAATGTCCCTTCTCAGGGGTCACGGTGACGGTGGAGCCCTCGCAGGAAGTCGCCGAGGGCACCAAGGCCACCGTGAGCTGTTTGGCCACCGCGTGGGGGGACAAAGGTGTCAACTACACGTGGTACCGGGATGGGCGGTGGCTTCGGGAGGGACCATCCGGCTCCTTCATCCTTGGCCACGTGTCCAGTGCCGATGCCGGCTCCTACCAGTGCCAGGCCAGCGGGACGTGGGGCACGGCCACCTCCGTCCCCGTCAGCCTCAGTGTCCTCTGTGAGTGTCCTCCGGTGTCACCAAGCAGGACAAAGCCCAGGACACGCTGGGTGTCCCCAGCCCGTGCCACTTGTGTCACCTCCGCGTTTCCTCCTCCTGCCCTGCTCCTCTCCCTTTGGGGATTTCGGTTCTTTTTTTAGTTGGATTTGGAGCCAAAATGCTCCAAAACTGAGGAATTCTCCGGTTGGGTGTGGAACGAGGGGCTGGGGAGCGTGGGAAGCCACCAGCACGGGGATGCATGGGTTGGGGATGATCCAGGATGGAGAAGGGATGAGTTAGGAAGCTCTTGGTGACCCAAGGAAGGGGATTTGGGGTTTTTTTTAGGATTGACCCTTCAGAAGTTGGATTTGGATCCAAAAAGCTCCAAGTTGGGGGATTTTCCAGCTGGGAGTGGGACCAAAGAACTGGAGAAGGTGTGAAGCCTCCAGCCCTGGATAATCTGGGATGGAGGAGGGATGCGTTAGGAAGCTTTGGGGAAGGGGACTTCGGGATTTTTTCTGGGATTGGACCCTCAAAAGTTGGATTTGGATCCAAAAAGCTCCAAGTTGAAGGATTTTCCAGCTGGGTTTGGGAGCAAAGGGCTGGAGAGGATGCGAAGATGGTCCAGGATGGAGAAGGGATGAGTTAGGAATCCCCTTGGCGACTGGGGAAAGGGGATTTGGGGTTTTTATAGGATTGGCCCCTCTACAGTCAGATTTGGAGCCAAGAAGCTCCAAGTCGGGGGGATTCTCCAGCTTTGGGGTGCTGAAACAAGGACTGGAGAGGGTTTGCATCCCCCAGCCCTGCGATGAGCAGGATGGGACAGATCCAGGGATGCTTTAAACCACTTTTGGTGGCCACCTAGGCCAGCTGGGGGCCGTCCCACTCTCCCTGTCCCACTGCCACCCTCCCTGTCCCCTCACAGACCCTCCCCGGGCCGTCTCCGTGAGCACCTTCCTGGAGAACCGCAGCGGGCGCGGGGCCATCGTGTTGTGCACGGCCGACAGTCACCCACCCTCCTCGCTGGCCCTGTACCACCAGGGCCACCTCCTGGCCACCAGCCTGTCCCCCGCTGCCACCCCGGGGGTCCGGGCCATCCCCTCGCACAACGCCCTGCGCGTGGAGCTGGTGGGGACAGGGGCTGGGGGACGCTACATCTGCGTGGCCACCAACGCCCTGGGCAACACCACGGCCAGCGCCGACTTCGATGTCCACAGTGAGTGGGGCCGGACCCTCTGCAGGTCCATGGGAATCCCCCCACCCAAAAAAAACCCCATCCCTGGAAGCGGGAAATGGAATGGGATGGCGCTGGAGGGTCCAAATTGAGGGAGGAGGTGGCTTGGGGCCTGTCCCCGGGGGACACCCACCTTGCCAGGGTGCCAAAGGGTGTCATCCACTTTGACTGGCACCCCAGTGTCCCCTTCACCCCTTTTGGGGGACACCCCGAGGTCTGGGGGTGTCCCCACGGGCACTGACCCCGCTCTGTCCACAGCTCTCAGCCACCTGCGGACCTTCACCATCCTGGCCTGGCTGCTCATGGCCATCATGGCCGTAGTCATCGTGGCCCTGCTGGCCGTGAAGGTGTGGCCCAGGTGATGTCCTGGAGGGGTGGGGTGGGGGGACAGGGACCCCAAGATGACACAGGGACCCCGGGGTCAAGGGACAGGGACTCTGGGGTGGGGGGACAGGGACCTTTGTGTGGGGACAGGGATTCTGAGGTGGGGAGATGGGGATCTGGGGTGGCACAGGGACCCCGCGGTCAGGGGAGAGAGACCCCGGCATCAGGACAAGGACCTTGGTGTCGGGACAGGGACGCCGGGGTGGGACAGGGACCCCCGGGGTCAGGGGACAAGGGACTCTGGCATCAGGACAGGGACCCCAGAGTCGTAGGACAGGGATGTCAGGGTGGTGGGACAGTGACCCTGGCATTGTCACAAGGACCCCGGGGTGGTGGCACCTGGCCCCAGGGCTGAGCCAGCCCCTGGCAGCTCCCCGTGCTCCCTTCCAGGATCAGGAAGTTCCGGAGCTGGTCCGGTGCCGAGGACACCCTGGAGCTGAGGAGCAAACAGGAGCTGCCACAGCTGGGGACCTCGGTGGGGACAGCGCTGGGGACATCAGTGGGGCCAGCTCTGGCGTCCCCTGAGCTGCCAGGGGGTCCCTTCCGGGAATCTGTGGTGTGGGAATGGGATGTGGATCCAGGATCCAGCCCAGCCCGGCTGCCCCATGGTGCCACCACAGCTGTGGCTGGAGGTGATGAAGGGACAGGAGGGGCAGAGCCTCCTGGGGAACCCAAATCCCTGTCCCAGCCTCATTCCAAAGGGTTTCCATGGCACAGATGGATGCTGACCCCTCCAGGGATGCTCCTCAGTCCCCATGGAGTGTCCCAGTCACGGGCAGGGTGTCCCCAGCCATGGACAGGGTGTCCCCAGCCATGGACAGGGTGTCCCCAGCCACCCCCAACCTTTTCCAGGTGGATGGAGCATCTTGACCTGGCAGCTCTTGGATCCCAGACCAGCTGTGCCACTGGAATTTCCCAATCCTGGCTGGATCCAGGGATTCCCCCAGCCCCATTCCAGCCCCTCGTCCCTTCCTGATGGATTCTGGTCACCACCACCACCTCACGTGCCAGGCACCGGTGACAGCTCCGAGCTGGGAAATCCCGGGAAAACAGTAAAATCAAACCTCCCGGTGCTGGGAACATCCTGTTTGTCACCACCGTGCCCCTGTCCCTTTTCCCTGCCATCCATCCTGGTGTCCCCTTGGAGACGGGAACAGAGGGGTCTCCAGGCCACCCGTGTCCCCTCGATGCCCGGGATGAGGGGATCTGGGGCTGGGGCCAGTGGCAGCTGGGCCGTGTCCCCTCTGGCCGTGTCCCTGTTGCCATTAGAGGTCACTCTGCGGCCACCTTGCAACTGGACACTGCCTCGGCTGCGGGGATGGGGCTTTGGAATACGGAGATGGAGCTTCCCGGGAATGGGGGGGCTTTGGGGTTGGGGGCTCCTGTGGGTTTTTAATCCCCTTTCTCCGCCCGTTCCGCTGCCAGAGCAGGATGCTGGGCTGTCCCCATCTTTGTCACTGTTCTTGTCCCCCTCCCTGTCACTGTCCCGTCCCTGTCACCATTCCTGCCCTTGTCCCTGTCCTAATCCCTGTCCCCATCCCCTGTCCTGGTCCTCGTCCCCATCTCCATCTCTTTACCCATCCACATCCCCATTCCCAGTCCCAGTCCCATCCCCGTCCCCTGTCCAGCACGGCCGGCAGGGTGGTGGCAGGGTCACCAGCAAGGTGGCAGGGTGGTGACAGCGTGCTGCCAGGCTGGTTGGTGACAGCGTGGTGGTGACAGGGCGGTGTCACCAACCCTCCCCCCATCCCAGCGCCGCCTCCTCGCCGCGATCCCTGCGAGCATCGAGGGGCAGCGGGGTCAAACTTTGTCACCTGCGTCCGGCTGGTGACAAAGGTGCCCCTGCCGCTCCCTCCCTCAGGCTGGGAGTCACCTTTCCAAGGACCCCCTGCTCCCGAGCTGCCACCCCCAGCGCCACCACCCCGCGTCCTCCTCGGCCACCTGCGCCCTCCGAGCCCCCGGCGCCGATCCCGCCCCTCCTCCTCCCGCTTTCCCGGCCTGGAGTTCAGGAATTCCAGCCTGGATCCCCCGTGGAGCGGGATCGGGGTGGATGTTGGGGGCTGCCGAGCCCACAGAGGGAGCTGGGAGAGATTCCAGGGGGGGATCCCGGTGCTGGGAGGCTCAGGGAGAGGGGTTTGGGGTTGATCTCACCGGTTATAGGGTCTCCATCCAACCTAGAGCAATGGGGACAGGCTGGGATGGGGCAGAGCCGAGGCTTTGCTCCGGCGATCCTAAACCTCTCCAGAGGGGCTGGGAAAGGTGGGGAGCAGCGAGCGGGGATTGGGGTGCCTGGGTGCCCTAACCCGTGCCAGAGCTGCAGGAACAGCCCGGAAAAGTTGGGAGCAGGGATTGGGGTGCCCAGCAGGAACAGGAATTGGGGTGCCCTGCTGCTTTAACCCGTGCCAGGACCGCCAGAAGGCCCGGGAGAGGCTGAGAGCAGCCTGGAGCAGGGATTGGGGTGCCTGGCTGCTTTAACCCGTGCCAGGGCTGCAGGAACTCCCGGGAGAGACTGGGACCAGATCTTGGGGTGCCTGGATGGTTTAACCCGTGCCAGGGTTGTAGGAACACCACGGAGAAGTGGGGAGCAGGGATTGGGGTGCCTGGCTGCTTTAACCCGTGCCAGGGCGGCAGGGATTGGGGTGCCTGGCTGCTTTAACCCGTGCCAGGGTTGTAGGAACACCACGGAGAAGTGGGGAACAGGGATTGGGGTGCCTGGCTGCTCTAACCCGTGCCAGGGCGGCAGGGATTGGGGTACCCGGCTGCTTTAACCCGTGCCAGGGCTGCAGGAATTGGGGTACCCGGCTGCTTTAACCCGTGCCAGGGCTGCAGGAATTGGGGTACCCGGCTGCTCTAACCCGTGCCAAGGCTGCAGGGATTGGGGTGGCCGGCTGCTTTGACCCGTGCGCAGGGTGT
>NW_008238634.1:1053134-1054029 GCF_000691975.1 Corvus brachyrhynchos
ACACCTCCGTGAGCGGTGTCGCGGTGTCCCCATGCAGGTGTGACCTCCCTCTGAGCCTTGTGGTGGTGTCTCCATGCAGGTGTGACCCCCCCTTCGAGCGGTGTCACATTGTCCCCATGCAGGTGTGACACCTCCGGGAGCGGTGTCGTGGTGTCCCCATGTAGAGCGACCCTCCTGTGAGCGGTGTCACGGTGTCCCCATGCAGGTGTGACCTCCCCTTGGAGCGGTGTCACATTGTCCCCATGCAGGTGTTGCCTCCCCTTGGAGCGGTGTCACGGTGTCCCCATGCAGGTGTGACCGCCCTGTGAACGATCTTTTGATGTCCCCATGCAGGTGTGAGTGGTGTCACGGTGTCCCCATGCAGAGTGAACGGTGTCATTGTCCCCATCCAGGTGGAGCGGTGTCACGGTGTCCCCATGCAGGTGTGACCGCCCTGTGAACGATCTTTTGATGTCCCCATGCAGGTGTGAGTGGTGTCACGGTGTCCCCATGCAGAGTGAACGGTGTCATTGTCCCCATCCAGGTGTGACACCCCTGTCCCTCACTGGGCTCCGCTCCGATCCCAGCAGGGCGGGATGCAGGAATTCTCCCAGGGCGTTCTGGGACAACCCCATTCTACCACTTTAGGGTCCCCCTCCACTTCCCAGGATATTCACCCCCAAACCGCTGCCACCCCATCCCCGCCACCCCAACCCTCTCAGGGTGTCCCCAGCAGTGTCCCCTGTGTGTCCCACGCCCTGTCCCCTGCGGGGTTTAGTGCCCTACGCAACACCTGCTAAATCCATCCCGCTTTTCCCTCGTCATCGATTATCCCGAGCCTGGCGCGAGCTGGTGGCAGCTTGGTGGCCCTGGTGGGACAGGGTGGGGGGACAACCCCCCCCCCGCCCCCCCCCCC
>NW_008238634.1:1054183-1055203 GCF_000691975.1 Corvus brachyrhynchos
TGCCGTGGGAAGCGGGAGGAATTTGGGGCCTCTGCCCCTCCCCTCCCTTCTCTGTCCGGGGTCACCCCAAAACCCCCCAAGCCCCAGCGCTGCCGTGGGGGTCCCACAGCTCCTCCTGAGGTTTATTGGGGTCTCTCCTGGCCCCTCCTTGTCCTCCTCGTGTCCCTTTTCACTGTGGGGGTGACACCAGGATCCCCCAGAGCGGGGAGCAGGAGGGGCTGAACCCTCCCGCCCAATTCCCCATGGATCCTGTGGACGGGGTAAACTGAGGCAGCGGGAAGAGTCTGGGGGGTGCTTGGGGTTTTGGGGGGGACACAACCAAGGCACGCCCCCCACCCCCCTCATTCCCCAAACCAGGATCCGGATTCCTGGAGTTGGGATCCCTGGAGTTGGGATCCCTGGAGGGAGCAGCCGGGATCACGGAGATGAGGAGGGAGAGGGGATCCCAGGATTCCAGGAGCGGGGATGCCAGAGGAGGAGATTCCAGGAGAGGGATCTGACGAGCAGAGATGCCAGAGGATCCCAGGAGCAGGATCCTGGAAGCGCGATCCCAGGAGCAGGGAGGGTGACAGAGCAGATCCCAGAAGCAGGATTCCAGGCTTGGGATCCCAGGAGCAAGGATGCCAGAGGAGGAGATCCCAGGAGCGGGATCCGATCAGCAGGGGTGCCAGGAGAGGAAATCCCAGGAGCGGGATGCCAGGTTTAGGATCCCAACACCGGGATCCAGGATTGGGACCCCACTGGGGGGATACCAAAGGAAGCGATCCAGGAGCGGGATCCCAGGAACGCGGAGCGATCCGGGCTGCCCGACCCCGCCGCCCCACGCGCGGAGCTGTCCCCGCAGCCCCGGACACGTTTGGGACGGGGACACCCGGGCTGGCACAGCTGGCCGGGTCCCCTCGATGCCAGCGGGCTCGGCCACGGGCTCGGTGTCGGGGCAGGGGTGCCCAGAGGGGCTGCGGGGTGGGTCCCCCCTGATTTCGTTTAATTCCCTTTAATTTCGTTTAATTTCTTTCAATC
>NW_008238634.1:1055729-1055985 GCF_000691975.1 Corvus brachyrhynchos
TGCGGGCGCCCTTGCCCACCCCCCCGGGCCGTACACCGTCTCACTGCACCCGTGGGCGTTTCCCTCGTGTCCCCTCACTGTCCCCACGTGTCCCCGCATTGTCGCCCCGTGTTTTTCGCACGGTTCCCCCGTGTTTTTCACGGCTCCCCCGTGCCCGTGACCTTGTCCTCCTGTCCCTTCACGACCCGCTGTGTCCCCGCACGGTTCCCCCGTGTCCCTTCACGGTCTCCCCGCGTCCCCCCACATTCCCCCCCCC
>NW_008238634.1:1057143-1057458 GCF_000691975.1 Corvus brachyrhynchos
GAGAGCGCGGGGAACGGGGATGCTCCGGGAGAGCGCGGCCGCTCCCACCCCGGGCCGGGCTTGCCTGGGCTGGGTGTGCTCGGCAGGGCGCCGGGAGCGAGGAAAAAGCGGGATATCGATAATAAGAATACCGATAAATAGCGCTGATAGTACTAACAGGACTAATAACAGGAATAGTAACGCCACTAATAATAGCAACGCTAATAGTGACACTAATACCGCTAATATTAACGCTAATTAAAGCAACTACAACAACGCCGAACCCAACCCGAAAACAACAACGACGACACCATAAAAACCGGCAATTTTTATTCC
>NW_008238634.1:1058336-1058618 GCF_000691975.1 Corvus brachyrhynchos
CCCTCGGCGCCCCGCAGAACCGGGGGTGCGCCCCGGGACCACCGGCCTTGAGCGGGGCCCGTCCTGGGCGCTCTCCCCGCTCGGCCTTTTTCGTTCGCTTTATTTCCTTCCCCTTTTCCTCTTTTGGATTTTATTTCCTTCCTTTTACATTCATTTCTTTCCTCTTACTTTCTTTATTCCTACAGTTTGATTTTGCCTTCTGATTTTATTTTTTTCCTTTTTATTTTCTCTTCTCCCCGCTCTGTTTCCCCTCGCTCCGCGCTGTTCCGGTTATTTCACGGC
>NW_008238634.1:1062568-1064336 GCF_000691975.1 Corvus brachyrhynchos
GCAGTCCTGGGGCCGGTCCCGCTGTCACCACGGCCACTGCAGCCCCACGGGGCTGAGGACACATCCCGGGGTGCTCGCCTCGTTCCTCCCGGCGCTGGCCCAGCGCTGGGCCCGGTGGCAACAGAGCACACGGAGGAACCCCGGTGGCGTTCGGGGGCGCTGGGAAGGGCTGCGCGTTTCTCTGCCCCCGAGGTGCCACCATGGGCACCCCATGGCACGGAGGGGACATGCTGGGAGCTGGCAGAGGGGGTGCGCACCCCGAAAGGTCCTGGCAGCTGTGTTGGTGCAGAGCCCAGGTGGGCACGGGGTGTCCCTGTGCCAGGGTGGGGTGTCCCTGTGGATATGGGGGTGCGTGGGGTGTCCCTGTGCCACGAAAAGGTGTCCCTGGGGATTTGGGTGTCCTCTGCTCTTTTGGGGGATTTCAACCCCCCCCGTGTCCTGGCTCCAGTGCCACCAGGTGTACCCCGGTCCCCAAGAGCAGGATGTGTCACCGCGGCCTCGCCAGCGAATCCCAGGCCTGTGGAACCCCTCGGGCAGTCCTGGCAGGACTGGGAAGTGTTGGGGCTCGAGGATGGGAAAAGGTTCTCAGGACGGGGTTCCCAAAGCTGGAATGGGGGGCACGGCCTGAGCACCCCAAAACCTACACTGGGGAAGGTCAGCAGGGCTGCGACCACGGGTTTGGTGTCTCCTGTGCCGCGCTGGCACCGTGGCCGTGCCCTTTTCCCTGCCCTCCCTCCGCAGCCGCTCCAGCTGCGGGGGGATAACAATAAATAATGCCCGAGCTGACGCCGAGGGCGCAGCTGCGGCCTTGGATCCGGCGGCCCCGGCATTCCCGGCTGTTGTTGTGCTGGGGCCGTGGCGTGGGCACGGACGTGGGCACGGATGCGGGCACGGGAGTGCGGACGTGGCCCGAGCGTCGTCGCCGCCTCGGCTCTTCCCACACAAAATGGTTCCCGGCGCCCTGATCCCGCCGGAAAAGCCGCTGATCCGCCTACAACCCCTTTCCTTCCCGGCAGCTCCGCGCCAACCTGTGGGGTTTGGGGTTTGGGGTGTGGGTCTGGTGCCACCACACCCTGTGCCACGTCGCTTGTCCCCAGGACTCCTTCGGTGCCACGTTCCGGGAAAGCGCCTCGGCCGTGTCCCGCTGCTCCGCAGTGGGGAAGCGGATCTGGGATTGGGGTCCCTTTCCCAAATCGGTGTTTGGTCCCCATTGCCACCATCCCGGTGCCGGATCCACCACCCTCATCCCAGCTCCTTCATCCTCATCCCGGCTCTGCCGAGCCTGTGGCAGTGCCACCATTCCCATCCCAGCGCCACCGCCCCCATCCCATCCCGATCACCCTATTCCCAGCTCCATTGCCCCATTCCCAGCTTCTCCTCGCTGTTTTCCTCCTTCCTACCCCAGGAATTTTATAATCCCTTCATTCCCGACTCAGCCGGAGGGAGGGAGAGCCGTTGACTTCCAACCGGGATCCCTCCGGAATTGGGATCGAGCATCCCAAAATCAGGGCCTGGCTTGGGGCTGCTCTCTTGGAGTGACTTCCTGGCTGGATTTTAACCCTCTGGAAAAGCCCCTGGAAGCTTTGCAGGGAGGGCTCACCCAAACCAGTTCAGCACTGGTGCTACTGGAGCTCGAGGAGAGTCAGGATTTTGGGATCTAGTAAGACCCCGGAGGACGATTCCCAAGGCTCATTCTAATTCCTGGGAGCTGGGACAGAATTCCTGTTGATTTTTTTGGTCGAGTTCGTTCTTTTCCAGTGGGAAGCGA
>NW_008238634.1:1064420-1064859 GCF_000691975.1 Corvus brachyrhynchos
TTTCCCTAAATATTCCCAACCTCGTAGAATCCATGGCCGGGAGCAGCTCGGTGCCAACAGCACTTCCCAAACTTGTCCTTTAATAGAAAACCGCCCCGAAATGGAAGCTGAGCTTTCCAAGGGAATATTCCCTCCATGAGGATAATTCCGGAGGGACGGGAATTGTAATAGAGGGGAATTTTTCAGTATTGCCAAGGAAGGAGAGAAATTTAAAATTATATAAAAATTATATAAAAATTATATGAAAATTATATGAAAATTATATGAAAATTATATTTAAAAAATCTTTAATTCCAATTCTTCCTTGGCATAAATTTCCTTTTTGCTCCTGGCTTTCCGAACTATTATTTCCAGCATGAAATGCTCCGTTTTCCAAAAAAACTTTCTGGCTTCTATTTATGTCTTTAAAAAATCCTAATTTCTGGAGATTTGTCATCTT
>NW_008238634.1:1064875-1074015 GCF_000691975.1 Corvus brachyrhynchos
TTTCCCTAAATATTTATAAACTCAACACATTTGGGGCCAGAGGGCAGAACCAAACCATGACTTAACTCCAGCTTGTGGGATTTCCATGGATACCCTGCATCCAGCCTCTCTTTAATTCCATTTATTCACCTTTTTTCCCCCAATAACCGGATTTTTTTAGATTTTTGGACCCCTTCCTCCATTTTTTTCCCCTTGCAACCGTGGGAATTTTTTTTTCCCCTCACGGTTCTCCCCGTTTCCCCCACAGATGCCAAAGGGACGATCCGGGAGATCGTGCTGCCCAAAGGGTTGGACCTGGACCGGCCCAAGAGGACGCGGACGTCCTTCACGGCGGAGCAGCTCTACCGCCTGGAGCTGGAATTCCAGCGCTGCCAGTACGTGGTGGGCCGGGAAAGGACGGAGTTAGCCCGGCAGCTCAACCTCTCCGAGACGCAGGTGAGACCCGTGGTGGCACCTCCGGGCTGGGGACACCGCGGTGGCCGTGTCCCCAAGCCGTCGGATGCGCGGAGCGAGGGGACGAGGGGATGCGTGCGGTGTTTTCCCGCTGATGGTTTTCCACCATCCCGTCCTTGGAATGGTTGGAATAGAGTTGGGGACAACCCTGAGGGGTCTGTGGTGGACGCCCTCGCTGGTGGTGTCCCCTCAAATGTCCGGCAAAGGGTCAAGGGGAGGTTGGAGATGGCTTGGAGTAATCTGGGGTTGGGAAAAGTGTCCCTGGATGAGTTTTGAGGTCTTTTCCAACCCATTCCATGATCCCGTGAAAAGTGGGAAGAGGAAGGAGAGGGGGTGACAGCAGTGGGACTTTGTGGGATTGGGATGGGTGGGAGGTGCTCCCCCTTTTCCTGCGCCCCAATCCCGGCGGGATGGGGGTGTCGCTGGAATTGGGCCTGGATCTCTTCTCCATCGCCTTCCTTGGATGATGGGGAGGGATTTTCCTGGTTTTCCTGCGCTGGGGAGATCTGGGAGAATAGATCGGGTGAGCTCCGAGGTCGGTGCCTCTGATGGGGTCGTAATGGTTTTGGGCTTAGAAATTTGTAATTAAAGAGTAATAATTAGTAATTGAATAATATTAATAATAATATTTCTAGAAAATATTCGTATTATCGATATTATTATAATAATGATGAATATTCTGCCCCGTCCACCCCTTCCCTGCCGCGTCTGGCAACAGCGTCGCTTCCCTCCATTCACCTAGGAAAGAATTCCAATTTTTCCGACCCTTTTTATGGAATAAACCCATCCCAGGCTCTGAGGGCTGGGATCTGGGGAGATCCTGCTGCTGGGCGAGGGGAAAATCGGCATTCTGGGATTTTTTTGGTGGTGGAGTAGGGTGAGAAGGAGGATTTCGGGTGGGATTCGGCTGTGACAGAAGTGGCCTTGGATGCCTCTTCCCGGGGTCCCAGTGTCACCTCCATGGAGCTGGGAGTGACACAGGTGGGCTTGGCCGTGTCACCCCGCGGGAACGGCTTTGTCCCCGGCACAGGCAGCTGGTGAAGGGTCCCTCTTCTTGGAGTTCCTCTTCCTGGGGTCTCTCTTCCCCAGATTTCTCTTCCCGGGGTCCCAGTGTCACCTCCATGGAGCTGGGACAGTCACGGGTGGGCTTGGCCGTGTCACACTGCGGGAAGAGCTTTGTCCCGCTGGTGAGGGGCCCCTCTTCCCGGTGTCCCTCTTCCTGAGACCCTTCTCCTCGGGATTCCTCTTCCCGGGATCCCTCTTCCCGAGGTCTCTCCATGGAGCTGGGACAGTCACGGGTGGGCTCAGCCGTGTGGGAGCAGCTTTGTCCCCCGGCACCGGCAGCCAGTGCAGGGTCCCTTTCCCAGTGTCCCTTTTCCCACTGTGTCACCTCCACAGATCCATGAGGGACCGTGGAAAGCAGGAGCACAGGATTCCAGGGAGCTGGGAACCACACTGGGGTCCCTTTTCCCGGGATTCCTCTCCTGGAGTCCCCTGGGTCACCTCCACAGAGCTGGGAGTGACGGGGGTGGCCTTGGCCGTGCCGTGACAAGGGACAAGCTGTGTGTCCCTGGTGGGATCCCTCTTCCCAAATCCCTTTTCCCAAATCGTTCTTCCCAAATCCCTTTTCCCAAATCCCTTTTCCCGAATCCCTCTTCCCAAATCCCTCTTCCCAAATCCCTCTTCCCAAATCCCTTTTCCCAAATCCCTCCTCCCAAATCCCTCTTCCCAAGATCCCTTTTCCCAGGGTCTCTCCATGGGCTTGGCAGAGTTTGTCCCCGTGACCAGCAGGGACATGAGGCTGTGCCCAGCAGGGTGCCAGGGTTGAGAGGGCACAGCCTTTCCTTAGGGATAAAATTCCCGTCTTTTCCCGCTACTTTGGAGCCTCGCTGCTGCCTTCATCCCTGGGTGAGAAAATTCCCACCCCGTGGGCCAGGCTCTGTCGCTTCTCCTCTGCTCTCCCCTTTCCCTCACCCTTTTCCCTCCTTCATCCCTGTCTCCTTAAATTCCTTTGAATTCCTGCTTTTCACACCGTTTTTCCTTCCCCGAAGCCAATTCCCAGTTCCCAGAACCTTCTCAGCTCCCTCCCCAGCCACCCAGGCATCCATTCCCAAATTCCTCCTCTTCCTCTCCATGTCTCGTGGGATGATTTCACTCTCAGGGCATCCCCCTTTCCCTGCTTCCTGGTTTTTCATGGCCAGGATGTTTCCCTCAGGAATTCCAAGAGCTTTAAACCAAGTTTTCCAAGCCCAGTTTGGGTCTGGAGGGTGCTGATCCCACCTGGATGCGGCCTGGGGGAGGGAAAAATCACCTCCAGCCCCTCCTGTCCCCCTGCAGCTCCTCCAAATAGGGATAAATCCCAACTTTCTGAGCAATCCCAGGATTTTGGGTGCTTCTGCTGATTCATTCCCGGAGCAGCTCCCAGAATTTAGGGAATTTTAGTGGCGGATCCTCAACTAGCAGCATCTCCTGGCTTTTCTTCTTGGGAGGGGGAGGGACAGATCCTTTCCAGCCCCTCCCTGCGTTGGATTTTAATTCCAAGACCAGGAAGCCGCTCCTGGCTTTTCCCTGTGCCGGCACCCGTGGATGTGATGGGAAGCCTGAAGGGAAGGGGCCACCAGGGATGGGATTTTTTTGTGCCTGTGGATGTTTGGGAAAGGGCGGTGGGAAGAGGGGGGAGAGGATGATTCATCCCGGCGAGGAGGGAATGTGACGAGATGGGAAGAGACACGGTGTGATCGCAGCTGGAATGCTGCAGCCCAGCATTCCCGGGAGCGGATCCTGCAGAAATCCTGCTGGAAAAAGGGAAAATGGGAGATTTTCGAGCTCTGGTTTTACTTCCCTGGCACCTGATCCCGTTGTTTGGCAGAGTTGGAGGCGGGATGGGTTGGGGAGTGCGGGATTTGGGATTTTTTTTGGCTCTGAGTCCTGCTCCAAGAGGAGGGATCTGCAAGAAAAAGAGGGAATTATTGGGAGGAGAGGAGGGATCAGCCAGGGAGAGGGGGATCACCTAGAAAAGATGGGAATCACGCAGGAGAGAGGGTGGGATCATCCAGGGGAGACTAGGGATCACCCAGGGGAGATGGGATTCATCCAGAGGAGAGGAGGGATCACCCAGAAAATATAGGAATCACCTGGAAGTGAGAGTGGGATCATCCAGGGAGAGCTGGGATCGCTCAGAGGAGAGGGAAAATCACCCAGGGAAGAGGGGGATCACCCAGAAAAGATGGGAATCATCCAGGAGTGAGGGTGGGATCATCCAGGGAGAGCTGGGATCGCTCAGAGGAGGGGGAAAATCACCCTGGGGAAACGGGAATTGCCTGGAATTGAGAGTGGGATCATCCAGGGAGAGCAGGGATCTCTCAGAGGAGGGGGGAAATCACCCAGAAAAGAGGGGGATCAGCCCAGAAGAGATGGGAATCATCCAGGAATGAGGGTGGGATCATCCACGGAGAGCAGGGATCGCTCAGAGGAGAGGGAAAATCACCCAGGGAAAAGGGGGATCAGCCCAGAAAATATGGGAATCATTCAGGAATGAGGGTGGGATCACCTAGAAAATATAGGAATCACCTGGAAGTGAGAGTGGGATCATCCAGGGAGAGCTGGGATCGCTCAGAGGAGGGGGAAAATCACTCAGGGAAGAGGGGAATCAGCCCAGAAAAGATGGGAATCATCCAGGAATGAGGGTGGGATCACCCAGAAAAGATGGGAATCACTGGAAGTGAGGGTGGGATCATCCAGGGAGAGCTGGGATCGCTCAGAGGAGGGGGAAAATCACTCAGGGAAGAGGGGAATCAGCCCAGAAAAGATGGGAATCATCCAGGAATGAGGGTGGGATCATCCAAGGGAGAGCAGGGATCACCCAGGGGAGATGGGATTCATCCAGAGGAGAGGAGGGATCACCCAGAAAAGATGGGAATCACCCAGGAATGAGGGTGGGATCACCCAGAAAATAGAGGAATCACCTGGAAGTGAGGGTGGGATCATCCAGGGCAGAGGGAGAGAATTTCGGAGCTGCTTCCGCCCATCCAAGGAATTCCTCTTCCCTCCTGGGATCCACATCCCCGCTCTGCCTCCCAGTGCTTTTCCTAATTAACCCACAGATGTGATTAAACGAGTTTAATTAACCTGAGGAATGTTTCCATTGGAGAATATTTTCATGGAGATGCCGAGGCGAGCTTTGAGATCCTTGGGATGAACTGGGAAGTGACGGGGGCATCCCAAACCCATCCCAAATCCGTGGATCCGTGGATCTGGCTTTCACTGGGAAACTCCACCGGAATCCTGAAGGGAAAAGTGCCCCTTCTCAGGATTCAGGAGTCTCCAAGAGTTTTTCCAACCTCAGCCATCCCATAATTCCATGATTTCTGCCTGCTTGGCTGCTGGCAAATCCATGGGGCTTTCCTGGTGTCCCCATGGGCTCCATCCAGACCTTCCTGGGGACAACTCCTGAGCCACCCTACAGCCCAACACCCGCCCGGAGCATCCCGGGATTCCCAACATGGAGCAAAACATCTGGAAAAGGCAGAGGAGGGCTGGGAAGGTCTATTTATAGCCCGGCAATTAAGAGGAGGCTGTTAAAAATTAATCACCTCAGCTCGTTAACGGCTCCCAGTCCCCACAGGGACGGGGCTGGGGCTGCCACAGCTTTTCCTCTCCCAGGGAAAAAAAAGCAGGAAAAATAAGGCTGGGAAGAGCTGGGAGCCCCAAACCCCCGTGATTCCCATTTCCCTCTGGACTGGGACACGGTGGGAGTGATGGGATCCACCCCAGGTGATTTTGGAATTTCCAGAGGGCAGGGATAGGTGGGATCTTGGGAAGGGATTCCTGGCTGGGCTGGAATTCCCAGAGAAGCTGTGGCCGCCCCTGGATCCCTGGAAGTGTCCAAGGCCAGGCTGGATCCACCTGGGATAGTGGGAGGTGTCCCTGGCCATGGGAAAAAAAAAGCTTTAGGGTCCTTCCCAACCCAAACCAGTTGGGAATTCTGGGATCAATCCTGAGGAGGTCTCCATCCCTCCCTCATTCTATCTCTTCTGGCGGAGTTTTTTCGGGATGGGATGAATTCTCCCACCTTATTTTCCTGGAGCATTTCCCTGACCCACTTCCAGGAGGGATCTGGGCTATTCCAGAGGATCTGGGAAGAGCATCCTGCAGCTGCCAAATCCTTGGGAGCAGGTGGCAGGAGGGGAACATCAACCCCAAAGATCCCACATTTAATGGGATCAGGGTCACACCTGGATCCACCTGGAATGGAGGGGGATCCTAAATCCCAGTACCCACCGGAGATTCCTGGGATTTGGGCACCTCCAGGAGCTGCTGGATCCCATTCCCACATCCCATCCTGGGTCAGAGCACGTTCCTGGAGGTGCCCAAATCCCAGGAATCTCCGGGGGGGGAGGGACAATAAAGCCCGGCCTAAGCGAGGACGCCGCGGTGGCGGGGCCAGGCTGGCACAGCCCCGGGAGCCTCCCGAATTCCGGCATCAAGATCCCAAAAACGGGGCAGGGAGCTTGGTTGGGGTGATAAATTCTGGATTTTTTGGGAGTGTTCCTAAAATGGGGAGTGGGAAATTAATTGGGGTCTGCTGTGGGATAGATGAGTTGGGTATTTGGGATCCCGAAATATCTGGGGGTCTCCATGGTTCTCCAAGCACTGATGAAAAAATATTGGGAATAATTCACCGGGATTTTTGTCATTAAGGATTTACAATCCCCTCCCCCCTCCAAAAAAAAGAAAAAATCCCAGGATTTCAGAGTTTCTGATGGAAAATTTTGACTCCCAGTGAAGCCGAACTGGGTGTTCCCAGAACAATCCCAGCATCCTCCAAGTGTGATTTAAACGTTTTCCTGAAAAAATGATCGGATTTGGGGTTGGTGATGGGTTTTGGTGATGGTTTTGGGCCAGAATTCCCACCCTGAGGTCCCATCCAGACCCCCGGGATTTCATGGAGGGTGTCCCTGCCAGGGTGGTGTCCCCACCCATCCCAGCGCTTCCCAAAACCCCAAAAATGGGAGAATTCCCCTCCAGCTTCACTGGCGTGCCCAAATTTTCCATTTCCAAAAGGCTCTGGAGCACCCGCGAGGTTCCCTGGCTGTGAAGCCGGGAATATTCGGAATATTGGAGCAGGAGCCGGACACAGGCCCAGCTTCTGGCTGGAATTTTGGATGGGAAAGGGGCTGCGCTGGGAATGGGCTCCCAGATGAGGGTCAGGGACAATTCCCACAGCGCTGGTGGCTGGAACCACATTCCCAAAGGCGGCGGAGGAGGGTTTGGAATGGTTGGCGCAGCGGGAAGCGCTGGAATGGCGGCCGAGGGATGAATCCATCCCCGCTCTCCCAGCACGGGAAGAGGCAGAAGGGTCACGGAGCCGTCGTTACAAAACCCGCGGGTTCGGGCAGCGATCCCAAAAGATTACACAATGCTGGGATCTGGGATGTGGGATCTGAACCTACGCTGAGCCCCAGTGGGGCCGGAGAGAGGAGGGAAAAGGAGGAGAAGGAGAAGGAGGAAGGTGGTGCGGGATGATGGCGGAGCGGAGGCTCCTGCCGGCGGTCGGGAGCTAATCCCGGCCGATTCCCACTCGGCAGCCAGGAATAGCGCGGGATGGCGGAGCCGGGGGCCACGCGTGCGCCGGGAGCGCGTGACGGAGCCGGGGTCAGCGCCGGGGCAGCGCTGCCAAAAACAAACACCACTAAAAACCCCAAACACGGTCCCGGAGTCGCAGAGCAGGGTCAGGATTGGCCTGTTCGGTGGATAAACACTGGGAAAATGGGCTCCGGTGTTTTTTGGGAATGCGGGAGTGCCGGAGCGCGTGCTGATGATATTTTAGGATTTGGGTGAGCAGGGTGGGGGTTTGGGATCCCAGGCAGGAGCGATTCCCATCATGGCTCGGCCCCAGCGTGACGGGAATAGGGGATGAGGATGGAAAGCAGGAGCTGTTATGAGAGGAGGGCACTTCCCGGTCGTCTCCGTGTGGTGCTTTGGGATGCTGGGATGGATGGATGGATGGATGGATGGATGGATGGATGGAGGGATGGATGGAGGGATGGATGGGGTCAGTGCCAGGGCAGGGCTGCCCAAAAATAACCACCATTAACAATCCCAAAACATGGTCCCGGAGTCACGGAGCTGGATTCCCATTGGGCGGATGAACACGGTGAGAACGAGGGGCTCCGGTGGTTTTTGAGAATGTGGGAATGCTGGAGTGCGTCGTGTTGATATTCCTGGGATCTGGGTGGGCAGGGATGGGGGTTTGGGATCCCACTGGGATGGCTCGGGAGCAATTCCCAGTGTGATGGGAACAGCAGATGAGGATGGAAAATGGGAGGAATAAAAAGAGGAGGGCACTTCCTGGCTCTTTCAGTGTGGTGCTTTGGAATGCTGGGATGGAGGGATGGATGGAGGGATGGATGGAGGGATGGAGGGAGGGATGGAGGGATGGATGGATGGAGGGAGGGATGGATGGAGGGATGGATGGAGGGATGGAGGGAGGGATGGAGGGATGGATGGATGGAGGGAGGGATGGATGGAGGGATGGATGGAGGGATGGAGGGAGGGATGGAGGGATGGATGGATGGAGGGAGGGATGGATGGAGGGATGGATGGAGGGATGGAGGGAGGGATGGAGGGATGGATGGATGGAGGGAGGGATGGATGGAGGGATGGATGGAGGGATGGAGGGAGGGATGGAGGGATGGATGGATGGAGGGAGGGATGGATGGAGGGATGGATGGAGGGATGGAGGGAGGGATGGAGGGATGGATGGATGGAGGGAGGGATGGATGGAGGGATGGATGGAGGGATGGAGGGAGGGATGGAGGGATGGATGGATGGAGGGAGGGATGGATGGAGGGATGGATGGAGGGATGGATCCATGGATGGATGGATGGATGGATGGACAGACGGATGCACAGATGGCTGGATGGATGGATGGATGGACGGACGGATGCACAGATGGCTGGTTTCTGGGCCAAAAACCCACACAAACCCCCAGCTCACGGAGATCCATGGAATGATGAGCTCCCACCCTTGGCCCATCCCCGGAGCGATGGGACTCTCGGCCTGCGGTGAGGGGTCTCCGTTGGGATTCCCCACCTGGGATTAATTCCTTTTGTGGCTCAGAGGTGCCTGGGGAAGGGCGGGGATGGGAACAGCAGCCCTGTGTCCCCAGGCCAGGAATCCCAGCCTCCCGCGCTCTCTGAGGTCACGGCACCAGATTCCAGGGCTCCAACCCCACCTGGGCAGGTCCTGGTGCTGGCAGCCGTGGAGAACCGGCACGGAGCCGACACCGTGGGCTCCAGGTGGTTCCGTAGGCCCCGGATAACGCCGTGGTCCCATTTTTATTCCCGTGCGCTGCTTCCTGCACCCTGCCTGGGATCAGGGAATTGGGACGGGCGGGGAGATGCGGGAGACGCGACCCCATCCTGAAGCTCCGCTTTGGGAAGCGCGTGCGGCTCCTCGGATGCCGGCGGGATCCGGCATTCTGAGCGCGGTGACATTTGGGGTGACATTCCGGGTGCCAGGGAGAAGAGAACGTGACGCCTTCCTGGAGTCGAGGGGATGAATCCTTAGGGAAGGGATTCGTGGGAGGAGGAGAAATCCACCAGGATCTCGGGAGCTCGTTTGGTTGTGAAATAGGGAGCGGGAAAACAAAATAAAATAAAATAAAATAAAATAATAAAATAAAA
>NW_008238634.1:1074333-1075273 GCF_000691975.1 Corvus brachyrhynchos
AGAAAAATAAAATAAAATAAATAAAATAAAATATAAAATAAAATAAAATAAAATAAAATAAAATAAAATATGAAAGATAAAATAAAATAAAATAAAATAAAATAAAATATGAACGATAAAATAAAATATAATACGAAAAATATAATAAAATATGAAAAATATAATAAAATGTGAAAATATAATAAAATACGAACAATGAAATCAAATCAAATGAAAAATTAAATGAAATAAATTGAAAAATGAAATTAAATTAAATGGAATAAAATAAAATAAAATAAAATAAAATAAAATAAAAATAGTAAAATGAAAGCAAATTGGCTCAGGGAAAAGGAAGAGAATGGAATAAAAAATGGGGAAATAAAATAAAATAGAATAAAGCAAAATAAGTTGAAATAGGGTAGGAGAGAGCAAGATAAAATAAAGTAGAAGATAATTCGATTCAATTTAATAGAAGACGAGAATAAAATAAAGAATGAAATGAAATGAAATAATGAAATGAAATGAAATGAAATGAAATGAAATGAAGTGAAATAAAATAAAATAAGGAAAATCATCAATATCACAATATATAAACATATAATTTAAAAGAAAATATAATATGACATAAAATATGTATTACATTATATATTACATTAAATGCCTTCTATATTCTATATTATGTATTATATATTCTATATTCTATATTATATATTCTATATTCTATATTATATAATAATAATAGATATTACTATTGTTATAACTTAATACAAAAAAACCAGGCAATAGAATATTTAACATACAATAGAAAACAGAATAAAATACAAGAAAATACTTATAGAAAATACCTAATAACGAATACACATTTATCTATTTCTCTAAAATAGCGGGTATATCTAGAATTTATAGATATATTTCATTTCCCAAAAATCAACTCAATATTTACACGCTCTCACAGCTCCCT
>NW_008238634.1:1075532-1076868 GCF_000691975.1 Corvus brachyrhynchos
GGGATGTTGGGAAGGAATTGCTGGCTGGGAAGATGGGGAGGGGCTGGGCTGGAATTGCCAGAGCAGCTGGGGCTGCCCCTGGATCCCGGGGAATGCCCAAGGCCAGGTTGGGATGGACTTGGATCCACCCTGGGATAGTGGGAGGTGTCCCTGCCCGTGGAACTGGAAGGGATTCAAGGTCCCTCCCATCCCAAACCATTCCGGAATTCTGGGATTTATAAATCCCTGCTCTCCTCACACCTCAGCCGGGGCCGTGTCTCGCACGCTGCCTCTCCCGGAGCTTTTCCGGGCCATCCGCACGGCTCCGTCCTCCCTGTCCCCGGAGTGTCCCCTGCCCGTGTCACCTCCCGTGTCCCATCCCTGGGCACATCCAGAGGCGCTTCCCTGCATCCGCCTCCAACCCCACTGGAATGTCCTGTGTGGGGCTGGGGATTTGGAGCTGCCAGCAGCCCTGGGCGATCCCGGGAATTCTGACCCCTTGTCCCCAGAGCAAAACATCTGGGAATCGGTTTTCCCTGGGAAAGGATGGCCTTGATCTCGCTCTCCTTCCCACCATGGATTGGCAGGAAAAAAGGTATTCCAGAGGGCTGGAGTGGTGCCCACGGGGAATATTCTTTGCCCTTCCTCCGGGATAAACTGGGAATGGTGCCACCGCTGCGCCACCAGTTGGCCCAGGGATGTGGATGAGGAAGGAATTTGCAGTTTCAGGGAATAAAACCTCATCAAAGCCAATTTGGGCAAGTTCTCCATGGGATTTGTGGAAGAATCCCGAGTGGGAGGAGCTGGAGTTGAGGGGGGGTGGAGCAGGATGGAGGATGAGGCCGGAGGGGAATTACTCATGGATGTGTCAAGGATTGAGCTGATCCACATCCACCGGGAGGAATTTGAGGATAATGGAGGCTGAAAAGGACAGGGAGCCACTAATTGGGGACAGGCTGGGGACAAACTTCAGCCACGCGGCTGGGAGATGTCACCGGGGCGGCTGGGGACGGGCTGGGGTCACCCTGCGGGATCGAGGGGACATTTTTGGGGTGCAGTGCTGGGATCTGCGGCGTGGTGGGCACGGAGAGGAGCTGGGGAGGGGAATCCGGGATGGGGGAATCTCCTCAGAAAGGCTCCTCTTGCCCTACGGACCCCATTCCGCAGCGGAATTCCGTGTCAGGATCATCGTGGAGCCATGGAATGGTTTGGGTTGGGAAGGGATCTTCAATCCCAGCCCATTCCAACCCCGACACCTCCCACTATCCCAGGGTGGATCCAAATCCATCCCAACCTGGCCTTGGGCACTGCCAGGGATCCAGGGGCAGCCCCAGCTGCTCTGGCAATTCCAGCCCAG
>NW_008238634.1:1076918-1078138 GCF_000691975.1 Corvus brachyrhynchos
CAGCCAGCAATTCCTTCCCAACATCCCAGCCCAAGCTCCCCTTTCCCACTGGGAAGCCATTCCCTGCCTCCTGGCCCCCCACCCCCTGGCCCCAGTCCCTCTGCAGCTCTCCTGGAGCCCCTTTAGGCCCTGCAAGGGGCTCGCAGCTCTCCCTGGCTCCTTCCCTTCTCCAGGGCAACATTCCCAGCTCTCCCAGCCTGATCCAGAGCAGAGGGGCTCCAGAGTCCTGGAATGCTTTGGGTGGGAAAGGACCTGGAATCCCATCCCATCCCACTCCATCCATGGGCAGGGACACCTCCCACTGTCCCAGGTGGATCCAAGCCCCAGTGTCCAGCCTGGCCTTGGGCACTGCCAGGGATCCAGGGGCAGCCCCAGCCGCTCTGGGAAGCCTTGCTGGGCTCAGCAGGGATCGTCTGGAATCCCATCAGAGCAGGAACATGGAGGGACAGGAGCCAGGGAATGGCTTCCCACTGGAAAAGTGGAGATTTAGATGGGATATTGGGAAGGAATTGCTGGCTGGGAGGCTGGGGACGGGCTGGGCTGGAATTGCCAGAGCAGCTGGGGCTGCCCCTGGATCCCTGGGAATGTCCAAGGCCAGGTTGGATCCACCTGGGATTGTGGGAGTGTCCTGGGGCAGTGGGATCTTGGAGCAGCCCCTGGTTTGGGATCAGGGATGGGGCTGCTCCTCATCCCAGAGGATGCTCCAGAGCCTCCCACTGGCTCCAACCTCCCCAGAAGAGCGGGATGGGGCTGGAGATGTCAAACCTGATCCATGGGCTCATCGTGTCCATCCTCAAGGACAACATCCTGGTGATGGGATCCTGAATTGCTGGATAGGGAATGTTTGGAGCAGAGAGTGCTGGGAACGTCCATCCTGTACGGATCCACACCAGGCCTTCGTTAAGGTGTCACTAATTAGATGGGTTTTGGGGCTGCCTGGATCCTCTCTGGCCCCACCACTGTGGGTTTGGGATCTGCAATTCCCAGGATTCAGCTGCTCCAGGAGATGGGACAATTCTTTGTCAGGTCACCATGTCCAGGGACCATCCCAGTGGTCAGCATGGAGTGACCAGTGGGGGTCAGTGGCATGGGGACATCAGCTCTGGGCACCTGGCTGTGTTTCCAAAACCATGCCAGTGGTCAGCATGGAGTGACCAGCGGGGTCAGTGGCGTGGGGACACCACTCCCGATGGCCTGGTGGCAGTGAGGGCCTCCGTGTC
>NW_008238634.1:1078711-1079872 GCF_000691975.1 Corvus brachyrhynchos
CCGGGGCGTTGTGGGGGCCGGGAGCCGCGGGCTGGGGGCCCTGGGGTGGGCAGGGCAGTTTTGGGGCGCGGGGATCCCGAGGGACTCGCTCCTGGCCTCCGCCAGGATGGGGCGTGGGGGTCACCAGGCGGGTGGGTACCCAGGAATCCAGGGGCACCAGAAGCCACCCTGTTCCCTCACGAGTCAGCCTGGGCCAGGAATTTGGGGTTGAGGAGCATCTCCAAGGAGAATCCAGCCTGTCCCATAGCTCAGCATTCCCGGGAAATGCCGAGAGGGAGAGCCGAGCACGGCTTGGGGTGGGGGGAGCCCCGAGCTCTGGGCTCCCATCCTCAAGGTCCCATCCCTGGAGCGACATTCCTTGGGTCCCATCCCAGGGAAAGGAGCCTGGGGTCCCTGGGATCCCATCCCTGGGCTCCTGTCCCGTGTCCCATCCCTGGAGTGCCATCCATGGCGGCCCCATTCCAGGGACAGGAGCCTGGGGTCCCTGGGGTCCCATTCCTGGGCTCACACCCCTGGGCTCCATCCCAAGTCCCATCCATGGGGTCCCATCCCAAGGACAGGAGCCTGAGGTCCCATTCCTGGGGTCCCATCCCTGGGGTCCCATTCCTGGGATCCCATCCCAAGGACAGGAGCCTGGGGCCCCATTCCTGGGGTCCCATTCCTGGGGTCCCATTCCTGGGGTGCCATCCATGGTGTCCCATCCCAAGGACAGGAGCCTGAGGTCCCATTCCTGAGGTCCCATTCCTGGGGTCCCATCCCAAGGGCAGGAGTCTGAGGTCCCATTCCTGGGTCCCATTCCTGAGGTCCCATTCCTGGGGTCCCATTCCTGGGGTGCTATCCATGGGGTCCCATCCATGGTGTCCCATCCCAAGGACAGGAGCCTGGGGCCCCATTCCTGGGTCCCATTCCCGGGGTGCCATCCATGGGCTCCCATCCCTGGGCTGCTCTCCCAAACCCCATCCCCAGGCTCCCATTTTTGTGCTCCCATTCCCGGGGTCCCACCCTCAGCCTTCACTCCCTGGGAGTCCCACCTGCAGGCTCCGGACCCTCTCCCTGCCGGCTCCTCAGGAATTCTCCCTTTCCCTGGAAGCGCGGAGGGAGGATCTGGCTTGGGGGTTAATTTTAATTACGTCTCTCTCTCTCTCTCTCGTATCTCTCGCT
>NW_008238634.1:1081703-1081937 GCF_000691975.1 Corvus brachyrhynchos
CCCCCCCCCCCGCCGCTGTTGGTTAATTAATTCATTCATAACCATAATTAACACTGACCACCCCACCCCACCCCCGGGTTGCTGCTCCTTATGGGGACACATCCCCCGGCCCGCGAATTCCCCGGATTTTGCAGGGAAATATTTAAAATAAATGATTTTATGAGAAGCTTTCCGGCATTTTTTTTCCCCGATAACCGAGGATTTTTTTTTTTTTAGGGAATTTTATTTATTGGA
>NW_008238634.1:1081989-1084319 GCF_000691975.1 Corvus brachyrhynchos
GGGACAGGTGACAATCCTACCTGTCGCCCCCCCCCGCCGCCGGCACCGACCTGGAATTCGCCTGGAATTGCTCCAACCGCGGCATCCCAACGATGTTTGGGATTTTCCAGGACACCCCTAATCCCTTAATTTATGTTGATCCCGCCTCTCCCATCCCTCCCGATCCAGGTGGAGCCAGGACAGGGAAGCGGCCGTGTCCCCACCTCTGGAATTCTGTCCCCAACCCCACGCGGGCCTCACTTGGTTTTGCTTTTCCCTCTTCCCAGGCCACTCCAGCGGGGGATTTTTCCAACCCGGAAAAATTCCTGGGATGAAATCTGGTGGAGAAGTGACCCCCAGACCCCTCAACCTCCGTGGCTGGAGGGGATTTGGGGACATTTCGGGGAAACCAAAGCCCGGGTTGGGATGAGGGGAGGGGGGGAAGTCCCTGATGTGGGAGCTTCCTTGGGAATTTCCTCCCGCTTCTCCAGCGATGCCGAGGGATCCGCGGGAATCCCGGGCTGCTCCTTTTTGCCCATTTGACCCCAAAAGGCGCTTCCGCAAATTTTGGCTTCTCCGAAGTTCCCTTCTCCCAAGCGAAGCTGTCGCGGGGCTCGGGGACACCTTGGGGACACCCCCAGTTTGTCCTACTCGGTGCCAGGGGCTCCTCCAGTCTGGGATGATTGGAAAACCAACAGCTGGATGTGGAATTTTAAGGGAAAATGTGCTTTCTCGTGGTTTCTAATGTTAATAAAAGTCACCTCCTGCCTCCTGCAGCCTCCTCCTCCATCGCCTGTGGGATCCAGGGCTGGGCGTCCCCCTCAATCCCACCCTCTTCCCATCCTTATCCCAATCCCTATCCCTATCCCCATCCCCATCTCTTTCCTTATCTCATACCCCTTACCTTTTATCCCTATCCCTTATCGCTGTTCCATTTCCTTATCTTTTATCTCTACCCCTACCTCTCTACCCTTCTGCCTACCCCTATCCCCATCCCTACCCCTTATCGCTCTCCCGCTGTCCCTACCGTTATCCCTTATCCCTGTTTTTATGCCCTATCTCTGGTCCCTACCCCATCCCTTATCTCTGTCTTTATTCCTTATCCCTGCTCCTATTCCCATCCCTATCCCGCCCCCTATCATTGCCTGTATCCCTCTCCCTACACCATTCCCTACCCCTTACCCCTACTCCTTATCCCTACCCCTATCCCTTAGCCCCATCCTTATTTTCATCCCTAACCCTTATCCCTATCCTTACTCTCATCGCTTATCTCTATCCTTATTCTTTAGCCCTGTCCCTTATCTCTATCCCTATCCCTATCCTTTATCCCTATCCCCACCCCTTATCTCTAGCCCTACCCCTTATCGCTAGCCCTCGCCCTAATCCCCATCCCTACCCCTTATTCCTTATTCCTACCCCAATGCCTCATCCCTATCCTTATTCCTTGTCTCTACCCTTTATCCCTATCCCTCTTCTGATCCCGGTCCTTTATCCCTATCCCTACCCCTCTGCCCCTTATCGCTATCCGTACCCCTATCCTGCATCCCTGTTCTCATTCCTTATCCCTATCCCCATCCCTACCCCTTATCCCTATCCCAATCCCCATCCCTACCCCTTATCCCTATCCCAATCCCCATCCCTACCCCTTATCCCTTATCTCTATCCCTATCCCTATCCCTACCCCTTATCCCTTATCTCTATCCCTATCCCTTTCCTTGTCTCCGACCCCTTAGCCCTGTCCCTTATCCCTACTCCTTATGCCATTCCCTATCCCTTATCCCTTTCCCTATCCTTATCCCTATCCCATTACCTCTCCCTATCCCTCTCCCTAGGCCATTCCCTATCCCATACCCATTCCCTATCCCTATCCCTATGCCATTCCCATTCCCTCTCCCTATCCCTATCCCTTTCCCTATCCCTATTCCTATCCCTATGCCATTCCCATTCCCATTCCCTCTCCCTCTCCTTATCCCATTCCCTCTATGCCATTCCCTAACCCTAACCCTATCCCATTCCATATCCCTATCCCTATGCCATTCCCATTCCCTCTCCCTATCCCTATCCCTTTCCCTATCCCTATTCCTATCCCTATGCCATTCCCATTCCCATTCCCTCTCCCTCTCCTTATCCCATTCCCTCTCCCTCTCCCTCTCCCATTCTCTCTCCCGATCCCTCTCCCTATCCCTATCCCTCTCCCGATCCCTCTCCCTATCCCATTCCCTTATTCCTCTCCCGATCCCTCTCCTTCTCCCTCTCCCTATCCCATTCCCTATCCCATTCTCTTACTCCTCTCCCTATCCCACTCCCGATCCCTCTCCCTATCCCATTCCCTACCCCCATCCCGGCTCCCG
>NW_008238634.1:1086527-1086822 GCF_000691975.1 Corvus brachyrhynchos
CGCCACCCCCCCCCTTGGCCCCCCCCCCCCTGCCAGTTGGACAGGCATGGGGCAGCCGTCACCCCACAATCCCACCACCCTCCACCCCACAAGAAACCCCCCATCCCTCCACCCTTCCTCTTGGCTCCCTTTCCTTTAGGATCCAGCCCTGGAATCCCCATCCCCTCACCTCCCACCCCCCTCCAGCCCTGTTTTGTCTGCCACGGCGAGCCGGGCGATTGAATTTCCCTATTTTTTCCCCCTTTTTTTATTTTTCCCCCCCCTCTCCTCCTTCCCTTCACGCTTGGCTGGGGCT
>NW_008238634.1:1086900-1087607 GCF_000691975.1 Corvus brachyrhynchos
GAACCCCCCCGCCGGGCTTTTCACGGCCCCTGCCGGCCTGGGACAGGCCCGTGGGGTTGACAGCGCGGCACAAAGTGACACAGGGCACAATGGGCAGGTTGAGGAGGCGGCCAGAGGGGTGTGGGTAGGGGGAAGGAAGCGGTCACTTAGGGATTGTCGGAAAAATCCCAGGGTGGGTTTAGGGTTGAGAGGGATTTGGAGGCGGGAGTTGCTGGCGCCTTCTGGGAATTGGGATTGAAATTGGGCGTTCCTGGAGTCCTAAAATGCCAGCCTGGGTTGGGTTGGGTTGGGAAAGGACCTTAAATCCCACCCAGTGCCACCCTGTGCCATGGCAGGGACACTTCCCGCTGTCCCAGGTTGCTCCAAGCCCCGTCCAACCTGGCCTGGAACACTTCCAGGGATGGCGCAGCCACAGCTTCTCTGGGAATTCCACTCCAGGGCCTCCCCACCCTCAGAGGTGGGGAGGAATTTCTTCCCAATATCCCATCCATCCCTGCCCTCTGAAATGGGGTTTTTGAATACTCCCAGGGATGGTGATTCCACCACTTCCAGTGTTTGACCACTCTTCCAGTGAGGAAATCTTTCCCAATATCCAACCTGAACCTCCCCTGGTGCAACTTGAGTCCATTTCCCTTTGACCCACCACTGTTTTCCTGAGAAAAGAGGAACGCCAGGAGCCATGAATGACTTTGTTACCTGTCCAGGGC
>NW_008238634.1:1089167-1093292 GCF_000691975.1 Corvus brachyrhynchos
CTCCTCCTCCTCACCTCCTCCTCCTCCTCCTCCTCTTCTTCTCCTCCTCCTCCTCATCCTCTTCTTCTCCCTCTCTTCTTTCTCCTCTTTCTTTCCTTTCTCCTCCTCCTTCTTCCTCTCCTTCTCGTCTTCCTTCACCTCCTCCACCTCCTCCACCTCCTCCTCCTCCTCTTCTTCTCCTCCTCCTCCTCTTCTTCTTCTTGTTCTTCTCCTCCTCTTCCTCTCCTCCTCCGTCTCTTCTTTTTCCTCTTCCTTTCCTTTCTCCTGCTCCTTCTTCCTCTTCTTCTCGTCTTTCTTCACCTCCTCCTTCTCCTCCTCCTCTTCTTCTTCTCCTCCTCCTCTTCTTCTCCTCCTCCTCCTCTTCTTCTCCTCCTCCTCCTCTTCTCGTCCTCCTCCTCCTCCTCTTCTTCTTGTTCTCCTCCTCATCCTTCTCCTCCTTTTCTTCTCCTTCTCCGTCTCTTCTTTTTCCTCTTCCTTTCCT
This sequence comes from Corvus brachyrhynchos, assembly GCF_000691975.1. Taxonomy (NCBI): domain Eukaryota; kingdom Metazoa; phylum Chordata; class Aves; order Passeriformes; family Corvidae; genus Corvus; species Corvus brachyrhynchos. The sequence goes on from NW_008238634.1 coordinate 1,089,649, forward strand.
TTCTCGTGCTCCTTCTTCCTCTTCTTCTCGTCTTTCTTCACCTCCTCTTCCTCCTCTTCCTCCTCCTTCTCCTTCTCCTCTTCTCCTCCTCCTCCTCCTCCTCCTCTTCTCCTCCTCCTCCTCTTCTCGTCCTCCTCCTCCTCCTCTTCTTCTTGTTCTTCTCCTCTTCCTTCTCCTCCTCTTCCTCTCCTTCTCCTCCCTCTCTTCTTTTTCCTCTTCCTTTCCTTTCTCGTGCTCCTTCTTCCTCTTCTTCTCGTCTTTCTTCACCTCCTCTTCCTCCTCTTCCTCCTCCTTCTCCTTCTCCTCTTCTCCTCCTCCTCCTCCTCCTCCTCTTCTCCTCCTCCTCCTCTTCTTCTCCTCCTCCTCCTCTTCTTGTTCTTCTCCTCATCCTTCTCCTCCTCTTCCTCTCCTCCTCCTCCTCTTCTTCTTGTTCTTCTCCTCTTCCTTCTCCTCCTCTTCCTCTCCTTCTCCTCCCTCTCTTCTTTTTCCTCTTCCTTTCCTTTCTCCTCCTCCTTCTTCCTCTTCTTCTCGTCTTTCTTCACCCCCTCCACCTCCTCCTCCTTCATCATCGTCTTCTTTTTCCCCTCTTCCTCCTCTTCTTCTCCTTCTCCTCTTCTTGTTCTCCTCCTCTTCCTCATCCTTCCCCTCGTCCTTCTCTTCTTCTTCTCCTCCTCCTCCGTCTCCTCTTCTTCCTCGTCCTTCCCTTCCTCCTCCTCCTCCTTCTTCCTCTTCTCCTTCTCTTTCTCGTCTTTCTTCACCTCTTCCACCTCTTCCTCCTCCCTCGTCTTCTTCTTTTTCTCCTCTTCCTTCTCTTCTTCTTCCCCTCTTTCATGTCCTTCTCCTCCTCCTCCTCCTCTTCTTCACCTTCTCCTCCTCCTCCTCTTCTTCTTTCTCTTCTTCTCCTGCTTCTTCTCTCTCACCTCCTCTTCCTCCTCTTCTCTCCTCGTTCCTCTCTTCCTCCTCGTTCTCATCCTGTTCCACCTTCCCCTCCTTCTTTTTCTTCTTCCTCTTCTCCTCTACCTCCTCCACCTTCTCTTCTTCTCCTCCTTCTTCTCCTGCTCCTCCTCATTCCTCTTCTCTTCCTCCTCCTTCTTATTTTTCTCCTTCTTTTTCTTCTCCTCCTCCTCATCCTCCTCATCCTCCTTCTCCTCCTCCTCCTCACTCCCCATCCCGCCCCCCTTTCTGGGCTGTCCCTTGGCGTTGCTGTCGTGGTTTCCTTCTCTGTCGCAACAGAACATCCCAGAGCCAGGCATGGATGAGAGGCTGGAATGAGCCCTGGCAGTGTCCAAGGCCAGGCTGGACAGGGCTTGGAGCAACCTGGGATGGTGGAAGGAGTCCCTGCGTGGCACTGGATGGGTTTAAGTCCCCTTCCAACCCAAACCATTCCATGATGTCCAGAGATCCCTGTCCACCTCCACCATGCCAGGACTGGGTGCAGGGAGGGATGGATGGATGGATGGATGGAGGGATGGAGGGAGGGATGGATGGATGGAGGGATGGATGGAGGGATGGAGGGATGGATGGGTGGAAGGATGGATGGAAGGATGGATGGATGGAGGGAGGGATGGATGGATGGATGGATGGATCCATGGAGGGATGGATGGATGGATGAAGGATGGACGGAGGATGGATGGATGAAGGATGGATGAAGGATGGATGGAGGATGGATGGATGGATCCATGGAGGGATGGATGGAGGGATGGATGGATGGATGGATGAAGGATGGACGGAGGATGGATGAAGGATGGACGGAGGATGGATAGATGGATCCATGGAGGGAGGGATGGATGAAGGATGGACGGAGGATGGACGGAGGATGGATGATGCCTCATCCATTTCCATCACCCAAGAGCTCGGCCAGTGTTCGGGTGTCACCCCACGGGACACCACTGGTGCTGCCAGAGGCTCCCATATTCCCAGTGGGAAGAGCCATCCCGGTGGAGCCAGAGGGAAGCCAGGAGTGTCCCCAAGCTGTGGCAGCCACTGGGACCAAGCTGGACACCCCTGTACCGGGAGAAGGGACACTCCCAATGTCCCTGTCCCACGTGGGTGGCTCTGGGGCTGCCAAGGGGGTTTGGGAGAGAAGAAAAGATCCCAGGAACTCCTGCCAGGAGAAGGGAAGGTGGAGGGGTTGGGAAGGGAGCGGGAATGGGAATAAAAGGCCGGATGGTCACTTTGGGAAGGAAGAAGACAAAAATCAGGGAGGGGGTTCCCGGTGTGCCGGCCCCTCCGGAGGCTGAATGGGTGAGCAGCAGGAACCGGCGTTAATTGGGGGAGGCAGAGAAGGCTAATTAGCTAATTAGCTCTTGGAGTGGGGCTGGGAGAACCTCGTGGGGCTCAGCAAGGCCAAGGGTGGGAGAAGCTGGGATGGGGCACAAATCCAGGATTGGGAGCAGCCCTGGGAGAAGGCAGAGGGAAAGGAGGAATTCTGCCCCTCTGCCCCGCTCAGGTGAGGCCCCACCTGTGGAGCTGCTCCAGCTCCTGGATCCCAACTCCTGGAGGACGTGGAGCTGCTGGAGAGAGTCCAGAGGAGGTTCTGGAGCTGCTCTGGATCAGGCTGGGAGAGCTGGGAATGTTGCCCTGGAGAAGGGAAGGAGCCAGGGAGAGCTGCGAGCCCCTTGCAGGGCCTAAAGGGGCTCCAGGAGAGCTGCAGAGGGACTGGGGCCAAGGGCTGGAGGGCCAGGAGGCAGGGAATGGCTTCCCAGTGGGAAAGGGGAGCTTGGGCTGGGATGTTGGGAAGGAATTGCTGGCTGGGAGGGTGGGGAGGGGCTCGAGGGGGCCGGGCGAGAATTGCCAGACCACCTGGGGCTGCCCCTGGATCCCTGGCAGTGCCCAAGGCCAGGTTGGGATGGACTTGGATCCACCTGGGACAGTGGGATGTGTCCCTGGGATGGAATTCATGGGCTTTAAGGTCCTTCCCAACCCAAACCAGCCTGGAATTCTGTGATCCCATCGCAGAAATATCCGGCATCACTGGCACGGGCCGTGCTGTGCCCTGGGTGAGGGAAGGCGACACCGAGGGTCCCCTTGTGCCATGGGGGTGACCCCAGAGTGCCCTGTGGGGTGTCCAGGGATTGGGCTGTGTCCAGCAAGGAGAAACGGGACCCATCCCCAGAAATGAAGTCCCTGGGGCTGTCGCAGCCGGGGGACAATGCCACCATCCCCACGGGGACATCCAGGCCGCGGCAAGGCCGGGACCCCATCCCCACAGGCGGTGGGAGAGAGGCGGGAGCCCTCCAGCTGGCCCGGCCTCTCCAATCCTATTAGGATCAGGTGGGAATCCCAAACCGCGGTGTGGGAGAGGGGGCAGGGGATGAAAGGGCCCGGCGCGGTCAGCGGGGCCGGGGCGGCGTTCGCGGTTTGACACATCCTGGGATGATCAAGGCACGGCTTAGAGCCGGATCAGTTCCCCCACACCTGCACCCGCCGGGAGCCCATCCCAATGCCGGCGTTCCCGGCCCCAGGAACACAATCCCAGTGTTCCTGGCATTCCCGGGAGCTGATTCCAGTCCCGGCGTTCCCAGGAGTTGATCCCAATCCCGGCATTCCAGGAGTTGATCCCAATCCCGGCGTTCCCAGGAGTTGATCCCAATCCCAGTGTTCCTGGAATTCCTGGGAGCCGATCCCAATCCCGGCGCTCCCTG
>NW_008238634.1:1093443-1095919 GCF_000691975.1 Corvus brachyrhynchos
GAGGGGCTGGGCTGGAATTGCCAGAGCAGCTGGGGCTGCCCCTGGATCCCTGGGAATGCCCAAGGCCAGGCTGGACACTGGGGCTTGGATCCACCTGGGATAGTGGGAGGTGTCCAGGGAACTTTCCCTGGTGCTGCCGGGAGGGACAAGGGGACACTTTCCTGCTGTCCTCTGGTGGCATTCCCAGCTGTGACATCCCTGCCGGGCACCTGGGGACACCTCCAGAAGGTGACACAGTCCCTGGGCAATCCCTGGAAGCCACCAGGGAGTGACATTTCCCGCAGGACGGAAGCTCCGCGTGTCCAGTTTGGCCACCACTGGTCACTTGGGGGTGTCACTGGGACAGGGAATGGGACAGAGGAAGGGACAGGATTTGGGGCTGGGACCCCCCCCGGGGGGCTGTGACACTGACGGTGTCCCCTCCCCCAGCCTACAGGACCGTGTGTGGTGTCAACGGGCCACTGGTGGTGCTGGACAACGTCAAGGTAGGACCCTGGCTGGGTGACAAGGGGACAGCTCGGCGGGGTCACCTGGGGCTGTGTGGGGACCCCAGTGCTGAGGGTGCAACGGGGACAGTGTGTCCCCCGTCCCCTGCCGCCTGTCCTCTGTCCCTTCCCCTCTGTCCCCTGAGCTGTCCCCTGTCCCATCCCTCCTGTCCCCTGGGATGTCCCCCGGGCTGTCCCCTCCTCTCTGGGCTCCGAGCTCCCTCCTCTGGACGCGGTCGGCAGCAGAGCCCTGTCCCACCCACCTGCGCGCGCGGGTGGCGTGTCCCCGTGTCCGTGTGTCCCCGTGTCCGTGTGTCCGTATGTCCCCGTGTCCGCGTGTCCGTGTGTCCCCGTGTCCGCGTGTCCCCGTGTCCGGGTGTCCCGTGTCCGTGTGTCCCCATGTCCGTGTGTCCCGTGTCCGTATGTCCCCGTGTCCCCGTGTCTGCATGTCCCGTGTCCGGGTGTCCCCGTGTCCGGGTGTCCCCATGTCCGTGTGTCCCCATGTCCGTCTGTCCCCGTGTCCGTATGTCGCTATGTTCCGTGTGTCCCCATGTCCGTGTGTCCCCATGTCCGTATGTCCCCGTGTCCGTGTGTCCCCATGTCCGTGTGTCCCCATGTCCGTATGTCCCCGTGTCCGTGTGTCCCCATGTCCGTGTGTCCCCATGTCCGTATGTCCCCGTGTCCGCATGTCCGTATGTCCGTGTGTCCGTGTGTCCCCATGTCCGTGTGTCCCCATGTCCGTATGTCCCCGTGTCCGTATGTCCGTATGTCCGTGTGTCCGTGTGTCCCCATGTCCGTGTGTCCCCATGTCCGTATGTCCCCGTGTCCGGGTGTCCCCGTGTCCCCGTGTCCGTGTGTCCGTGTGTCCCCATGTCCGGGTGTCCCCGTGTCCGCGTGTCCCCGCGCGAGTGGCGTCTGCGCCGACACTGGGGGACACTGGGGACCTTCTGGGGGACGCGTGTGGGCTCGGTTCGGGCACCCTGTCCCCCATGTCCCGTGTCCCTGCCCGAGCTCGTTCTCTGTCCCCCGTGTCCTTGTGCCCTGTCCCCCCTGTGTCCCTGCCCAAGCTCTGGCTCCTGTCCCTTGTCCCCTGTCCCCTTTCCTGTCCCCCCTGTGTCCCTGCCCAAGCTCTGGCTCCTGTCCCTTGTCCCCTGTCCCACACCCTCTGTCCCCTTTCCCAGCTCCATCCCCTGTCCCTGTGTCCCTGACCAAACTCTGGCTCCTGTCCCCGTGTCCCGTGCACCTGCCTGAGCTCTGTCCCCCGTCCAGTCCTGTCCCTTGTCCCCTGTCCCCTTGCCCAGCCCTGTCCCTTGCGCCCCTGCCCAAGCCCTGTCCCCTGTCCCCTCGAGCTCCAGCTCCCCCAGGGACCCTGCTCTGAGCGGGGCCACGCCACAAACCCCGTGTCCCCTCACCCCTTGGTGTCACCCTCCCTGTCCCGGCTCTCCTGGGTGGGCTCGGGCTACCTGGGGGACCCCCCCGGGGGGCTTTGTCGCGCGGTGTCGCGTTTCCATGGCCGCTGTCACGCCGGGAATTAATCAGCTCAGTTAAAGAGCCGGCCCGTGGCGGGCGTTCCCTCGGCTATGCCGCCCTTTATCCAAAGGTTTTTCCAGAGGAATTAAAGTCCAAAGTTCACGGCGCTGGAGCCGGGAATGAGGAGGAGGAGGAGGAGGAGAGCCCTGAGCGTGCCGGGCAGGAGCGACATCGGCCATTGTCCCCAGAGCACGATGTGTCCCCTCAGCCAAGGGGCGGCACAAAAGTGCCCTCCGTCCGCCCCGGGGTGTCCCCATGAGTGCCGCTCGTGCCCGTGGCCTCTGCCTTGGAGGTGGTGGCAGCCCTGGCTGTGAGAGCGTTTGTTGTCACCTACTTGGGAATGTCCCCAATATCGGAGGAAATCCCCTCGATGTCGGGGAAACTGAGGCACGGAGCAGTGCCACAGCCCGGGCCCGGCTCCAGGATGGGACAGCGACGGGGACAAGGCAGCGCCCTCCCCC
>NW_008238634.1:1096054-1096431 GCF_000691975.1 Corvus brachyrhynchos
CTGTCGGGCTTGTGTCCCAGTGCTCTGAAGAGGCGGTACTGGTGTCCCGGGATGGGCAGTGTCCTGGGACGTGGTGTCCTGGGATGGGCAGTGTCCTGGTACAAGTGTCCTGGGACAGGTAGTGGTGTCCTGGGATGGTCAGAGGTGTCCCGGCATGGGCAGTGTCCTGGGACAAGTGGAGTTCTGGGATGGGCAGTGTCCTGGGACAAATGACCTGGGAGATGTAGTGGTGTCCCGGGATGGTCAGGGGTGTCCCGGGATGGGCAGGGGTGTCCCGGAATGGTCAGGGGTGTCCCGGGATGGTCAGGGGTGCCCTGGGATGGTCAGGGGTGTCCTGGGACGGTCAGGGGTGTCCTGGGATGGTCCGGGGTGCCCCG
>NW_008238634.1:1097312-1098014 GCF_000691975.1 Corvus brachyrhynchos
GGGTCACTCCGCCTAATTCGCCCAGATCCCTCCCCAAATCCCCCCCGCCGGGGCTCTGGGGGGGGCCGCGCAGCTGCCCAAAATCGCTGCCCTAAAGCCACCTGCGCCTCCGGGATGCCCTTTTAATCCTATTAGGGAGTCAGGCTCGGGAGGAGGGGGAAAAGGGGGCAAAAAAGGGATAAAAGGGGAGAAAATGAGGTTTTTGCAGCCGCAGCGTTGTTGGGGGTGACCTGCGGCCCCCGCAGCCACCTGGGGGGCTCTGGCTGTCACCTGTCACCATCTCCAGCTCCCCCCGTTCTCCCAGGGGCCACCCGGCGCTAATTAAAGCAGCGATCCGGGGGTAATTAACACAATTATTATCCTGATCAAAAGGCCTCCGGCTTCCCCCTCCCTCAAAAAAAAAAAAAATCCCCCCTCCCCCAAAGCCTCTCCGGAGGGGTTTTCTTAACCCCAAACCCTGTCCCCTCCCCGGGGCGGGGTTTGGGGTGAGCGCGGCTCGAGTCACCCCCTCACACACACGCACCCCCTCCTAATTAATCCCCGCTAATTGCTCCCCCGCCCGGCCCGTGCCCCCGGGCACCCCGCAGGTGTTTGAGGGCACATCTGGCATCGATGCCAAGGCGACATCCTGCGAGTTCACGGGGGACATCCTGCGCACGCCGGTGTCCGAGGACATGCTGGGTGAGGACAGGGCCGCAGCTC
>NW_008238634.1:1098038-1098551 GCF_000691975.1 Corvus brachyrhynchos
GGTTTGGGTTAGGGTTTGGGTCTGAGAACGTCCCTGTGTCACATCACAGCTGTGACAGTCACCTCAGACAGGGCTGGAGCCCTCCCCGCGTCCTCTCTGCGTAGTTATCCCAGGAAAAAACGCTTGGGATGGGCTGGGAAAGGATTCGGGGTGAGGTGGCACCTCATGCCTGGAGGTGTCACCCCATTGATCCCTGCAGGTGACATCCCACCCCTGGAGGTGTCACCCCATCCCTTGGAAGTGACATCCCACCCCTGGAGGTGTCACCCCATCCCTGAAAGTGTCCCAGGCCAGACTGGACAATGCTTGGAGCCACCTGGGCTAGTGGACGGTGTCCCCATGGCAGGGGGTGACATCGATGGGATTTAAGGTCCCTTCCCACCCAAACCACTCTGGGATCCATCCCGGATCTGTGACACCCTCCTGTCCCCTCAGGTCCCCCAGCCCGGTGCTGGCAGCCCCCCACGACCCCTCAGAGCCCTCCCCACCCCCCATTGGTCACGGCCGCTCCCC
>NW_008238634.1:1098773-1099777 GCF_000691975.1 Corvus brachyrhynchos
TGCTCGGCGCTCGGCGCTGCCATCACCCTGATGCGCTGTGACACCGCGGACGTGTCCCCGCACCGGGGGAATGTCCCATGGGGGGACAGCAGGAGCGGGGAGGCGACGGGGGTGGGTTCAGGGAACCGTGGCTTTGTCGCGATCGATGCCACCGCGGCTCCGAGGCGGTCGATGAGGCTGAGAGGGAGCGGTGAGGCCGAGTCCCCTCCCTGGGGATGGTTTGGGGGGGTTTGGGGTCGCTCCATCTGTGCAGGAGATGGGGACAGGAAAGGGGAGGGGGCGGCGGGGGGCACCCCACTCGCCCAGGAGCTGGGGAGTGCAAGGGGGAGGAGATTGGGGACATGGGGACAGGGTGTGGGGACATGGGGACACGGGGATAGGATGATGGGGGTGATGGGGACAGGAGGACACGGGGACAGGGTGATGGGGATGATGGGGACACGGGGACAGGGTGTGGGGACATGGGGACACGGGGATAGGATGATGGGGGTGATGGGGACAGGAGGACACGGGGACAGGGTGATGGGGATGATGGGGACACGGGGACAGGGTGTGGGGACATGGGGACACGGGGATAGGGTGATGGGGGTGATGGGGATGATGGGGACAGGGCGATGGGAGTTCTGGGGACACGGGGACATGGGGATGGGGTGATGGGAGTTCTGGGGACACGGGGACAGGGTGATGGGAGTTCTGGGGACACGGGGACATGGGGATAGGGTGATGGGGTGATGGGGACACGGGGACAGGGCGATGGGTGTGACGGGGACACGGGGACAGGGTGATGGGAGTTCTGGGGACACGGGGACAGGGTGATGGGGGTGCCGGGGACACAAGCACAGGGTGATGGGGTGATGGGGACAAGGTCCTGTCCCCATGTGCCAGTATGGGGGCGGTCGGTGCCACCCCCCACCTGGGAGTTGATGACCCCAAGGGGGAGGTGATGGCGGTGCCTGGGGACATGAGGGGGTCTCGGGGGTCTTGTCCCCATGTGCTGGCATCTT
>NW_008238634.1:1099838-1104609 GCF_000691975.1 Corvus brachyrhynchos
CACCCAGCCCGCAGGTGACACCTTCTGCCCCACAGCCACACCCCCCCCCAGCGCCGGGTCCCTGTGCCCCTCTGGGGGTGGGTGGGGTGTCCCGTGGATGTGCTGGGGACCTGGATCGGGATGGGGACCTGGATCGGGATGGGGACCGTGCCCCAGGGCCATGGGACGGGCAGGTGCCACTCTGGGCTGGTGGCCTCAGGAAGGGATGGTCCCTCTGTCTCCGCAGGCCGGGTGTTCAACGGCTCCGGCAAACCCATCGACAGCGGCCCCGCCGTGATGGCCGAGGACTTCCTGGACATCAACGGTGACGGCTCCGGCTTTGCGGGAATGCGGGAGGGGCTTAGGGATAGTCTGGAATGGGGGGTGATGCTGTGCCCTGATGGCCACAGCGGCTCTGTGGTGTCACCACATCCATCCATCCATCCATCCATCCATCCATCCATCCATCCATCCCTCTGTCCATCCGTCTGTCCTTCCATCCCTCCATCCGTCCATCCCTCCATGCGTCTGTCCTTCCATCCCTCCATCCGTCCATCCCTCCATGCGTCCGTCCATCCATCCATCCTTCTGTCCATCCATCCATCCCTCCATCCATCCATCTGTCCTTCCATCCCTCCATCCATCTGTCCCTCCATCCATCCCTATCCATCCATCCATCCCTCCTTTCATCCATCCATCCGTCATCCATCCATCCTTTATCCATCCATCCATCCATCCATCCTTTATCCATCCACCCATCCCTCCCTCCATCCATCCCTCCATCCATCCCTCCATCCATCCATCCATCCATCTGTCCCTCCATCCATCCATCCGTCCGTCTGTCCATCCATCCATCCCTATCCATCCATCCATCCCTCCCTCCATCCCTCCATCCATCCCTCCATCCCTCCCTCCATCCATCCATCCATCCATCCCTCCATCCCTCCATCCCTCCCTCCCCACTGGGGTGCCCACATGGGTGTCCAGGTGCTGGGACGGTTCCTGTCCCATCCCAGAGCTGCTCCCTGCTCAACTCCAGAAGTTCCTTCCCAATTTTTTGCACCCTCCTTGCATCCGCTTCCAGCCCCATCCCTGGCAGTGTCCAAGGCCAGGCTGGACAGGGCTTGGAGCAACCTGGGATGGTGGAAGGAGTCCCTGCGTGGCACTGGATGGGTTTAAGTCCTCTTCCAACCCAAACCATTCCATGATTCCTCCCTTTCCCTCTCCAGGCCAGCCCATCAACCCCCACGGCCGCATCTATCCTGAGGAGATGATCCAGACCGGGATCTCTCCCATCGACGTCATGAACAGCATTGCCCGCGGCCAGAAAATTCCCATCTTTTCTGCTGCCGGGCTGCCCCACAACGAGGTGGGTGCCCGGGAATTGCGGGAAGAGGAGGATGGAGGGATTTGGGAAGGTCGGATCCCCTCTCCTGGTGTCAGGAAACTGCCATCAGCTCGTGCCTCAGTTTCCCCATTGGCACAGCAATCCCTGCGTGCTTTGTGTGGGGGTGTCTGGGCTGATTTGGGGTCCCTAAATCCAGGGATTGTGGGGATCCGGACCCTCCTAATATTCCCACGAGAGTGGCTGTGGCAGAGGGGACAGAGCAGGAGGGGCTGGAAATCCCAGAGGGGGATGGGAACAAACCCTGACAGGTCAGGAGTGACCACAGGGAGTGACCACAGGGAGTGACCACAGGCAAGGCAGGACACAGCGAGGGGGTGACACCCTGCTGACCCCTGACCTGTGGGGCCGTGCCCCAGTCCCACGGGGGCTGTGGTCACTCCGGGCTGTCCCTGCTGCCACCTCCGTCCCCGTCCCCTCGCCCAGATCGCGGCGCAGATCTGCCGCCAGGCCGGGCTGGTGAAGAAATCCAAGGATGTGGTGGATTTCCACGAGGACAACTTCGCCATCGTCTTCGCGGCCATGGGGGTGAGTCGGGGACAGGATGGGACATCCCGGGGGACGCCAGCACTGCCGTGTCCCCATATCCCCGCCCCGCTGACCGCGTGTCCCACAGGTGAACATGGAGACCGCGCGGTTCTTCAAGTCGGACTTCGAGCAGAACGGCTCCATGGAGAACGTGTGCCTGTTCCTCAACCTGGCCAACGACCCCACGTGAGGAACAGCCCGGCTCCGGCTCCTCCTCTTCCTCCTCTTCCTCCTCTTCCTCCTCTTCCTCCTCTTCCTCCTCCTTTCTCCCTCTCCCTCTCTTTTATCCCTCCTTTCTCCTTCCCCACTTCTCCCTCTCCCTTCCTCTCCCCCACCAGGACCCACCCAATCCCACCCCGATCAGTTTGGGGGGAGCTCTCCTGGCTCCATCTGGGGTTCCCCAATGCCCCACCCTATGTGGGGACCCCAAAACTCCGCGAGTCCCCGCTGCTCCCCCCAGTGCCAACCCAGCCCGTGGGGGACCACGATCGATCCCACACCGGGCTGGGCTCCTCTGTGCACCCGCCTGGCACCCTCAAACCTGCCCTGCGGGGCTTAATCAGGCTAATTAGGCTAATTAGGGGTGTCCCACAGGATCGAGAGGATCATCACGCCCCGGCTGGCGCTGACCACGGCCGAGTTCCTGGCGTACCAGTGCGAGAAGCACGTGCTGGTCATCCTGACCGACATGAGCTCCTACGCCGAGGCGCTCCGCGAGGTCAGCCCGGGGTGCTCGGGGTGACGAGGGCAGTTGGGGTTCCCTGGGTCCTTGGGGTGTTTGGGGTGCTCGGGGTGACGAAGACAGCTGGGGTTCCTGTGGTTTTTGGGGTGTTTGGGGTTTTGGAGGTGTTTGGGGTACCTGGGGTGCTCAGGGTGACGAGGACAGCTGGGCTTCCCTGGGTCCTTGGGGTGTTTGGGGTGCTCGGGGTGACGAGGACAGCTGGGGTTCCTGTGGTTTTGGGGGTGTTTGGGGTTTTGGAGGTGTTTGGGGTACCTGGGGTGCTCAGGGTGACGACGACAGCTGGGCTTCCCAGAGTCCTTGGGGTGTTTGGGGTGATGAGGACAGCTGGGGTTCCCTTGGGTTCTTGGGGTGTTTGGGGTGCTCAGGGTGACAGGACAGCTGGGCTTCCCTGGGTTCTTGGGGTTTTTGGGGTGTTTGGGGTTACCTGGGGTGCTCAGGGTGACAAGGACAAGTGGGGTTCCCTGGGTTCTTGGAGGGTTTGGGGTGCTCAGGGTGACAAGGACAAGTGGGGTTCCCTGGGTCCTTGGGGTTTTTGGGGTGCTCAGGGTGATGAGGACATCTGGGCTTCCCTGGGTCCTTGCGGGGTTTGGGGGGTTTGGGGTACCTGGGGTGCTCAGGGTGACGACGACAGCTGGGCTTCCCAGAGTCCTTGGGGTGTTTGGGGTGACGAGGACAGCTGGGCTTCCCTGGGTCCTTGGGGTTTTTGGGGTGTTTGGGGTTACCTGGGGTGCTCAGGGTGACGAGGACATCTGGGCTTCCCGTGTTTTTTGGGGTGTTTGGTGTTCCTGGGGAGCTCAGGGTGTTTGGGTTACCCAGTACCCCTGAGGTTCCCCGGGTTCTTGGGGTGTTTGGGGCGCCTGGGGTTGTCCTGGGGTGACAGGGGTGTTTGGGGTACTTGGGATGCTCGGGGTGCCCAGTAGTACCCTTGAGGTTCCCATAGTTCTTGGGGTGTTTGGGGTGCCCGGGGTTTTTGGGGTGTCTGGAGTCCTCAGGATACCTTGCACACCTGGGGTTCCCATGGTTCTCGGGTTTTTAGGGTGCCTGGGGTGTTTGGGGTACCCAGAGCACCTGGGGTTCCCAGGGTTCTTGGGGGTTTTGGGGTGTTTGGGGCACCCAGCACACCCGGGGGTTTTGGGGTTGCCTGGGCTGCTCAGGACACTCGTGGCCCTGGTAACTCTGGGGTTTTTGGGGTGTCTGGAGTCCTCAGGATACCCTGCACACCTGGGGTTCCCATGGTTTTTGGGGTGTTCGGGGTGTCTGGGATGCCCAGCACACCTGGGGTTTTTGGGGTTGCCTGAGCTGCCCAGGACACTCGTGTCCCTCGTGCCTCCCATGGGTTTTGGGGTGTTTGGGGTGCCCTGACCCCCCTCCCCCCAATCCCAAAGGTGTCGGCAGCCAGGGAGGAAGTCCCGGGCCGCCGTGGCTTCCCTGGCTACATGTACACGGACCTGGCCACCATCTACGAGCGCGCCGGGCGCGTGGAGGGCAGGAACGGCTCCATCACCCAGATCCCGATCCTCACCATGCCCAACGACGGTCAGCGGGACACGGCGAGGCCGGGAATACCAGGGGAGGGGATACGGGAATACCGGGAGATCGGGATTTGCCCACTCCGGGAAATCGCAGGGTTGGCAAATCCCAAATTGCTCTGGTTTAACCCAGTTTTGGGGAGCGCCTTTTGGGGTGGTGATGCTGCTGCGGTGATTTAGGATGTGAGACTTCCCTGTGTCCCCAACCACCCCTCAACACCTCCTGTTTGGGGTCCCCGGCTCCAGGACAGGGGGGTGACACCGAGACCCCTCTGAGACATCCCAACCACCCCGTAACACCTCCTGTTTGAGGTCCCCGGCTCCAGGACAAGGGGGTGACACCGAGACCCCTCCAAATCATCCCAACCACCCCTCAACACCTCCTGTTTGGGGTTCCCAGCTCCAGGACAGGGGGGTGACACCGAGACCCTTCCAAATCATCCCAACTACCCCTCAATGCCTCCTGTTTGGGGTCCCCAGCTCCAGGACAGGGCAGGTGACACCGAGACCCCTCCGAATCATCCCAACCACCCCTCAACACCTCCCATTTGGGGTCCCCAGCTCCAGGACATGGGGGTGACACCGCAA